>NW_020838012.1:6299542-6434786 GCF_003676395.1 Aethalodelphis obliquidens | reverse complement strand
TTTATTTTTTTTTTTTTTTTTTTTTTTTTTTATTTATGGCTGTGCTGGGTCTTCGTTTCCGTGCGAGGGCTTTCTCTAGTTGCGGCAAGCGGGGGCCACTCTTCATCGCGGTGCGCGGGCCTCTGACTATCGCGGCCTCTCTTGTTGCAGAGCACAGGCTCCAGACGCGCAGGCTCAGTAATCGCGGCTCACGGACCCAGTTGCTCCGCGGCATGTGGGATCCTCCCAGAGCAGGGCTCGAACCCGTGTCCCCCGCACTGGCAGGTAGACTCATTTTGAGCTTATTTTTGTGTATGGTGTTAGGGAGTGATCTAATCTCATACTTTTACATGTAGCTGTCCAGTTTTCCCAGCACCACTTATTGAATAGGCTGTCCTTTCTCCACTGTACATTTCTGCCTCCTTTGTCAAAGATAAGGTGACCATATGTGCGTGGGTTTATCTCTGGGCTTTCTATCCTGTTCCATTGATCTATATTTCTGTTTTTGTGCCAGTACCATACTGGATTGATTACTGTAGCTTTGTAGTATAGTCTGAAGTCAGGAAGCCTGATTCCTCCAGCTCCATTTTTCGTTCTCAATATTGCTTTGGCTATTTGGGGTCTTTTGGGTTTCCATACAAATTGCGAAATTTTTTGTTCTAGTTCTGTGAAAAATGCCAGTGGTAGTTTCATAGGGATTGCATTGAATCTGTAGATTGCTTTGGGTAGTAGAGTCATTTTCACAATGTTGATTCTTCCAATCCAAGAACATGGTATATCTCTCCATCTATTTGTATCATCTTTAATTTCTTTCATCAGTGTCTTATAATTTTCTGCATACAGGTCTTTTGTCTCCTTAGGTAGGTTTATTCCTAGGTATTTTATTCTTTTTGTTGCAATGGTAAATGGGAGTGTTTTCTTGATTTCACTTTCAGATTTTTCATCCTTAGTGTATAGGAATGCCAGAGATTTCTGTGCATTAATTTTGTATCCTGCTACTTTATCAAATTCATTGATTAGCTCTAGTAGTTTTCTGGTAGCATCTTTAGGATTCTCTATGTATAGTATCATGTCATCTGCAAACAGTGACAGCTTT
Organism: Aethalodelphis obliquidens; assembly: GCF_003676395.1. Lineage (NCBI taxonomy): Eukaryota > Metazoa > Chordata > Mammalia > Artiodactyla > Delphinidae > Aethalodelphis > Aethalodelphis obliquidens. The sequence goes on along the minus strand of NW_020838012.1, from coordinate 6,433,711 downwards.
ACTTCTTCTTTTCCGATTTGGATTCCTTTTATTTCCTTTTCTTCTCTGATTGCTGTGGCTAAAACTTCCAAAACTATGTTGAATAAGAGTGGTGAGAGTGGGCAACCTTGTCTTGTTCCTGATCTTAGTGGAAATGCTTTCAGTTTTTCACCATTGAGGACGATGTTGGCTGTGGGTTTGTCATATATGGCCTTTATTATGTTGAGGAAAGTTCCCTCTATGCCTACTTCCTGGAGGGTTTTTATCATAAATGGGTGTTGAATTTTGTCAAAAGCTTTCTCTGCATCTATTGAGATGATCATATGGTTTTTCTCCTTCAATTTGTTAATATGGTGTATCACGTTGATAGATTTGCGTATATTGAAGAATCCTTGCATTCCTGGAATAAACCCCACTTGATCATGGTGTATGATCCGTTTAATGTGCTGTTGGATTCTGTTTGCTAGTATTTTGTTGAGGATCTTTGCATCTATGTTCATCAGTGATATTGGCCTGTAGTTTTCTTTCTTTGTGACATCCTTGTCTGGTTTTGGTCTCAGGGTGATGGTGGCCTCGTAGAATGAGTTGGGGAGTGTTCCTCCCTCTGCTATATTTTGAAAGAGTCTGAGAAGGATAGGTGATAGCTCTTCTCTAAATGTTTGATAGAATTCGCCTGTGAAGCCATCTGGTCCTGGGCTTTTGCTTGTTGGAAGATTTTTAATCACAGTTTCAATTTCAGTGCTTGTGATTGGTCTGTTCATATTTTCTATTTCTTCCTGATTCAGTCTTGGCAGGTTGTGCCTTTCTAAGAATTTGTCCATTTCTTCCAGGTTGTCCATTTTATTGGCATAGAGTTGCTTGTAGTAATCTCTCATGATCTTTTGTATTTCTGCAGTGTCAGTTGTTACTTCTCCTTTTTCATTTCTAATTCTATTGATTTGAGTCTTCTCCCTTTTTTTCTGATGAGTCTGGCTAATGGTTTATCAATTTTGTTTATCCTTTCAAAGAACCAGCTTTTAGTTTTATTGATCTTTGCTATCGTTTCCTTCATTTCTTTTTCATTTATTTCTGATCTGATTTTTATGATTTCTTTCCTCCTGCTTACTTTGGGGTTTTTTTGTTCTTCTTTCTCTAATTGCTTTAGGTGCAAGGTTAGGTTTTTTATTCGAGATATTTCCTGTTTCTTAAGGTAAGATTGTATTGCTATAAACTTCCCTCTTAGAACTGCTTTTGCTGCATCCCATAGATTTTGAGTCATCATGTCTCCATTGTCATTTGTTTCTAGGTATTTTTTGATTTCCTCTTTGATTTCTTCAGTGATCATTTCGTTATTAAGAAGTGTATTGTTTAGCCTCCATGTGTTTGTATTTTTTACAGATCTTCTCCTGTAATTGATATCGAGTCTCATAGCGTTGTGGTCAGAAAAGATACTTGATACAATTTCAATTTTCTTAAATTTACCAAGGCTTGATTTGTGACCCAAGATATGATCTATCCTGGAGAATGTTCCATGAGCACTTGAGAAAAATGTGTATTCTGTTGTTTTTGGATGGAATGTCCTATAAATATCAATTAACTCCATCTCGTTTAATGTATCATTTAAAGCTTGTGTTTCCTTATTTATTTTCATTTTGGATGATCTGTCCATTGGTGAAAGTGGTGTGTTAAAATCCCCTACTATGAATGTGTTACTGTCGATATCCCCTTTTATGGTTGTCAGTATTTGCCTTATGTATTGAGGTGCTCCTATGTTGGGTGCATAAATATTTACAATTGTTATATCTTCCTCTTGGATCGATCCCTTGATCATTATGTAGTGTCCTTCTTTGTCTCTTCTAATAGTCTTTGTTTTAAAGTCTATTTTGTCTGATATGAGAATTGCTACTCCAGCTTTCTTTTGGTTTCCATTTGCATGAAATATCTTTTTCCATCCCCTTACTTTCAGTGTGTATGTGTCTCTAGGTCTGAAGTGGGTCTCTTGTAGAGAGCAAATATATGGGTCTTGTTTTTGTATCCATTCAGCCAATCTGTGTCTTTTGGTGGGAGCATTTAGTCCATTTACATTTAAGGTAATTATCAATATGTGTGTTCCCATTCCCATTTTCTTAATTGTTTTGGGTTTGTTATTGTAGGTCTTTTCCTTCTTTTGTGTTTCTTGCCTAGAGAAGTTCCTTTAGCATTTGTTGTAAAGCTTGTTTGGTGGTGCTGAACTCTCTCAGCTTTTGCTTGTCTGTAAAGGTTTTAATTTCTCCATCAAATCTGAATGAGATCCTTGCTGGGTAGAGTAATCTTGGTTGTAGGTTTTTCTCCTTCAACACTTTCAATATGTCCTGCCACTCCCTTCTGGCTTGCAGAGTTTCTGCTGAAAGATCAGCTGTTAACCTTATGGGGATTCCCTTTTGTGTTATTTGTTGTTTTTCCCTTGCTGATTTTAATATGTTTTCTTTGTATTTAATTTTTGACAGTTTGATTAATATGTGTCTTGGCGTATTTCTCCTTGTATTTATCCTGTATGGGACTCTCTGTGCTTCCTGGACTTGATTAACTATTTTCTTTCCCATATTAGGGAAGTTTTCAACTATAATCTCTTCAAATATTTTCTCAGTCCCTTTCTTTTTCTCTTCTTCTTCTGGAACCCCTATAATTCGAATGTTGGTGTGTTTAATGTTGTCCCAGAGGTCTCTGAGACTGTCCTCAGTTCTTTTCATTCTTTTTTCTTTATTCTGCTCTGCAGTAGTTATTTCCACTATTTTATCTTCCAGGTCACTTATCTGTTCTTCTGCCTCAGTTATTCTGCTATTGATCCCATCTAGAGTACTTTTAATTTCATTTATTGTGTTGTTCATCGTTGCTTGTTTCATCTTTAGTTCTTCTAGGTCCTTGTTAACTGATTCTTGCATTTTGTCCATTCTATTGTCCATTCTATTGTCCATTCTATCTCCAAGATTTCGGATCAACCTTACTATCATTATTCTGAATTCTTTTTCAGGTAGACTGCCTATTTCCTCTTCATTTGTTAGGTCTGGTGGGTTTTTATCTTGCTCCTTCATCTGCTGTGTGTTTTTCTGTCTTTTCATTTTGCTTATCTTACTGTGTTTGGGGTCTCCTTTTTTGCAGGCTGAAGGTTCGTAGTTCCTGTTGTTTTGGTGTCTGTCCCCAGTGGCTAAGGTTGGTTCAGTGGGTTGTGTAGGCTTCCTGGTGGAGGGTACTAGTGCCTGTGTTCTGGTGGATGAGGCTGGATCTTGTCTTTCTGGTGGGCAGGTCCACGTCTGGTGGTGTGTTATGGGGTGTCTGTAGACTTATTATGATTTTGGGCAGCCTCTCTGCTAATGGGTGGGGTTGTGTTCCTGTCTTGTTAGTTGTTTGGCATAGGATGTCCAGCACTGTAGCTTGCTGGTCGTTGAGTGAAGCTGGGTGCTGGCGTTGAGATGGAGATCTCTCGGAGATTTTTGCTGTTTGATATTATGTGCAGCTGGGAGGCCTCTTGTGGACCAGTGTCCTGAAGTTGGCTCTCCCACCTCAGAGGCACAGCACTGACTCCTGGCTGCAGCACCAAGAGCCTTTCATCCACAGGGCTCCTTTATTTTGGGATGATTCGTTGTCTATTCAGGTATTCCACAGATGCAGGGTATATCAAGTTGATTGTAGAGCTTTAATCCGCTGCTCCTGAGGCTGCTGGGAGAGATTTCCCTTTCTCTTCTTTGTTCTCACAGTTCCCAGGGGCTCAGCTTTGGATTTGGCCCCGCCTGTGCGTGTAAGTCGCTGGAGGGCGTCTGTTCTTTGCTCAGACAGGACGGGGTTAAAGGAGCCGCTGATTCGGAGGCTCTGGCTCACTCAGGCCGGGGGGTAGGGAGGGTCACGGAGTGTGGGGCGGGCCTGCGGCGGCAGAGGCCGGCGTGACGTTGCAGCCTGAGGCGTGCCGTGCGTTCTCCCGGGGGAGTTGTCCCTGGATCCCGGGACCCTGGCAGTGGCGGGCTGCACAGGCTCCCCGGAAGGGCGTGTGGCTAGTGACCTGTGTTCGCACACAGGCCTCCTGGTGGCGGCAGCAGCGGCCTTACCATCTCATGTCTGTCTCCGGGCTCCGCACTTTTAGCCGCGGCTCGCGCCCGTCCCTGGAGCTCTCTCAAGCAGCGTTCTTAATCCCCTCTCCTCGTGCACCAGGAAACAAAGAGGGACGTAAAAGTCTCTTGCCTCTTCGGCAGGTCCAGACTTTTCCCCGGACTCTCCCGGCTAGCCACGGTGCACTAACGCCCTGCAGGCTGTGTTCACGCCGCAAACCTCAGTCCTCTCCCGGTGCTCCGACAAAAGCCGGAGCCTCAGCTCCCAATCCCGCCCGCCCCGGCGGGCGAGCAGACAAACCTCTCGGCTGGTGAGTTCCGGTCGGCCCGATCCTCTGCGCTGGAATCTGTTCGCTTTGCCCTCCGCACCCCTGTTGCTGTGCTCTCCTCCGCGGCTCCCAAGCTCCCCCACTCTGCCTCCCGAAGTCTCCACCCGCGAAGGGGCTTCCTAGTGTGTGGACACTTTTCCTCCTTCACAGCTCTCTCCCGCTGGTGCAGGACCCGTCCCTATCCTTTTGTCTCTGTTTAGTTTTTTCTTTTGCCCTAACCAGGTACGTGGGGGGTTCCTTGCCTTTTGGGAGGTCTGAGGTCTTCTGCCAGCGTTCAGTAGGTGCTCCGTAGGAGTTGTTCCACGCGTAGATGTATTTCTGGTGTATCTGTGGGGAGGAAGGTGATCTCCGCGTCTTACTCTTCCGCCATCTTCCCGGAAGTCCGAGCCTGTTTTCAGGCTTAGAATATGCTGACTAAAGAAGAGGACAGATTCCTATGTGGAGGGACTCTACAACCAGCATGGCAAGTACATTCAATATTAATCACTGCAATCCTTTCCCCAAAAGACTTAAGAATATTTGCTTAGATTATCAGGAATTGGGGGACCTTTCTTAAATTGTTTAATTCAGGGATAGAATTAACATTGTTACTCATATACCCCAAGCACAACTATGGTCCCTCTGTTTGACTAGGGCAATGGGAGTCAAGTAGTAAATTGAGTCGTGTCTCAGATCTTGTGGCTATTTAGGGTCTTGAATAAAGAAATGTGTTGCAAGATTAGTAACATAGAGGTCTGGAGTAGAGAAATGTGGATTGACCTACAGGAGTCAGTAGAAATTCTGAAGATTTTGGTTATGTATTAATCCTGCTTGGAGGTCAATCACCAAAGGAGAGCCACTAAACATCCAGTAGAAGAATAACTTGATCAGGTAATGTCGGCTGGGCTCTGTCATCAATAACCCTAGTGTGGCCAAAAGTGTTCATGGATAGAGTAGCAATGCTGAAAGGAATTTAAAACTATGTGTAGGACCAATAATATGAGCTTTACTCAACAAGTCTGGTCTAACCACTGCTGCTACTGAATGTCCAACCTTCTAGCAACAGAGACCAATGCTCCATCAATATAGATGCCTTTTATCTTGAAAGAGACAGTAATTCATCTTAACTAGAATTGACACATATTACAAATATGGAATTGTCTTTTCTGCTTTCAGTGCCTTAACCAGCACCACTATCCTAGTGCTTACAGTGTGTTTGGTCTCTCAATAGAGAATTTGTGTAATCACTCCTCTGACCAAGAAAACTATATTACACAAAAAGAGGTGTGACAGTGGATCCAGGACTATGGAAGCTACAGTTACTATCACATACTGCACCACCACAAATTTACTAGTCCAATATGTGATGGAAAAAAATTGTGATGGCAGAGCTGAAGCATCAGCTAAAGAAAGATACCTTGTAAGAATTGGATGAGATATAGATGATAGGTTGATAGATAGATGATAGTTAGAACACATGATGCATGGCTTAGGGAAATAAAAGGAGAGTGTAGGAATGACTTTGCCTATTGTCTTCTTTTAAAATTACCCAGAGAAAAAGTCTATCCAGAATCCTGGAAGAATGTCTCTGCCCAATTGAGAACTTACAAGAAGTAAGTGGATCTAGTGGTATAAAAGATGGTGTATACTAAGGCACTGTGCTTAGATCCTCTCTTCATGGCCAGCATGTCCATCCTCCATGCCCTGGGAATATTATAACAACTTCTTTCCCTAGGAATTCCCCCCAGGCACAGGGAACTGCTTCAAAAAATCATACCCTCTGTTAGGGAGGGCCTGGGGCAATGACAGGTGCAAAAATGCAATTGGAGACAAGTCTACAGGACCATCTAAGCTCTAGCACTCCATATAAGATTGGGTGAAACTTCAGCTGCTATGACATTGAGAGTCAGTTTCCCTCTTTCCAATCTTGACTTCATTGCTTCCTCACATGCAACTACCTCCTTCGAGTCTATTTCTAGGGAATTCATCCTAAGACAATCTGCTTGAAAAATTCTTTCATAGCTGATCTTCCTGCTGTCATTCTTTAAAAAAAAAAAAAAAAAAAAGCACTATTTTTTCCACCCACCTTAATATTCTAAATCAAGGGAAGGTGCCCATTCTAAAATCAATGTGCTCTTCTTATGCTTGCCTCCATGCCTCCTGGTGGCTCTTCTGAACTTGCAATTCCTTCATTTGTTTGTAAAAATGTTTTTTTTAATTAAAATCATTAGCTTCTTAAAATCAAGGTTGTTTCCCCCTAGAAATTGTCTAATACCTAGCACAGTTCTTAGTACATAATTAAAAATGATTCTTAATTGAATAAAGAATTTACTAAAATATGTATTAGTTACCAGGAAAGGGCCAGTAGCTCTAATAAGCTTGTTCTTAAAACATTCAAGGAGAAAATATCATGAAATATTTAGGACAGCTCAATTTAGCACTATCTATTATTCAGTAATGAAACTATATCTATCCCTTTGAAATTACGGGATTGAAAAAGAAAAGACCAATATAGCCGGGTAATAAAATATATATATATATATATATATATATATATATATACATATACACACACGTATATATATATATAAAGTATCTAATTAAAAAGTCTATAAAAGTGTCTAATAAAAAAGACACTTTTACAAACAAATGAAGGAATTGCAAGTTCAGAAGAGCCACTAGGAGCTGTATATATATATATATATATATACACACATTTTAGCTTCTCTTAAGTAATATTGTCAAGGCATATTTCATTATTTTGATGAAATGCAGATTCTTAACATATGGGTATTTCACATTCTTTTGTAAGTACAAAAAAGTATTTCATTGCCTTAGTAAGAAATTATTTTAAATTATCCATAGAGTCCATTAGCATAAATAATTTAGTTTTCACTAGATATATAATGGCAAATATGTATGGCATGAGTCCAAAATCATACTAGAGTCAATGTCTCTTGCCTTTACTATTTATTGAAAAGCTTTTTCTTGGGCTATCAGCTGCTTTCCAACTCACTTTGCCTTTTATCAATCCAGAACTTCAGCACACCACCGATATCCTCTCAGCCTTTCATTTATTCATTCAACATTTATTTTCAACCATTTACTATAATTTCATGAATTTTATAGATATTGGGACTATAATTTTAAAAAGACATAGTCTCTCACTTTTAGAAACTGGAATCAATCAAAATTGTCAGAAGAAACTTGAGGAGAATATGATAATAACATAGAAGCATAATCATTTGCAACTTTTGCTGTGGAATTACCTATTATAGATATATCTGGCTATATAGATAAACAAAGAAGATGATCTGTCATCATGAAGGCATGATGCAGTTAGAAATGTGTACTTTATTTTCTTCTATGATTTTACACTTGAGGGAAAACAATTTTTAACAATTGTTTTAACTGAAGAATTAATTTTTAAGCTTTCAATGATTCTCAACTTAGTTTAGTTTATGGGCAGTAGGGTTTTTCAGCTCATCCTTGCAGTGGAAGTTGGTAAGAATTCCATATTTTAAATGATTTTTATTGACTATCTTCCCCTAATAGACTAAAAGATGTCTTGACACAATTGCCTAGCACACAGTAGATTTTAATTAGAAAATGAACAATAGAATAGATTTTAGAAAGAATTAAAACAATGATCCAGACAAAATGAACCCATGAATCTTCTTGACTCCATCTTAGAGTCAGGGAATAATTATTCTCGTAGTTATTGCTTGGAATTCGAATGGAATAGAGAAAGCAAATCTTTCTGTACTTGGAATATACATATTTTCTTCCTTAATTTATTTTTAGAACAAATGGACTCTAATTCAATTTTAAGTGATAAAATCCATTTGCTAGCATTGCCACTAATTTACATTTTATACATTATTAGACATTAATAAATTTATGTTAAATATGTTCTGTATATGCTTCCTTTGAAGCATATATATATATATATATAGCCATAATGAAATTTTATGCAATGAGAATATTTTTCTATCATCCAAATATTTTAAAGATATAAATATTTTCAGCAGTTTGACTTTCATTCCTTTACATATTTACATACTCAAATTTAATAACTTTTTAATAAAATATTTCAGCACTGAATTATGCATCTACTGTGTGTAATCTTTCAATTTGCCTGCTTCTGCTACTTTATAGAAGTAACCTAATTTATTTTTTCTGAATATTCTCTTCCTCAGAAATATTTCTAATATTATTTTATTGTTTTTCATGGACAACTATAACAGACACTTTTGGCCTAACAGCTATTCTCCCCTTCCCTAATTTTAGGGTAGTACTATTTTCCAGCTCTGTAGCAAGGGGTTGCTACAGAATACAATTCTGAGTAATTCGATATAAATAGAAATTGCTTAGTGTGGCTCCCAAGAAAGTGCTTTAAAAGAGGGCAGAGCCAAGAGTCTGTGGTAAAACCATCTACTTCACTGGCTTGCAAGAACAGTATTTATATCAATGAAATCAGCAAATGCTACAAATCAGGGACATCCCCATCCCACCTCCACTCCAAATGTAGCTTAATGTAACTAATAAACATACCATTGAGGCAGACTCTTAGCAATTGCCTCTTGCCCTTCTCATTCTTTCTTCCTAAAATTCAAATAGTAATATAGGAGGCAAAATAATCAGTTGTGGCTATCTAATGGCGTAATGGAACTGCCGTAACAGCCCTGGATTGCCTACTTACAAAATTTTTGTTAGGTGAAAAAATTAAAAACACTACTTTATATAAGCCACTGTCACTATGCATTTTGCTGCAATTAGATACAATTCTAATAAATATAAAAAACTTATTTTTGCAGATGATGTATGTTTCTTATAAAGCAAATTTTCCAGACAATATTTAGATAGTTATTATCTCACACATGAATTAGTGGTTGAAAGGAACATCAACAAAGGGTTGGTGAGTTTTGATAGCTAGAACCCACTTTGATAACAATCTGAATGATATGATGAAACTCTTTTATAAGAGTGTAGATTTCACATGGAAGTTTATTGAGCATTTGAGGATGTAGGACTCACCCAAAGTACCTTATGGCACAAACAACTTCATAATAGAAATATGGAATGAAATTGCTATTCCATCATACAATGCCATCTGACCCTCCTTTCCTGGTACAACTACTCCCAACCTCCCACAAAAATTTACAAACAGCCAAAAATATGTAAAAAGCACAGAATACCAAACTGACTGGCAATGAACCTATTGCAGAAATCTGGAGGGAATTTCCATTACTCACAAGAACAATAGATTTAGAATGTGAAGCAGATTAGTAGCTCTTGCAGGGTATACTGCTAAAAGTAGAGCAAAGTGATTCATCTAAAAGACAGTATAAAGAAGCTACATCCAACTACCCTGGTGACACAGTGGTTAAGAATCTGCCTGCCAGTGCAAGGGACATGGGTTCGATTCCTGGTCCAGGAAGATCCCACATGCCATAGAGCAACTAAGCCCGTGCACCACAGCTACTGAGCCTGCACCCTAGAGCCCATGAGCCACAAGTACTAAGCCCACGTGCCACAGCTACTGAAGTCCGCACGCCTAGAGCCGGTGCTCAGCAACAAAAGAAACCACCACAATGAGAAGCCTGTGCACCACAATGAAGAGTAGCCCCCACTCATTGCAACTAGAGAAAGCCCACATGCAGCAACAAAGACCAAACACAGCCAAAAATAAATACATAAAATAAATAAATTTATTTAAAAAATAAAAGAATCTACATCCGTCTTGTATTGTGTGGTTTAGAACAAGGATTCCCAACTCCCAGGCCACATGGCCCGTTAGGAACCTGACTGCACAGCAGGAGGTGAGCAGTGGGCAAGAGAGCGAAACTTCATCTGCCGCTCCCCATCACTCACATTACTGTCTGAACAATCACTTGCATTATCACCTGAACCATCCCTTCTCACCCCACCTTTCCTGTCTGTGGAAAAATTGTCTTCCACGAAACCAGTCCCTGGTGCCAAAAAGGTTGGGGACCACGGGTATAGAAATGCAACTTTGTATTATTCAGAAAACTGGTATTGTAAATTAAAAAACAAGATAATGGATTAAAATTTAGGAATATAGTAGCTATTTAGTAACTTAACTAATATAAAAATACTCCAAGTTTGGCTTAGGAAAATTTTGTACAATAGATAAATGCATTTTGTCATTTGATTTATAAATCTACATTGTGTGTATTTGTGCTCACCAACTTATTATATTGTTTTTCTTTATATAAAATATTCAGTGCTTTTTCTGTGTCTATACTGCCTTGTTAAAGATTTGTTTTTTTTAATTTCCTACAGAAAATTATACTATAAACAAAAATAATAACAGATGCTTTCAGTGAATTATATTACTAATAATAAAAAGTTGATTCTTCCAAAACATTTATTGTTCCTTCTCAAGTAGTTCTGATTATCACCTCTGAAATAGGGAAAATAGTTTCTTTCAGATTATGAAAAAATAGAACCAGATATACAACAAGATCGAGGACACATTTTGTTAGAAAAATAAACTATTTAGAGGAAAATAAAATGAACTTCTGTAGAGTTTTATATATATTTACATATTTCCCAATGGATTGTCTATATGAGAATTACACTTTAACATGCCAAAGATGTGTTATAATGACCTGGAGAACTTGTCATTAACCCATATTCTAATCTCCTTATCAAAGCACTACTGATTCTGATGTTAGTATAGGCCAGTAATGTTAAATTTTCCACAGCATTTCAGGTGTGTCTGTTGCAAATGATCCTCAACCCATGGATCTAAAAAGGCTAAAATAAAGGGACAATTGAAACTCCGAAAATAAAAAATATATATATTGTTGAAATTCTAGATGTTTTGGGTGAGGCAAGACTATCAAAACTTTTTTACAACATGAATATGTATGAGGTATGAGCCATCCCATCAGTAAAAGAACCTCACTTGTCTGAATCCTGAGGGAAAATGAGAAATTTTGAAAATACTTCTCAAAAGATTTTGATATGGCCACCAAAAGTGTTTAGGTTAGGGATAGACATAGATGTAGAAGAGTGTAATTCATGACACATTGTTAAACAAGAAAGCAACATGAAAAAATAGGGGCAGGACATTGTATTAATCTGTTTGGGTTGCCATAGCAAATTAACACAAACTAGAGGACTTAAACAAGAGAAATTTATTTCTCACAATTCCAGAGTCTGTAAAGTCCTAGATCAAGGTGCCAGCAAGGTAGGTTTCATTCTGAGGCTTCTTCTCTTGACATGTAGGCAACTACCATCTTGATGTATGCTCACATGACCTTTTTCTTTGTGCAAGAGAGCAAGAGCCAGCTCTCTGATGTCTCTTCTTATAAGGACACTAATCCTATGAAATCAGAGCCTTACCTTTATGAACTAACTTAACCTTAATTACTTCCTTAGAGTCCCCATTTCCAAATATAACCATACTAGAAGTTAGGGTTTTAGTATATGATTTTGGAGGAAACATTTAAGCATATGAATTTGGAGGAACATTGAAGAAAAAAAAACATTCAGTCCATAACAGTTATTCATTAATTTCCTGAATATCAATCATCAGCTACTGTATTATCCAAATATTACAGGAAGATAAAAAACAAAGTCAGAAAATTATTTCTAACTCTAAATTATTTCTAGCTATTTCTAATATCACTCCAAAATGGTTTATATCTTTAAAAAACAAAGTCACAAAAGGAAATTAGTAAAAGACAAAAATCCAAGAGAATAAACAATAAATATACTTTTAAAAGAGTTTATAGTGTGGAAGAAGGGAAACATAGAAAAAGGAATTAGGTGCATAACACTGTGCCATTTAGGTGAAGTAAATTAAATGTACATGTATAAAAGACACTTTATGAATTCTAAGGATGTTACAAATGAAAAGAAACATACCCAAACACTAAAATGGTACTTTATCATGAGGACTAGAGAAAAGAATAGAGATGCATTAAGAAGAATGATAAATAAAATTTTAAACAATAGAGACATCAACTGAACTGTTAATAATAATATTTCATCATCTGAGGTAGATGATTAATTTGTTTAATTCCACTGTTGCTGAGAACCATTAATAAAAGAAAAAAGAAAACAAATTACATGAGCAAGTAATTTGCTCAATAAAACCGTTGCTATAAAACTTGTGAAAATATTCTTTATTTCTTTAAAAGATGATGAGATCAAATATTTGTTTATAGGATTGAAAAAATTATTTAATGTATATTGTTAAATGAGTAATTATATAAGGCAATGGGAACTTAATTGTTGTAATCCTTATAAAATAATTTTTGCTGTATGTATCAAGAGTCTTAATAAACTTTACTACCAATAGTTTCTATTCTAAACATGACATTAAGAAAACAGAAATCTTTGAAAAAATAAGTATAAAAATTTGAACCTCAAAAATTAATTAATATTAACATCAAAATAATAACAACAGTATATTTGGTTATGTATGTATTTTATGTATCTATATTTATATGCTTCTGTATGCATATATATCAGAAATGAATGACAGCAATGACACAAGGGACAAGTGGAAGGAATTAGGATTATTATCTAAGATATTTACACTACCAATGAAGTGATGCAGTGGTATTTGAAAGTAGATTTGGATTAACTATAAGTATTGGAAATTCCAGGACAAACACAAAAGTAAGCAAAAAGTTAAAAAAGAAGCATAATCAATATGCTAAAAAAGAGAAAAATGGAATCATATAAAATGCTAAATTAAAATCACAAAAGGCAAAAAAATATAGGTGGAAAACAAAAAATAAGAGCAAAGAACTAGGGCGATAAATAGAAAACAGTAACAAATATGGTAGATATTAATCCAACTGTATTAATAATCACTATAGATGTCAATGGTTTAAAGAAGTCAATTAAATGACAGAGATTGTTAGAGTGGACCAAAAATCAAGACCCAACTATATGTTGTCCATAAAAAACTCACTTAAAATATGACACATATGAATTAAAAGTAAATAGAGAAAAATATGCCAAATTAACACTAATCAAAACAAAAGGCAAGAGTAGCTTTATTAATTTCAGATAAAACAGATTTCAAAGGAGGGAAAATGATCAAGCATAAAGAAGGACATTACACAATGATAAAGAGGTCAGTTCTCCAGGAAAACATAACAGTCCTTAATATGTATGTGCCTGACAAGAGAGCATCAAGCTACATGAGGCAAAAACCAACAGAACTGCAAGGAGAAATAGATGAATCCACTATCATAGTTGGAGACTTTAACATTCTTCTCTCAGAAATGGACAGTTCCAGCAGACAGAAAATCAGCAAGGACATAGTTGAACTCAACAACACAATCAATCAACTGGATGTAAAAGACATCTATAGACTACTTCATCCAACAACAGAAGAATACACATTCTTCTCAAGCTCATATGAGAGTGTCACCAAAATGGACCATATTCTGGGCCATAAAACACACCTTAACAAAGTTAAAAGAATAGAAATCATACAGTATGACCACAATGGAATTAAACTAGAAATCCATAACAGAAAGATAACAGGAGAATACCAAAATGCATGGAGATTAAATAACACAGCTCAAAGAGGAAATCTTCAGAATAATTAATATTTATATTTATAATAAAATGTATTTATAATAAAATGAAAATATCAATTGTAATAAATGTACCACTCTACTGGGGGATATTAGTAATAGGGGAGGCTATGCATGTGTGGGGACAAGGAGTAAGTGGAAATTTGCCTTACCTTCCCCTCAACTTTCCTGTGAACCTTAAACTGCTTTAAAAAAAAGCCGTAATTAAAAATTCTGTGGAATGTTCTAGGTGGACCAAAGAATTAAAATGAAGTTCTTGACAAAGAAATGTGGCTCATGAAGCATATTTACTGAGAAAGAAAGTTAAAGGAAAAGATAGTCTGGCAATATATTGGAGAAAATATGGCTGTGGATTACCATAAAAATTAAACCTGGTACATATATAAAATGGAATATTACTCAGCCATAAAGCATGGCTGGACCCAGAGATTATCATACTAAGCAAAGTAAGTCAGAAAGAGAAAGACAAATACCATATGATATCACTTATATGTGGAATCTAAAATATGGCACAAATGAACATATCTATGAAAGAGAAACAGACTCATAGACATAGAGATCAGACATGTGGTTGCCAAGTGGGGAGGGGGCATGGGGGAGGGAAGGATTGGGAGTTTGGGAATTAACAGATGCAAACTAGTATATATAGGATGGATAAACAACGAGGTCCTACTGTATAGCACAGGGAACTATATTCAATATCCTGTGATAAACCATAATGGAAAAGAATATGAAAAAGAATGTGTGTGTATATATATACCTGAGTCACCTTGCTGTACAGCAGACAATTCACACAACATTGTAAATCAACTATACTTTAATATTCTTTTTTAAAAAATTAAATCTTTATTTTCAATACTATGTGAGAATTCATGTAACATAGATGGCATTGTACAGTGAAATAACATGGGGTATTGAATCCTCTTAACCATTTTTCCATGTTTTGTATGACTCTGGGAAGGTAACTGAAGGTATAAGATCCTCATGTTCCTCAGATGTAATGTTGGGGCAAGAATACCTACCTACCATAAGTTGTAAGGATTAAGGAAAAACAGCACTAAGCTTCCCACAGGCTAGACTTTCAGAAAAAATAAAACACATATTTTTGCTGCATTCTTCCCTTTAATAATTTGATACAGCATATTTTTATGACTTTTTAAATGTTGATCTTGTAAATTTCTTTCTGACGTTGAGTAGGTAAAATATCACTTGGATATCTAGTCACTATTCATTTCACTATTTTCCAGGAAATACCATGGCAAAGGAATTAAAGTCTATTGAAAAATATTCATTTCATTAACATATATTATAGAAACTCATTAATAAATAGCACATTTCTGGTTCTGGATACATCATAAAATGTATTTCACAACACTTGGAATACAACATTGATATTCTTTACGCATAAGTATGCTCTGTTTTGCTCTTTGCAGTTCCGTAGAAAAATCAGATAACTGAAGTGGTAATAGAAATAGATTGCCAACACATAAAAGATTAATTTTCACTTTAATTGCTGCATGACATTTCAGTTTACAAGTAAGATGTATCTTTAATCTGAATAGCACAGAGTTTAACTTGCTTGAGTTAAATGTTCAAAAAATGAACAACCTTACATTTACCAAAATCTAAACTGGGGAGAGAAGCTCAAAACTGAAGCATTCATCTTGATAATAGCCAAGAAGTGAATTGAATTTCTTTTCCTAAGAAGAACTGAGTTACACAGAACTATTTTCAGTAGATTTTATGTTTGTTCATTCAAGTCAAAGTCTCAAAGAGAATTGTTTATATATTGTAAACACTCAGCTAAAAACATTTAGTGGAGAGAATATCAGAATGACTCCATATTTTTTACATGGCCTAGTAATCTTTAAGGAAAATATTTTTATTCTTAATTTTTTTTCCAGCATGTATCACATATCCACATACATCATAATAAAAACTATTTCTGTTGCTTTGTTTTCGTTTATATATTTAAAGCTGATTAATGTTTACAATTTGCTATGTTTTTTTCAGTCTTCTATATTTTTCAAAGTATATGTACTTTTAAATGAGTGACGTGATGTTTTGATTACATTATATTCAGGCAAAATCTAACTTTAAAGTGAGATATAGTGAGTATCAAACGTAAGGTTCCCTAAAAGAAGCCATCTTCAAAGTTGTAATCATGAAACAGAAGTAAAAAGACTCAGAAAAGCAGTAGAGTCTTCTTTCATTTGTTTCATTTGCAAAGTTTAAATTACCGAATAGTAATGAATCAATCTACCTAGTTTTTTTTTGAAAGTTACAAGTTTAGCAAGTACTCTAGGCCTAGGTGATGAAACGGTAGTAGAAGGACAGGTTGTCAAATTGTTGGAGCACTGCATACTGTTTAATGCAACACGTAACTATTTGGCAGTCACTTCCGTTTGTTACAACCTACAATAAAGTATGTTGTTTTTTTTTAAAAAAATAATTAATTTATTTATTTTTGGCTGTGTTGGGTCTTCGTTGCTGTGCACAGGCTTTCTCTACTTGTGGTGAGAGGAGGCTACTCTTCGTTGCAGTGTGCGGGCTTCTCATTGTTGTGGCTTCTTTTGTTGCGGAGCATGGGCTCTAGGTGCGCAGGCTTCAGTAGTTGTAGCACGTGAGCTCAGTAGTTGTGGCTTGAGGGCTCTAGAGCTCAGGCTCAGTAGTTGTGGTGCACGGGCTTAGCTGCTCCGCGGCATGTGGGATCTTGCTGGGCCAGGGCTCGAACGCGTGTCCCCTGCATTGACAGGCAGATTCTTAACGACTGCACCGCAGGGAAACCCTTAAGGTATGTATTTGATCCTTCAAAGTGTGTATGCAATATAAATAGAATGAAAATGAATGTTAGAGAATTATAATATTTTGAGCACCTACTCTGTAAGTCCTTCAAATTTTAAATCTACTTTTTGCAATATTATATTATTATCCTGATCTTACTGTTTAGAAAATATAGGTTGAGAGAAGATGAAACAGTCAAAAATCTTTTTGTTTCTTGGGCTGTGATTTGAAATTACAATTCCCTAACTTCACAATAATATACTGTACATGGGTTCAATCACAGATAAATTCAGTCAAACATGGAAAATGTTTTATTTTTCAGAAGTTGCCCTATTTCCCTTATAATATTGATCTGGGAAGTTCTTTACATGAGGAGTGAGTTTTTCAATAAATGTCATTTACAAGGTGCAAGGACTTTCACGGTACATCTTGCGAGATCTTATATCAAGATTCCAGCTAGTAGGCAGGGGAAGGTAAAGTAAGGAAGTCTCACCTCTTCTCTAAATGATCCCACGTTGTAAAGATATACATCAACTTTTCTCATATTTCATTAAAGATGACATGGTCAATGGACACTTAAACTGCAATGAGATCAAGAGAAGGTAATCCCCAGCTAGGAGCTCTCAAGCCCAATTCAAATTTATTAGTATGGAAAATGAAGAAAATGGGTTTTACTGGACAGAGTCACTGCATGTCATAACCATTCTCTAACCCATCCAAATCTATTCTTTCCTAGAGAATTATTTTGATTTTTTTTATCTTAACCTTATTTTGTTTTATCTAGTGTACTCCCTTTTGTTATGTTTTGTTTGTGTGCGTGTGGACTGATAGGGTAGCAACCAGTAAGTTTCACCATACCCTTCCAACTAATTCAAATGGGAAAAACACATGGTACTCTGAAGTGATTGCTGTTCTTTAGATGAACCCAAGAAATAAAGTAAGAATTAGGACTTTCTCAATGAATTGCTGAAATTTCAGGGGGAATTTCAAAGTTTAGATCCCCCCAAAACTATTATAGAATGAAGAAATATTAGTTTTGTGCAGAGTAGAGTGGAGTTGAATTGAAAGACTGCATAAATGGGCAAAGTCTCATGGGTTCACTTTGATGACATCCATATAGATACCCCTATGAGCATTCACAGTAATGCATTTGAGATGTATCATGTCATTTTGTGTATCAAGTTTGTTCCTTTTAATTTAGTAATATTTTATGTGAATATTATTTAAGTTTTGATAACTATTCTCATGTTGATGCAAATTTGGGTTGTTTCCAGTTTGAGGATATTACAATATAGCTCTTGTGAAAATTCTTGTGTAAGTAATTTGTTATGGTTAGTTACATAGCCCGAAGCAGAATAACTGGGTAGTAGGGTAATGACCTTTGGTTTATAATAAACTGCCAAGGTGATGACATCATCTTATTATATACACATCAGCAATGTGGGAGAGTTCTAGTTGTTCAAATTCTGTAACTTTTGATATTGAGTGTGTGCATGTGAAATTTTTAGCCATTTTAGAGGATGTTACAGAGCATTTTTGACCATTTAAAATGCATTTCCCTAATTGCTAATGATCTTGATCATATTTCATGTACTTATTGGACATTTGTGTATTTTCTATCCTCTTTTGCTCATATTTAAATACGTTATTTTCATTTTTGAGTGAATCTTTTATATATTGTGCATGGAAATATATATTATGAATATTTTACCACTCTGTAATTTGCCTAATAATTTTTAAAAGGTTTATTTTAATAGGAAATTATTTTAATTGGAATGGGCTTCAGTTTTTCATTTGTTTTATTTTATGATGTGTCTTGTATGTCTTGTTTAAGAAAACTTTGCCCATCCTAAGGTTGTGAAGATATTCACTTATCTTTTATTCTACAAACTTTATATTTCTAGCTTTTATGTTTAGGTCTATGGTTTGTCTCAAAGTAATATTTGTGTTTGGGTGACTAGCAGTCTAGGCTAATAATTTTCCATAAATATCCAGGTGTTTTGTTATAACAACATTTTTTTAAAAAGACTTTTCATTTTCCATTGAGTTTAATTACTGCCTTGGTTGAAAAATATGCTTGACTAAACATCTGTGGGACTACTACTTGACTCTCAATGTGTTCCTTTCATTTTTATGTTCACCCCTACACTAGTAACACACTAATAATTATAGCATTATAGTAATCCTTAAAATGAAGTATTTAAGTCCCCAATTTTGTTTCTGTTATTCAATATTGTTTTGGATATTCTTTATACTTTCCATTTCCATATAAATATTAGAATCAGTTTCCATGATTTTGCTGAAATTCCTATTTGTGTTTGCACTTTATTATCTTTTCAATAGATTATTTAAAATAATTAACATGATTATTTTAAAGTAGGTTTACATTTTTCCATAGGTTTAAATTTTTCCATAGGTTTAAATTTATTTAAGAATAAATTTTCCAAATTTTTTCCTAAATTTGACTAGTTTCTGGATATGATCCTAGTGACTGTTTAATCTGTTGTCCGTATAGACATGGTCTTGCTTATTCATGTAGACATAAAATTTTTGATTGTTTGATGGGTATAAAAGAACATTAGAGATTAAAATAAATAGCATCTGTCCCCCAAAATGACAAGTATCTTTTTTTTCCCTTAGGTCACTAGTACTGTGCCCATCTAATCTTTGGTGGAGCTGTTTCTTGGTTTTATTGAGCTTAAGTTAGAGTCAATCCACTACTGGCTTCAAATATTTTAGGAGTAGCATTAGGATTTTCTCTTCAAAACTCTTAGGCTCTGAATACTAAAAAAGTTCTAGAGAGCCTAGCTACTTTATAGCTGGAGAGTTTTTGCTTCTGGCCAAAATAGAGTAACATGGACTAGATTTACCCTCTCATCTCTAGCAACCTGAAAAAGCAAAACACATATTTGAGACAGTGACTATCCAAACACTAGATATCAGGCAGCAAAGTATAGTAATCCCTGAAAGACAGGGAACAAAGCAAGTGAGCCTTACAATTGCCCAGTATTATTTTCTTAGGAGAGTTTCCAGGCTGTGGCAAAAGAGGGACAACCCAAGTAGGTGTGAGCAGACTCCCTGAGTTGAGGAGACAGAGCTGAGAATCCAAAGAGGCCAAGGTGACTGGTGTTTTCAAGCTAGAACGTGAGAGGAAAGAGTTGCATAAAGAAAGAACCACAGAGATCTACAGAGGGTCCCCTCTTGAGAATTCGGGTGAGTATTGATCAGCAAATGCACGTGAGGAAACTAGCCAATGCTTGAGAAAGAATTACTCATAAGGAAAGAGGCAGCAATACCTGACACTCACACGGCACTGTGAATACTGCTTTTACCCCCAGCAAGACAGGAAAACCTCATGATGTATGAGATACTCAAAAGGGTTGCCTCAGTAGTGGGGAATAATTAACTCTAGGCTAAACATGTCTTTGGTCCTGCCTGAGAAGCTTTAAAGACAAGAAGTAAAAGGATCAAGTGTCTTAATTGTGTCCCATAATATCCGTATAAAATTAAAATTGTCTGGCATCCAAAAATACCAAGAATGCATAGAAGAAGTAACTTATGCCTATAATGAGAATAAAAATAAATAAATTGAAACTGACATTCTGTATTCTACTCTGGTCACTAAACACTATATTTTAATGATTTATCCATGTTGCTATCTTGCATATATTCTGTTGCTTCTAACTGTTGTTTAATACTTCCTAGTGCTCATCTAACATGTTATGTCTACCCTTTATCTCGGTGGTGCAAAATAGATCGTCACAAAATCACTACCACCACAAACAATGTTGCAATGCATATCATTGCATATATCATCGCATTCACCTGTTCCACAATTGCTCCTTGATTCTTAGTAATCTATGCTCATAAAGAAATCATTCTTCATGTGTATTTCTTCAGTGATTTATTTTATAGTCTTTAGAGCTCTTGTTCGCCCAATGTTTTAAATCTCTCATTATATAATCAATGCTTGTAAAATTTCAATGGAATTTTTCTCATTGAAAATAGAAGATAACTATATGCCAAATCTGATTTTCTCCAATCAAAATAAATACATGAGTCTAAAAGCAAGTCATGGTAAATAAAATTAAAATGTATCATTTAGAAAGAAGGTAGTAAATTCAACCAAAATTTACAAGAACAGCTAATGTATAAAGCACTTAAATAATCTATGGGAAAAGGCTGACACTGAAAATTATCTATGTGAGGGGTATTTAATGTCTTTGTGTTCTGCAGTTAAACTTAGGTTTGTGCCATGCTTTATATTTTTAATACCTTTCATGATAAAATTTACAGAAAAGCATTTCCAATCATCAGAGAAACTGTCATCTTTTCTCCAATCTGTAAATATTTCTTACAATAATGGAAATTGCCTTAAAAATTCATTTAATATTCATATTGGAATAAAGCATCTGTTGTGGCAGATGGGGCAAATGACATCAAGTTCAGCTGTTCAAATAACCCTTAAGGATTAATGTGTAGTTTACAAAAATAATTTGTAATTCATTTTGGATTAAATTAATTTGAAATTATTGTGTTCCATAAAGGCATACTGCAGCTGCTCCCAGCACTGAATTGATTTTTTCAACTGGTTACTCCTACTAAAACATGCATTTTGATAGCAAGAAAACAATGCTCCCCATTATTCATTCTGTATCTTTACCAATAAACACAATCTTCAAAACAATCTGAAAATATAACATACCTGAACTGGATGACTTATTTGCATAATTAACTAGCGATTTACATTTCTATACTGTGAAATTTCATCAATTCAAATGCAGCAGAAATAGATACAGATACAAGTGAGTTTATTCAAATATCTCTGAATACATGTTTGTTTGTTTGTTTGTTTTACTTTTCCCATTGACCTCTATCCCTGTACAAGATGTGGAGAAAAATAAATGTGTATTTTGCAATCACAAGAAAAAGACTTAAGCCAATTTAATTCTATTTTTGGATGAGGTTTAAGAGGAATGATAGCTATAATTCAGCTCAAGATTTATAAGATACAAATGCAATTGTATGTAAAAAAGACACTGTTGGCTCTTGTGAAAATTCATAAACTATTAGATCCACTTTTCAACCCTCGCTGGCAGAGGTTAAAAACTTCACAAAATTCATAGAAATTTATTCTCACATGATAATTCAACTATTTTATTGAAAAAGAGTTCTGTTGGATAAAATAAATAATTTGACTTTTGATTGAATGTTTATAATAATTATTGGCTGGATTCCGCAATGAGTTTTTTCATATCTTTATTACACATTTTTGGCAGGTTTATTTTTTTTTTTTTCTTTCTCTTTATTTTGTATTTCTACTTAAAAAATAGAAATACTTTAGTTAGATCAATTCCAAACAGAGTAAATATTTGAATAAAATGAAAAAACATGTTTCAGTTTCCAGCAGTACTAAAATTTGCCCCTGATGATTCTCTTGCTAGGGCATTCTCAGAATATTCCAAGCAGGTCATAATCATAAATGCAGGAGAGTATATCAGTTAGTGGCTTACACAATAGCACAGAAATTCTTATTTCAGGGGGAAAAAAGAAGTTCACCATACCAGTATTATTACAATCATTTAAACTGTCACAGTCTTTTTACTCACAAAGCCTGCAGGGCTACTGGGAGCATGTGTGTAATTTTTATTCTTTTTGGAGCTATAAAATTCATATCTGCCCTGAAAGAGGCCCTTTTACAGAATCCCAGTCCCTTTGTCATAAAGATACACAAGAAAACAACTCACAGCTCCTTGTAGCTAAGCTTATTTAATAATGTAGACTTCATTTTCTTCACAGAGTTTTGTTTCTGTTTTTGTTTTTCCAGTTAGACTCTCTTCTCTGATAATGAAAAGGATTAATATTAGTATCCAAATCAACAATAAATCACCACTACCTCTGATTTGTTCTAGAAGTATATGAGGATTACCTATCTCAGAAGATACTGTTTCACATTGAGATGACTCTTGCTATGGACCCAATCGTAATTACTTGGTTGTGGTTTTGCAATGGCTGGTTTATTGCCATTCTATATGCTAATTTTTCTAGTATTGCTAACCTCTTGTGTGCCCATACACACAGTCTTTTATATATATCCTTTGGTTAGGTCTTTGCTTCTGGATCTCAAACATTCCACAATTGTCTGTGCATATTTAGCTGTTAAATCCTGGCTTATAATCTTATCTAAATCCTCCTTTTTTTTTTTTCCTGTCATTCCCTACAGCAATTTTCTAAATTTTCTCTCCTCCTCTAGAGTTTTAACAGCAACAGTTCTCTTAGAGATCACCTTTGATTCTATTTAGTGAAAAATTACATATAATGTGGCTGTAAATTTCATTTAGCAGAACACATAATTTATACATAAAATAGTCTTTCAAGTACACACGAACCTCACAAGAAATTTTGTTATTTTTCAGGTCACAAAGTAAATCTAATTAAAGTCCAGAATCTAGTCAACATACATATGACATTTATTTACAACAATTCAATAAAATGTTTAAATTAATAAGACAAAATGGGCAAAGATGATGAACAGACAATCTAAAGAAGAAGGGACTGCAAATGCCTAAGAATCAGATACAAATGTCTTCAACCTCCAAAATCATCTGAAAAGTTAAACAAAGAAATATTTTTACCCATCAGTTTGGTAGAAATTTAAAAGAAAAATATATCAATTATGTTCAAATTTGGTGAGAATGTGAAGAGACAAGTAATTCTATACACTCTGATAGAAGCAAAACTTTATAGTCTTTTAAAAATAATTTGGTGGTATCTACTGCATACACCCTTTAACTCAGCAGTTCTATTAAGAATCTTTGTTCCACAGAAATATGTGTTTAGGTACACTATAACTGTCTACAAAAATGCTCATTACAGACTTGTACATATTAATAAGTAACTGGAAATAACCTAATGAGTACCAATAGAATAATTATTAAATGAGTTACATCCATGTTATGGAATATTATACAGTGATCAGAAAGTACTACATGCACTGACAGGGGTTGATCTCCATGGCATATTTTTACATGAAAAGAAAATTCTGGAATGATACATGTGACTTGACGCTATTCACGAAAAATAATACAAACACATAAGTGTATACAAGCATATATTTTCTGTACATATTTGTAGGTACACACCCATATATAGTCAATAGATAAATGATAGATAAATAAATATGTTGAAAGAAAAAATATCTGGAAAGATACAGAACTGGCAATGCTGATTATCCTTGGGAAAGGAAGGTATAGAATTGGCTAATAGGAGAAAAGAGGTAGTGGTTCAGAAGAGGGTACAATTTTAAATACTATTTTATTAGTTTTTAACAAGGCAAGTATATCTATTCTCACCATTTTTAAAAATTTATTTATTTATTTATTTTTGGCCACGTTAGGTTTTCATCGCTGCGTGCAGGCTTCCTCTAGTTGCAGCGAGTGGGAGCTACTCTTCATTGTGGTGTGCAGGCTTCTCATTTTAGTGGCTTCTCTTGTTATGAAGCATGAGCTCTAGGCTCATGGGCTTCAGTAATTGTGGCACACGGGCTCAATAGTTGTGGCTCGCAGGCTCTAGAGTGCAGGTTCAGTAGTTGTGGCACACGGGCTTAGTTGCTCCGCAACATGTGGGATCTTCCCGGACCAGGGCTCAAACCTGTGTCCCCTACATTGGCAGGTGGATCCTTAACCACTGTGCCACCAGGGAAGTCCTTAAATACAATTTTAAAATAAACAAAAAAAAAAGGAGATAATGGGTCCTTGACTCAGAAAAAGATTTTTAAAATATGAGACAGAGAGAAAGAAAGACATACATTTATCGTTTCCTTGGAGCTCCTTGCTCATTAGATGATACTTGTGCTCAAAATGAGTGATATCTTCCTGATCACTTTTGGCGGAAGACCTATCACTGTTGAACGACAACAATATTTCCTTGGCACAGGAAGGCTTGCATGTGTAAATGTCTGCCCCTTGGTGGTGCTGTATGCAGGGATCATGTGCAGTACCCTGCTTTTGCTCCTGGCACCTCAGAAATGGCAGGTGGTTTGTGGCCTTTCTGTATCTTATTGTTCATAATTTGCCCCAATTGCCACAGAGTGCAGTTATTTTTGGTCCCTCATAAATTTATTTGTATTTTATTGCTTGAGGAGACATTTGTCCAGGTGCAAGCACTGCAGCAAAGGGTCCCACATCCCAGGTCCCAGCCTGTCTCAGCTTCCTACCAAAACACCAGCTCTGAACACAGAACATCTGCCTCTCATGTCCTTTTCTCTCCTATTCCAGGTGCAGCTAAAAGTCAACAGTGATTATTCTAAAAATAGTGAGATTGCTTTAGAAGGTCCAAATATTTTACCAAGAACCCACTAGGAATCTTTGATTTTCTCATTTGGCATAGCTATTGTATCTCTGGACTGAGAGATGTCTATTTCTTGTGTAAATACCTGCTGGTTGGGATGGTTGCTTTTGCTTTTGGCAAAACTCTAAACAAGAAGAAAAAACTCACGGGGTCTGAAGGAGAGGGATTAGGTCAAATACTGAAACCAAATCTTGACTCTTAGTGACGAGGAAGAAATTAGAAAGGAAGTTCTTGCTGCTGTGATTTACTTAATAGTTCCTGAAAGGATTCTATATTTAACTCCAACTCTTAACCACATTTGCCGACAATGGTCCCTTGCCTTTATGCTGAAAGAAAAAAATCTACAAACCATATTGTTTCAAAAGATCAGACATAAGAAAGAATACATAGTCTCCAAAAGAACACCATCAATGCTCTAACCTTCAGTGTACACACAACAAATATTTTTGAAGCTATAGAATTAAAGAGGATTTATTCAGTCCAAGCCTCCTCAGTTATATTGATTGCAAAGCAGCTCCATTTTTTAAGACTCATTCCTCAACAAACACTAGTGCTGCTGCAAAAAAAGTACTCTCTGCCAATAATTCTGTTAATCTTTAACTGGTACTCTACTAGCATTGCCATCTAACTATTAGAAATATCTACAATATTATCACTTCTATGTGAGAATTTGACATGTGTCATCTTTGGGTAACTGATCATCATTTAACTATTTTGCTTCTCTGAATTTGAATGTGCTGGGACAAATCATGATAACAAACATTTTAACCCTTCTTTCAGGAAAAATAAACATTACTGGAAATGCATTTCCCACTCTAATCTTTTCCACATATAGAAAGTTTTCTTTTTAAGGTACCTCTTATGTGGATGTCCTTTATCCTAGACATTAAAGTCAACATTTCAAACTTAGATACAAATCTCCAAGGGAAATTAATTTCTTTAGGACTCTCCAAGGTCTTTAGACCGAATAACTGCTAAATGTCCTTTGTTGTACTCCTATATGGATAATGGAATACCATTTGCGATCATCCCATTTGAGGATTCAAAGGCACAAGTATTCTCCATCTACTAGTCCCTCCTAATAACAACTTTGTTCTTTTAAAATTTCCAATTTTAGAAATCAATTTCATCTTCTCTACTATAGACACTCTTTTATTTTTTAATATAATCTTCACAGGTATATACAGTTTTTAAACAGAATTCAACTTAGTTGTATACTCTCCGACATTAACATAATTTATTATCCATTTATAATATATAGCCTAGATTGGGATTTTTACTAAGTTCATGTTCTCTAATGATTGTGAGGAAATGAATATAACCAAAAGCCATAGTATTGAAATAGGATAAGAGGATGAAGTCTTGAACATATTAATTGGTCTTATTATGTCAGTTACTTCAAAAATTTTAAAATCACCACCTATAGTTTTCTTTATTACTTGGTAGAAAATATTGCTCCATTCCCAGTTTCCTTTATGTTTGTCCTTTTCATCACAAAAACTCCAGTTGCTTAATGTCTGTATATTTTAATCTCTAATTTTTTAGTGGAATTTCTACTGCTCAATTTAATATATTAATATTTGATCACCATAGAAGAGCTGAATCTGACTAGTACTCTGTTGTTATATATGTATTCATTTTTTATGAAGTGTATGTGTCAAATAATATTTATTATTTTATAGATATTACCTTTTTTTTAAATTTTAAGCAAGACATTTACTTTCCTGGTATAACCTTATTTTGACATATTCTCAGTTGCACACCAATTTGTGGGAAGTAAATTGGGACAGATTTTTTTTTCCATTTCAGTTGTCTCTTTTGGTTCCTTAGTTGTTCTGAGCTTCTTTTACATTTCTACCATCAGTAATCTTTTAACATGCTGACAGAGGAAGCTATTAAGAGGTATTTTTATCTATCCTTATATGATTTCATTTATTATGTGCTGTGATATAGCTGCAGTAATATGCTTGTGCATCATTTAAACTTTTGCTGAATATAAAAACAGAGATTCAGAACCCATAGAAATATCTCATATTACATTTCATTAGCTATTATGACATTAAATGTAAAAGTTCTACATTTCTTAAGATATTGATAGGCCACATTATAACAGATGGAACAGAATACAATTTCACTCTAACAAGATCTTCATGTGAAAAATGTGCCTATTTCTTTCAACACATTTAAGTAGTACTCCAGAAACTGAATTTTAATAAATATTTAAGAAGAAATTTGTAGACTTACACAAATAGGGTTTACTGACGTTATGACACCAGATTTTATAATTTTGAATTTTTATCTTATATGTACTCATTATTATATTTTTGTTAGCACATACAAAAATCAGTACCTTTGATCATTAGCTATAAGTGTTGAAAGCTAGCATGTACATCTGAACTACAAAGTAAAAATTGTTAACATGTTTATAACAAATTAATTATTTATTGAGTACTCATTTATTTGAGAACAGCTCCACATATAGCTTCTGATTATGTTGACTTTATTCTCCTCTTTGATTCATATTTGTGTCATTTGAACTAAGATTCAACAAATCCAGGACATTTCAGAGGTGAAAATGTGGAATTAGCCAGAGAACATTGAGATGGTCAAGAATTATTTTTTAGCATAACAAAGCTATAAATTATTATTGTATGATTACATTATCATTAAAAATTACATGCTTATTCTGGCCCTCAATGGACTTACTCTCTAGCAGGGAAAACACAGTACACATATGCACATTGTTTTACCAGAGAGAAGTGACTTCAATTCATTTAAACTGTGATCACATGCATAATTTGTGCACTTAATTTAGGAAAACAGGACAGATGACTTCTAAACCACATGAACACAGCACAGGCTAAAGGAAATAGTTTAAGGACCTCGGACACTAATATGGTACAGCAACTGTGTCTTCGAACTCTCATTTTTCTCAATTTCTATTGCAAAGCTCATTTTTAGGTCACCACCCAGAAGATACTATAATTTCTTCCACTTACAGATATTCAGATACATTCATTTTCTCTTCCTCCATATTTTCTCTAGATCTTGCTTTCTCCTTTTCACTCTTCTACTCTCTTCAACCCTAGCTTCAAAGAACATAAATAATGGCATGTATATGTGTATTTTTTTTCTAATGGAAAAGACAGATTAGCAAGCACAGATGGTCTTATATATGCTTAAAGAACTCAGGATAAACACATGTAGTCTCTCTCTCCCTGTCTCCCACGTAGCTCTAAATACAAACAAGAAAATGAAGAATATTTTTCAATTAAGAATCTATTTTTAAAATTAATTCCTATTACTTCCTACATCTACCTATCATCTCTCAATTATCTTCTCAATTATCTATCATTATCATTCAGTCAACCTATCATTGCACTACATATTATTTGTCTTTACTTTCCTCCTGACCACTCACCTATACACAACAGTTATCTCCTCATTACTTTAGTAGTGCTTTAATTAGTAGATTTATTTCCTGGAGATTGTTTAAGCATGCTTTCCCAATGTTTTAATTACTATAAATAATTTTTTTTCCATTTAAACATAATTTTCTGTACATCTACAAATATGAATTTATTTTATTATAGAACTTACATTTTAAAACTCTGTAATTTGTGTCTTCAGTATCCTATTACACTGATAAAATTAGCTGCATGGACAAACTAAATGGACTATAAATATAAAATAGATAATGTAAATGTACTAAAATGTACAATGTAAAAATATACTGAATGGATCAAAATTTTCCACATATTTCTTTTTATAATCTTATGCTTGATAAAGGAATTATTCTTGCTTTTATGTCTACATGAACAATGGCATGAATCACTTGTAATAGTTTCAAACAATAATTTATACTTACATGGATTGCTATTTGTCAAAACATTGGAGAATAGGTACATGTGTTACAAATAACATACCAGAAATGGAAGATATATTGATTTCTGTATTTCAAAGAAATAACAGGCTGTATTTCTAATATAGGTAAAATCTTACAGTGATAGGGATTGGCTGATTTTAGAAAAAAACAAACAAACAAACTCAAAATCACTCATATTAATAGGGCTGGCAGTTTGAGTCAGTCAGTAAGACAACTGAAGACACCAAACTTTTCTGTAGTTGAGAACATTTCTAAACAAAATAGGCAAACAGTACATGTTGCATTAATGACTATATGAACATGCTATTCAAAACCAAAGGACTTTGCTTCATTAGGTCAGCCAATGCTTACCATTTTCAAGGCTTAATTTCCAGTGTTTAGTTCCATAATTATTAGCTCTGATACAGAAGTTCTGTAAGTATTTTCTGGTGTGTTTATTTCAACTTTTTCCTAAGAGATGGCACCTCTGCTAATTGTATCATTCTTGCTAAAACAATAAAAATCGTAAACATATTTATATCAATATATCCATATGTAATAAATGAGAAAATTGTTGATGTTCAATCTACTGGACTACAAAATGTTGAAGGAATATCTCTCACCAAAATGTTTGTTTTGAACACAGACCACCACTGCATATCTAAGTAAATATCTGACAATTACCAGTTTAAAGGAATTGTCAGATGCATGCCCCATAACACACCTCTCCTGGAAAAAAATCAAAAAAGTTAAGTATGGGAATTCATCCTAGGTTGAGCTGCTCTTCTCCCAATGGTGTACCAATCACCAGGGTAAAGGCAAAACCTGCAAACACACACATATTGTCAGAGCTGGTGTTTGAATGTAGACACCAGGTTCTAGATGTTAGGTTTAACTTCCATGCTTTGCTGTGTGTCTGAGCCTTAGGATCCTCCTTTGTTGCTGGAAATGAAATAATAGCTCCTTCCTTTCCAGGTTTATGGTGAACATTCAGCAATATTTCCCCCCTAGGACAGTGTTAATCACATTGAAATAAATAAATGATTGTTAAATCAACCCAATTTTGTTGTTAAAACAAACATTACATTTTGAGACACTTTATGCATATTTTTCAATGCATGAGAATAAGTCCCCTATTATATGTAGGTTTCTTTCAAGCTGCTGAGCTGCAAAAAAGACTTACTGCTCTGGGCTCCCAAACATATCTACTGAAACAATATCTGAACTGTAGCCAAATATGCTTATGTAGATTCCCACCTCTAAATCTGTTAAGTTACTAACCTCCCTGTGACTTCTCTGCCCTCACTTCATGCACGCATAACATTCTTAACTTGTGTTTTTATGCCTTTAGTAAATTATCTATTTTGTAAAATCCACTTATTTCTTCCACACAATAATTGAATTTGAATAGTTTTCATACATTCCCTTGCATTCTTAATCGGGAAACTGTAATCACTTTGAAAACAGGATTCATATCATATATTGTATTAGTTCTTACACACAGCACATAGAACTGTGTCAGAAACAATAGGTGTCAAAATATTTTGCATAAGGGAACAAATGAATACCTGAAAAGAATTGATGGGAGATGTTGGTTTGCAATAACATAATATGGCATTATATAAATTACTTACTTAAAAATCATTTAAAAACAAAACATTTTTAAAATAAGCACACATCACTCTTATATAAAACAAAACATGAGGAGTTCTTTACTATCTTAAATATATTTGTAATTAAATTAGTTTATTAATCTTGTCTTTTTTTAATACTTACTGGAAATGGACATTTTTTTAAACTGAGTATATTGTAAACATATGGACATTTTTCAATATTATAAAATTATGAAAGAGATTAAACCATTTGGTGCACAAATTCATATGTTCATAATACAAGTCCATCAATATCCAGGGTCATCTATACCAGAATAAATATCTATCTATAATGATCTATTTATGTATCATTCTTTTCAAAAGAAATATGTCCTAAAATTCAAAAAGTTTAACTTTCTTAGTAACAAAGACACACTGATCAAAATGAGAATGAAATAAACAGTATACTGTAATAACATAATGACAAATCTGAGCCTATGAATAAAAAATATGAAAATAAAACTACAAACTGTGATAAATAAGACCATCTTATACACAGTCTTAACATCGCATAGATACACCTGTCATCAAAATGACTATTTTGTGTATTATTGATATTTAAATGTATAAGTTTCCCCTAAAAAAACACATTTTTAGTTTTTTTGGTTTGTGTTTATGAAGACACTTCTAATATATTCTTGTCAGTATTTAACCCGCTCATTATTATTTATTCTGCATGTAAAAATGGATTAATGAGTGAGTGGTTAAGAAATATATTTAAAACCAATGAAATACATTCTTTATATTTGTGGGTCTATTTCTCTTTTGTTATATTCATTTGTTTTATTTTCTAGATTCCATGAATAAGTGATAACATACAATATTTGTCTTTTTTGGTAAATCAACTATACTTCAATAATAACAAATAAAAAATAAAATCAAAGCAGTGGGGATTTTTGAGGTTCACCAAGCTGACAAAATTACATGACAGCCAACCTCTTACAGGAACAACTCTCAAAAATAAAAAAAAAATAAAATAAATAAAACCTCAACTACTTGAGGACTCTGAAAATTAAGCAAAGCAGATGGATTGGTTGCAGGAAGGGGAAACTTGAATTAAGTGACTTGTACTGGGGAGATTTTCATCTTTTGTTTATTTTTGTTTTCACTTTCTCTTCAGGCATTGACCCAAGGGTGAGCCCCATGCCAAGTAATGACAGACTTTAAAGCACCAAAAACTGATAGAGTTGCCAGCCTCTATGGGGAAAACATGGCTATGTTAGCTGCAGACTGTAGGAAGAATTCTTCTTATTATTATTATTTTAATAAATAGAATTTATTTATTTACTTTTTAACATCTTTATTGGTATATAATTTCTTTACAATGGTGTGATAGTTTCTGCTTTATAACAAAGTGAGTCAGTTATACATATACATATGTTCCCATATCTCCTCCTTCTTGCATCTCCCACCCTCCCTATCCCACCCCTCGAGGTGGTCACAAACCACCAAGCTGATCTCCCTGTGCTATGTGGCTGCTTCCCACTAGCTATCTATTTTACATTTGGTAGTGTATATATGTCCATGCCACTCTCTTACTTTGTCACAGCATACCCTTCCCCATCCTGATATTCTCAAGTCCATTCTCTAGTAGGTCTGTGTCTTTATTCTTGTCTTAACCCTAGGTTCATTATAACCTTTTTTTTTCCCTTAGATTCCATATATATGTGTTAGCATAAGGTATTTGTTTTTTCTCTTTCTGACTTACTTCACACTGTATGACAGACTCTAGGTCCATCCACCTCACTACAAATAACTCAATTTCGTTTCTTTTTATGGCTGAGTAATATTCCATTGTATATATGTGCCACATCTTCTTTATCCATTCATCCGTTGATAGACACTTAGGTTGCTTCCATGTCCTGGCTATTGTGAATAGAGTTGCAATGAATATTTTGGTACATGACTCTTTTTGAATTATGGTTTTCTCACAGTATATGTCCAGTAGTGGGATTGCTGGGTCATATAGTACTTCTATTTGTAGTTTTTTAACCTCCACACTGTTCTCCATAGTGGCTGTATAAATTTACATACCCACCAAAAGTGCAAGAGTGTTGCCTTTTCTCCACAGCCTCTCCAGCATTTACTGTTTCTAGATTTTTTGATGATGGCCATACTGACTGGTGTGAGATGATATCACATTGTAGTTTTGATTTGCATTTTTCTAATGGTTAATGATGTTGACCATTCTTTCATGTGTTTGTTGGCAATCTGTATATCTTCTTTGGAGGAATGTCTATTTAGGTCTTCTGCCCATTTTTGGATTGGGTTGTTTGTTATTTTGTTATTGAGCTGCATAAGCTGCTTGTAAATTTTGGAGATTAATCCTTTGTCAGTTGCTTCATTGGCAAATAATTTCTCCCATTCTGAGTGTTGTCTTATGGTCTTGTTTATGGTTTCATTTGCTGTGCAAAAGCTTTGAAGTTTCATTAGGTCACATTTGTTTATTTTTCTTTTTATTTCCATTTCTCTAGGAGGTGGGCCAAAAGGATTTTGCTGTGATTTATGTCATAGAGTGTTCTGCCTATGTTGTCCTCTAAGAATTCGATAGTGTCTGGCCTTACATTTAGGTCTTTAATCCATTTTGAGTTTATTTTTGTGTATGGTGTTAGGGAGTGTTCTAATTTCATACTTTTATATGTACCTGTCCAGTTTTCCCAGCACCACTTATTGAAAAGGCTGTCTTTTCTCCACTGTATATTATTGGCTCCTTTATCAAAGATAAGATGACCATGTGTGGGTTTATTTCTGTGCTTTCTATCCTGTTCCATTGATCTATATTTCTCCTTTTGTGCCAGTACCATACTGTCTTGATTACTGTAGATTTGTAGTATAGTCTGAAGTCAGGGAGCCTGATTCCTCCAGCTCCAATTTTCTATCTCAAGATTGCTTTGGCTATTTGGGGTCTTTTGTGTTTCCATATAAATTGTGAAATTTTTTGTTCTAGTTCTGTGAAAAATGCCAATGGTAGTTTGATAGGGATTGCATTCAATCTGTAGATTGCTTTGGATAGTAGAGTCATTTTCACAATGTTGATTCTTCCAATCCAAGAACATGGTGCGTCTCTCCATCTATTTCCATCATTTTTAATTTCTTTCATCAGTGTCTTATAATTTTCTGCATACAGGTCTTTTGTCTCCTTAGGTAGGTTTATTCCTAGATATTTTATTCTTTTTGTTGCAATGGTAAATGGGAGTGTTTTCTTAATTTCACTTTCAGTTTTTAAATCATTAGTGTATAAGAATGCCAGAGACTTCTGTGCATTAATTTTGTATCGTGCTACTTTACCAAATTCATTGATTAGCTCTAGTAGTTTCCTGGTAGCATCTTTAGGATTCTATGTGTATAGTATTATGTCATCTGCAAACAGTGACAACTTTTCTTCCTCTTCTCCCATTTGGTTTCTTTAATTTCTTTTTCTTCTCTGATTGTTGTGGCTACCACTTCCAAAATTGTTGAATAAGAGTGGTGAGCATGAGCAACCTTGTCTTGTTCCTGATCTTAGTGGAAATGGTTTCAGTTTTTCACCATTGAGGACGATGCTGGCTGTGGGTTTGTCATATGTGGCCTTTATTACATAAAGTTCCCTCTATGCCCTCTTTCTGCAGGGATTTTATGATAAATGGGCATTGAATTTTGTCGAAACATTTCTCTGCATCTACTGAGATGATCACATGATTTTTCTCCTTCAGTTTGTTAATATGGTGTATCACGTTGATTGATTTGCGTATATTGAAGAATCCTTGCATTCCTGGAATAAACCCCACTTGATCATGGTGTATGATCCTTTTAATGTGCTTTTGGATTCTCTTTGCTAGTATTTTGTTGAGGATTTTTGCATCTATGTTAATCAGTGATATTGGCCTGTAGTTTTCTTTCTTTGTGACATCTTTGTCTGGTTTTGGTCTCAGGGTGATGGTGGCCTCATAGAATGAGTTTGGGAGTGTTCTTCCCTCTGCTATATTTTGGAAGAGTTTGAGAACGATAGGTGTTAGCTCTTCTCTAAATGTTTGATAGAATTCATCTGTGAAGCCATAAGGTCCTGGGCTTTTGCTTGTTGGAAGATTTTTAATCACAGTTTCAATTTCAGTGCTTGTGATTGGTCTGTTCGTATTTTCTATTTCTTCCTGGTTCAGTCTTGGCAGGTTGTGCATTTCTAAGAATTTTTCTGTTTCTTCCAGGTTGTCCATTTTATTGGCATAGAGTTTCTTGTAGTAATCTCTCATGATCTTTTGTATTTCTGCAGTGTCAGTTGTTACTTCTCCTTTTCCATTTCTAATTCTATTGATTTCAGTCTTCTCCCTTTTTTTCTTGATGAGTCTGGCTAATGGTTTATCAATTTAGTTTATCGTCTCAAAGAACCAGCTTTTAGTTTTATTGATCATTTCTATTTTTTCCTTCATTTCTTTTTCATTTATTTCTAATCTGATCTTTATGATTTTTTTCCTTCTGCTAACTTTGGGGGTTTTTTTTGTCCTTCTTTCTCTAATTGCTTTAGGTTCAAGGTTAGGTTACTTATTTGAGATGTTTCCTGTTTCTTAAGGTAGGATGGTATTGCTATAAAATTCCCTCTTAGAACTGCTTTTGTTGCATCCCATAGGTTTTGAGTTGTCGTGTCTGCATTGTCATTTGTTTCTAGGTATTTTTTGATTTCCTCTTTGATTTATTCAGTGATCATTTCATTATTAAGCAGTGTATTGTTTAGCCTCCATGTGCTTGCATTTTTTACAGATCTTTTCCTATAATTGATATCTAGTCTTATATCACTGTGGTCGGAAATGATACTTGATACAATTTCAATTATGTTAAATTTACCAAGGCTTGATTTGTTACCCAAGATATGATCTATCTGGGAGAATGTTCCATGAGCACTTGAAAAGAAAGTGTATTCTGTTGTTTTGGGATGCAATGTCCTACAAATAACTATTAAGTCCACCTTGTTTAATGTATCATTTAAAGCTTGTTTTTCCTTATTTATTTTCATTTTGGATGATCTGTTCATTGGTGAAAGTGGGGTGTTAATGTCCCCTACTATGATTGTCTGACTGTCAATTTCCCCTTTATGGATGTTAGTGTTTTCCTTATGCATTGAGTTGCTCTTATGTTGGGTGCATAAATATTTACAATTGTTATATCTTCTTCTTGTATTGATCCCTTGATCATTATGTAGTGTCCTTCTTTGTGTCTTGTAATTGTCTTTATTTTAAAGTCTATTTTATCTGATATGAGACTTGCTACTCCAGCTTTGTTTTGATTTCCATTTGCATGGAATAACTTTTTCCATCCCTTCACTTTCAGTCTATATGTGTCCCTAGGTCTGAAGTGGGGCTCTTGTAGACAGCATATAAATGGTTCTTGTTTTTGTATCTATTTAGCCTGTCTGTCTCTTTTGGTGGGAGCATTTAATCCATTTACATTTAAAGTAATTATCGATATATATGTTCCTATTCCCATTTTCTTAATTGTTTTGGGTTTGTTATTGTAGGTCTTTTCCTTCTCTTGTGTTTCTTGCCTAGAGAAGTTCCTTTAGCATTTGTTTTAAAGATGGTTTGGTGATGCTGAACTCTCAGCTTTTGCTTTTCTGTAAAGGTTTTAATTTTTCCATCAAATCTGAATGAGATCCTTGCTGGGTAGAGTAATCTTGGTTGTAAGTTTTCCTCCTTCATCACTTTAAATATGTCCTGCCAGTCCCTTCTAGCTTGCAGAGTTTCTGCTGAAAGATCAGCTGTTAACCTTAGGGGGATTCCCTTGTGTGTTATTTGTTGTTTTTCCCTTGCTGCTTTTATTATGTTTTGTTTGTATTTAATTTTTGATAGTTTGATTAATATGTGTCTTGGTGTGTTTCTCCTTGGATTTATCCTGTATGGGACTCTCTGTGCTTCCTCGACTTGATTAACTATTTATTTTCCCATATTAGGGAAGTTTTCAACTATAATCTCTTCAAATATTTTCTCAGTCCCTTTCTTTTACTCTTCTTCTTCTCGGACCCCAATAATTCTAATGTTGGTGCATTTAATGTTGTTACAGAGGTCTCTGAGACTGTCCTCAGTTCTTTTCATTCTTTTTTTCTTTATTCTGTTCTGCAGTAGTTATTTCCACCACTTTATCTTCCAGGTCACTTATCCATTCTTCTGCCTCAGTTATTGTGCTATTGATCCCTTCTAGAGTATTTTTTAATTTCATTTATTGTGTTGTTCATTGTTGCTTGTTCTCTCTTTAGTTCTTCTAGGTCCTCTTTAAATGTTTCTTGCATTTTCTCTATTCTATTTCCAAGATTTTGGATCATCTTTACTATCATTATTCTGAATTCTTTTTCAGGTAGACTGCCTATTTCCTCTTCATTTGTTAGTTCTGGTGGGTTTTTATCTTGCTCCTTCATCTGCTGTGTGTTTTTCTGTCTTCTCATTTTGCTTATCTTACTCTGTTTGGGATCTCCTTTTTGCAGCCTGCAGGTCCATAGTTCCCGTTGCTTTTGGTGTCTGTCCGCAGTGGGTCAAGTTGGTTCAGTGGGTTGTGTAGGCTTCCTGGTGGAGGGGACTAGTGCCTGTGTTCTTGTGGTTGAAGCTGGATCTTGTCTTTCTGGTGGGCAGGTCCACGTCTGGTGGTGTGTTTTGGGGTTTCTGTGGCCTTATTATGATTTTAGGTGGCCTCTCTGCTAATTGGTGTGGTTGTGTTCCTGTCTCTCTAGTTGTTTGCCATAGGGTGTCCAGCACTGTAGCTTGCTGGTCGTTGAGTGAAGCTGGGTGTTGGTGTTGAGATGGAGATCTCTGGGAGATTTTCGCCGTTTGATATTATGTGGAGTTGGGAGGTCTCTTGTGGACCAGTGTCCTGAGGTTGGCTCTCCCACCTCAGAGAGACAGTACTGAATTCTGGCTGGAGAACCAAGAGCCTTTCATCCACACCGCTCAGAATAAAAAGGAGAATAAGTAGAAAGAAAGAAATAGAATAAAATAAGATAAAGTAAAATAATGTTATTAAAATAAAAAATAAAAAAATAATTATTAAGAGAATTTTTTTTAAAGTGAAAAAATAAAACCAAAAAAAAAAAAGCAAAAAAATGGATGGACAGAGCCCTAGGACAAATGGTGAAAGCAAAGCTATACACACAAAATCTCACACAGAAGCATACACATACACACTCACAAAAAGAGGAAAAGGGGAAAAAATTAATACATCCTGCTCTCAAAGTCCACCCTCTCAATTTTGGATGATTTGTTGTCTATTTAGGTATTACACATATACATGTGCAGGGTACATCAAGTTGATTGTGGAGATTTAATCCGCTGCTACTGAGGCTTCTCGGGGAGATTTCCCTTTCTCTTCTTTGTTCGCACAGCTCCAGGAGTTCAGCTTTGTATTTGGACCTGCTTCTGCATGTAGGTCAACTGAGGGCATCTGTTCTTCACTCATACAGGATGGGGTTAAAGCAGCTGATGTTTCAGGGGCTCTGGCTCACTCAGGCCAAGGTGAGGGAGAGGTATGGATGCCGGCTGAGCCTGCAGCTGCAGAGGCCAACATGACATTTCACCAGTCTGAGGCATGCTGTGCATTCTCCCTGGGAATTGTCCCTGGATCATGGGACCCTGGCAATGGTGAGCTGCACAGTCTCCCTGGAAGGGAGGTGTGGAGACTGACTTGTGCTGCACACAGGCTTCTTGGTGGCAGCAGCAGCAGCCTTAGCGTCTCATGCCTGTCTCTGGTGTCCGTGCTGTTAGCCGCAGCTTGTGCCCGTCTCTGGAGCTCCTTTAAGCAGCACTCTTAATCCCCTCTCCTCGCACACCAGGAAACAAAGAGGGAAGAAAAAGTTTCTGGCCTCTACGGCAGCTCCAGACTTTTTCCCAGATTCCCTCCTTTCTAGCCGTGGTGCACTAACCTCTTCAGGCTGTGTTCACGCCACCAACCCCAGTCCTTTCCCTGGGATCCGACTGAAGCCTGACCCTCAGCTCCCAGCCTCCACCCACCCCAGCGGGGAAGCAGACAAGCCTCTCAGGCTGGTTAGTGCCAGTCGGCACCGATCCTCTGTGCAGGCATCTCTCCGCTTTGCCCTCCACACCCCTGTTGCTGCGCTCTCCTCCGCGGCTCTGAAGCTTCCCCCCTCTGCCACATGCAGTCTCCGCCCATGAAGTGGCTTCCTAGTGTGTGGAAACCTTTCGTCCTTAACAGCTCCCTCCCACTGGTGCTGGTCCCGTCCCTATTCTACCCTGGTACATGGGGAGTTTCTTGCCTTTTGAGAGGTCTGAGGTATTCTACCAGCATTAAGTGGGTGTTCTATAGGAGCAGTTCCACGTGTAGATGTATTTCTGATGTATCTTTGGAGAGGAAGGTGATCTCCACGTCTTACTCTTCCGCCATCTTCCTCAACTCCGACTTTATATTTATAGCAGGTTAAGTCCTCCTTCTCCCATGGTCTCTTCTATTATTAACCTCTTGCATTTGTGTACTACCTTTTTTATAATTGATGAGTCAATATCGATACATTATTATTGACAGAACTCCATAAATCACATTTAGGTTTATTCTCTGTGTTGTACATTATATAGGTTTTGACACATGTTTAATGACATATTTCAGTTATCATACAGAATAATTTCACTCCCCTAAAAATCCCCTGTGTTCTACATATTAATTGCTTTTTCTCTCCCCAACCCCAGTCCCTGGCAACCACCAGTTTTTTTCAAGTCTCCATAAGTTTTCTCTTTTCCAGAATATTACATAATTGGATTCATTCAGTATGTACCCTTTTCAAATTGGCTTCTTTCACCTAACAGTATGAATTTAATGTTCTTCTACATTTTTTGTGACTTGGCAGTCCATGTCTTTTTTATGGCTGAATAATATTCCACAGTATAAATATTCCTCCGTCTATACATTCACCTGCCAAAGGACATTTCAGTTGCTTCCAAGTTTAGACAATTATGAATAATGCTTCTATAAACATATGTATGGGATTTTGTGTGGATATAAGTTTTCAACTTATTTGTGTAAATACTGAGAAGACTGATTGCTAGAGACTATTATAAGGGTTTGTTTTGTTTTGCAAGATACTGGGAAACTGTATTTCAAAGTGACTATAACATTTTGCATTCCTTCCAGCAATGACTAGTATGTCTTTATGTTTCACATCCTTGCCAGATTTTGGTATTGTCAGTGTTTTTGATTTTAGCCATTCTAATAAGTGAATAGTGATATCTCATTATTGTTTTAGATTGCAACTCCCTGGTGACATATAACGTTGAGCATATTTGCGTATGCTTAGTTTCCATCTGTATATATTATTTGGTGAAAAGTCTATTCATATTTTCTGCCCACTTTTAAACTGTATTGTTTGTTCTCTTATTGTTGACCTTTAAGAATCTTTGAATATTTTGGATACCAGTCTCTTATCAGATATGCACCTTGCAAATATTTTCTCCCAGCGTTTTTATTATTTTAAAAGTGTCTTCTTCAATTTTTATTAGTTTTTTCTCTTAATTATTCTTGCCTAATCCTGTCATAAAGGCAGGCCTTAGTTATGCACTGTAGCCAGTTATAGCCATGAGAGAAACTCCAGGATTTAAGTTAGTAAACTGGAAAAGAGGTCCCCAGTGAGCAGGATATTATGCAGTTATTCACAGAGAAGAGAAAACAGAAGTTGAGACAGATCCAAAACAACATAGCAAAACAGAGAAGTTCAAACTACAATATAAACTATTTAAGCAAGTCACACGTTAATCTCTGAATGGCATATATCAAGGACAAACTCATAGCATCATAGAAGAGTCATTGAAATCACATCTACCAGATGAGACCGAAATTATATGTTCAGCCCAAATGGATTAATTGCATACTAAAACAAACAAGCAAAGAAACAACAGTCAGTGTTTTTCAGATTTTAACAGAGCCCAGTATCTCAAAACATAATATTAAAAATGTTCATGATAAAATTCATAACATCATTTAAAGAAACAAGAGAAAAGACAATGAGCATGCTAACACTTTAATGACTCAAAATTGGGGATTATAAGACAAACATATTAAAGCAGCTCTTATAAGAGTACTCAATGAGATAAAAGTAAAGGCTCTCAAAATGAATAAAAAAGATAGACATTCTCAGAAGAGAAATAGAAATTATGTGAAAAAAGAACCAAATAAAAATTTGGAATTGAATTATATAATATCTAAAATAACACATTTACTCAGTGGACTAAATAGTAGAATGGAGATAAATAGAAAAAATGGAAATGACAGGAAAAGATTCCATTAAATAAAGGAAGATAGATAATAGTAATTATCTATTAAGAAGAACAGAGAAAAACAACTGAAAATATTGATAAGAAGTTATGGGACAATATTAAAAGATCTAATATTTATATTGCATGAGGACCAGAAGGAGAATATGAAAAGACAGGTTCTGAAGGCAATAGTGGAATAAGTAATCTCCAACGTTTGTAATTTTTTTGTGAAAAATATAAAGTTTCGGGTAACTCAGCAAACCCTAAATAAGCTCAACTCAAATAAGTACATTCGCATGCATCACAAAATAAAATTTCTGAAAGCCAAAGATAAGGAAAAAGTCTTGAAAGCAGCCAGAGAATAATGACGTTTTACATAGAAAGGAACAAAATTTCGATGAGTAACAATTCCAGTGACAATGGAACAACAAATTTAAAGTGTTGAAAAATAGAATTGTCAATGTACAATTCTGTATAAAATGATAATATCATGTAGAAATGAAATTGAAATATATTATCAAATAAAGGAAAACTAAGGAAATTTTTCCCCAGATGAAGTGTTCTTTCTCTCTCCACAGACACACATACACACACACAGACCCTACTTTTCAGACAAAAGGCAAATAAAACCAGAGATAAACTTGGAACTTTAAACATAAAGCATGATATGATATAGTAATATCTGTGTAAATATAAAACACTGATTTTCTTGTGGCTAAAATGTGTACAACAATTGAAACAAAAAAATTCAAACACAGGTAAATTTCCAGTGTGTATAAATACAATAATTATGACAACTATAACGTAAAGATGGGATGACGAGTGCCGATATGGTTTTAAGGCTTTATATTTTAATTATTTTGGTAAAATATTAACTAAGAAATCTGTGAATGATTAGATATTTATATTGTGAGGCTTACAGCAACCACTAAAAACACACATTACTAATTTATGCAAATAGAAAAATTATAATAATAAAAATATCCAAATAATCCAAAAGTAGGTAGGAAGGAGGAACCATAATAAAAACCAAAGGGAACAAACAAATTTAAAATAATAAAATGGTAGCCCCAGATTATATCAATAAACAGGGTGTATTAATTGTATTTGATTAACTATAATATTTAAATACAACTTATGTAAATATACCAAAATAAAAGAAAAATTACCAAATTACATAAAAATTACCAACTATAGGCTATCTAGAATAAACTACTATATATATATAAAGACCTACATTAAAATTACAAGCTTGGAAGAAGATACACCATGCAAACACTGGTCAAAAGTAAACTGAATTGGCCATACTAATATTAGACAAATTTTCTTCAAAACAAGGAATGTTTTCAAGGATAAAGAGGGACATTACAGATTGATAAGAGAGCAAGCTCAGTAATGAGACATAATAATTCTAAGCCATTTGCACCTGACCACAGAACTTTATAAAGAAACAATTGTTAGAACTAAAAGAGAAATAGATATATTCAAATTAGAAGGTCTGAATGACATTATGCACCAATGTGAAACATATAAAATTTATATAACACACCACCCAACAATAGCAGAATATATATTCTTTTCCAGTTCATATTCTGTACATTAAAATTTATAGCATGCTGATATTCAATGCTTATATGCATGTATTAAAACTGAAATAAGTTCTCAAGTCAGTGATATAAGCTTTTAGCTTAATAAGCTAGAAAAAGAGTTAAATCCAAAACAAGAAAATGATAAATATAAGAGCAGATTTTGATGAAAGTGAAAAGAGAAAACAATAGAGAAATCAATGAAATCAATAGGTTATTGAAGTCCTTAGCTAATATTGTTGAATTTTTCTTATCTCCCTTCCATTCTATTAGCTTTTGCTAAATGGTTTTTATTATTTATGTCTCTTTATTGATATTGTCTATTCGGTGAGACATTGTTCTCTACTTTCATACTGTGACCATGATTTCCTTTAGTTCTCTAACCAAGTATATAACAGCTGATTTAGATCTGTCTCAATCAATTTAACATCTGGGCTTTCTCAAGAGCAGTCTCTATTGACTGATTTTTTGCCTGTGTATTGATCATATTTTCCTATTCCTTTAAGTTACTCTTGATTTTTGTTAATAGGACATTCTAAATAATATAATATGGTGACTCTGGAAATCAGATTTCCCCTTGCTCACAGTTTATATTTGTTTTTTGTCACTATTACTATTTATTTGTTTAATGATTTTACTAGAATAATTCCATAAAGTCTGTGTTATTTCTCAGTGTGATCACTGCAGTCTCTTCTCAGTTAGCAGAGTCAGTAATAATTGGACAGAAATTTCCTTTAATTCATTGACTTAATAAATCTCCCATCTTTTGAGGGGGTGGGTGTAGAGGGACTCTGTGTATGTATAGTGACATATGTTCTTTGCTCCAGCGGGTACTTTACAACTGTGACTTAGACCTCACTTTCTGCTTGTGCATATTCTTAAAGTCAGCCAAAGGTGAATAATTAGGATTTTCTCAAGTCTGTCCTAAGCATGTGCACAACCCTGCAAATTTGTATGGTCTTCTAGATTCAATAAATATTATAAATATTTTCCAAGCTTTCTATGCCCATCTTATTCTCCTATTTTTTTTTTTTTTATTTATCTTTGTTGGTCAGCCTCTTCTTAGCCCCAACTGGTCTCACTGTTTCAGTCAGATGTGATTTTGAACAGTTATCTCTGATTGTTTTTTGACAAGTGCCAGAGAAATAGGGCATTTTACACAGATGTGATTCTAAATAAAATCAAATAAAGACAAATTCTGAAAACAGAGCTTTTCACAGAGCTGCCAGAACAGTGAAATAGTGACAGTCTGGGTATGCAAATTTGCATGAACTTAAAACCCATTTATCCCCTCCTGTGGCTGTCAGGTTGTTCTTTTTCACAGTCATGGATGTTGAAAAATTATTGATTTTCAAAGCTACCATGAATCTGGATAGAAGGAAGTGTTAATCTGACAAATTAATAATTCCACGAAGCTCACTGTTCTTACAGCAATTAAACCATTTTTCTTAACTAATCATTCTTGGACTGTGACAAATCTGGTTAGTTCCCAGGTTTCTTAAAATGTTGATGATAAAAATTGTTGTCTATGTTTTTATTTTTATGCAGTAGCAATTTTAAAGGATATTTACTCCACTACCCCGGAATTGTTTATGCCCAATTAATTTTTGAATAATTTGAAAAAAAATAGTGGAGGCTGTCTGGCTTTTTAAAATTGTGCTGAAAAAAATGACTATCTATATGCATGGAAATTAATCTCTAATTAAATCACACACCACTTAAAGTTATTTCACCAAATTATAGATTCACTCAGTAAATAAATAATTTTGTTAGTTGTGAAGATGGTAAATTTTATCTACCTACTGAAATGCAAAAGCTATGGACTTTCTTCCTTTAAAAGTTTCTTATATTTTTCAAAAGCCTGAATTTTAAACCAAAGTATTGTAAAAAGTAGTAACTATAATAATTGACAATCATTGAATGCCTTTCATCTGTGAAGCACCTTGATATGTGTATTTCATTCATTAATGAATTATATAGACACCATCAGTTTCCTCACTTTATAAAGTGAGTTTAGAAAGGTTATGTAACTAGCCAAAGGTCACACAACTAATCAGTTACTGTAGTTTAAAATTTAAAACATAAAATGTGTCTTGTATCAAAGTTTATGCTCTTAAAAATGGTGCAAATTTCCTCACTAAAATAAATATTACCATATGTGTTCTCAGATTTCACATATATGAGCAG
Organism: Aethalodelphis obliquidens; assembly: GCF_003676395.1. Taxonomy (NCBI): domain Eukaryota; kingdom Metazoa; phylum Chordata; class Mammalia; order Artiodactyla; family Delphinidae; genus Aethalodelphis; species Aethalodelphis obliquidens. Next base: position 6,389,142 of record NW_020838012.1, on the reverse strand, counting down.
TTCTGCTAATCCTTGTTGCTTTACTCAGTGAGGTTTTGTCAAATACTTATGCATTATCTATAAAGAATATTCTTCTTTCTAAATTTCTAGAAGTATTTCCTAACCCTATATTTAAACTCTGTTTTTCTGCAAAACAAACTAAATGAGACAACTTTTTATCTAGAGGATAATATTAAAAACTTAATTGTGTTATTAGAGAAAATTGTTATAATGATTTTAGAAAACTCCATCCTTCACTTGGAAAACATATGAACTTATAGCAATTTTTAAAAAAGAATGATTTTGAATATATGTCTAAAATTTCAAAGAAAGACACATGAAAATGTTGCCTGACTGAGTTTTTGTTGCTGCCTATTTATAGAGGCTACTAATGGAACTCGTTAAATTGGAAGTGGAATATATGGAGCAAAGATATTAGAAATAGGAAAATATGAGAGTCCTTGGGCCTGATTAGGAGAATGCAATGAATAGGATCAACCTATTCAACCTTTTTATTTTATGACAGAAAATAAATGTCAACATTAATTGACTAGCTCAATTTTTATTAATCAGGGTCTCATAGTGATGATGCGTCTGAAGTGTTCATTTTCCTTAAATCATAACTTTTGCCTTTTAACCTCTTTCAGCTCATTTATTGTCATTATGAGTGCAAGAAATCAGTAAGTGACATCTAATAAGAGATTATAACGTTTTGACTTCATATACAGATCATTAAATTGGCTAACAAGTTTGTTACATTTTCATGGAGGGGTCAGTTTTAAAGTCATTGGTCTTTTTTAATGTGAAAATCAAATGGAATTTGCCTTTATTTAAATGAACAACCAGTATAAATAAGCATAATTAATTATAGATTTAATTTGTGTCTTTTTTGCAGTTATGGTTTCTTTTATATTGCTCCCTGGTATTTCAATTCCATGGAAATTTTCTTTCAGTTTCAAATTCCTTAATGTAGTATATTTCATAACATTTTATTCTTATATTATATATGATGCCTTACATCACTTAATATATTATTTTTCTTGTCAAATCAAATTAACTTTACATTTACAACTCCTTTGAATGTTTTGATGCCCCCAGTTCTGATTAGTTTACATAATTTCAATAAGCACACACAAAATTAAACAGGTTTAGTTTAGCTTATTTACATATCAAGCCAGGACAAACTTGCTCTGTCCAGCTTACATATGTCTTATAGGGATAAAGACAAAGTGCTATAAAACTTATATTAATTTATAAACACGAACTGGTTTAATAAACTAAGGTTTCAGTGAAATTACAGGTATCTGATATTTATTTTTTATTATATGATTTTTAAGTTTTTAAACATAAGGTAACATTCATGTGTAATCTAGAATTGAATAACATGAAATTAGTTGGCTGTTATTCTTATAATGTCTTATGGCAGAACAGGTGATATTAATAATTATTTTTTCATCCAGGAGTAAAAATGTTTTAGCAAGTCCAAAGTGGCTTGATTTAGCATATCTTGAAACTTTTCTCATAGTCTCTTTAACATTACAACAGAAAAATACAGTTCATATTGAGTGTTAAAGCTTATTGGTAATTTGCGACTGCATAGACTGTGGTGCTGAGGAAAGTTCTTATGTCTTAGCTGAGTTTAATGGGCCATAGATTAATTAATACTTTGAGCACAGAAGAGGTAAAAGTCAGTTCATATGTCACATATTTGGGGAGCATATTCTCAGGTGAATTACATCAGGTAATTACACTAGATAAAATCTAAATAGACAAAGTTTCAAAATTAATTCACACATAAGAACAATGATAGTCTCTTTCCTATTGGATACACAGCAATTGATAGGTTGGTATGTGGGCAGGCCCTATGAGTTACCACATAGACACTTTTTTGTGTTTGAAAAGATGTTTATCACTAGACTGAAAATAAGCCTGATAGATAATATGATCCTTTTTTGCCTCCATTAAGAACTATATTTAAATTATTAGGTCTAATCCATCTTTTGTTTCTTTAACAAGTGGAATACATGAAAGGGGAATACTTACCTAACACCTGGGTTAAGAGAAGCAGAGCTCTGTACACGGTCGCCCTCCATGTGGGTCTTTCACATGGATTAGATAGTTCATCAAATCACATGTCACTTACTTATGGAAAAATAATTAATTTTATATGGGCACTCAAACCTAGCATTCTAAAGGAGAAGTATCTACTCTGCTCTGCTTCATTCTAAAGTGTTTGAAGTCAATTATACATATAAATCCCTTAACAAAAGTGCTTTGGATCTAAAACCTTATAGATAGCAGTTTCTAGAAATGTGTTCCAGTGTAATTACTATACAAATTTATTTACTGATTTCACAAAAATTCCTCATGAAGAGAATGTAACTGAGAGGCAATTATAGAAACAAATGTTAGGTCCTATTCCAAATGTTCAACTTAGAAAATTCAGGTAATATAATTTAATCTCACTATTAGCCTTCATTTCCCATATTCTTATTACAAATAAAGAACACAGGTTGCAAGTTGAAAGATTTTCCTTACTATAAAATCTTATTGTACTCTACTGTCAAATTCCCTTTTAGAAAAATATCTCAGAGTAAGGAACATAAAATGATATTCTCTATGAGGATTGCTATTTACTAAACCAGTTAATATATTACTTTTCTCTGCAAATTTAAGGAAGCAAGATGGACTAGATGTTCTGTGTTTTTATTCATTCAGACTTCTTCTTTTATCTCATTACTGCACAGGTGTTCTTTTATACCAATCCTCCATTTACGTTATATTGCATTCCAAGCTCTGGAGGAAACAAATGCCCTGCTTTAAGGAGGCTAGTGAAATGTAACATATCAAGGAAATACAGATAGAAGGTGAGAGGTAAGAAAGAGAACAGTTTTTATGAGGCCAGTGAATTAGGAACAGTTGATTATAAATTGCATGGCAAAATAATTTTTGAGATGTTTAAAATAGAATTGGAAACAGAGGAAATGTTACTAAAATATAATGAATCTTTAGATTAATAGAAATATACATTTCATGCTGCTCAAGAGATTGCTTATATGTATAAATGCATATTCTTTATAAATATACTGCTTATTTCATTTATTTTTTCATTCCTTTGTGGTACACAGATAGCAGCAGTTATATCAAGTGACTCCTTTATAACACTGTTCATTGGTAGTTACTCATGCGAGCATCCTGTGTTACTTTTGATTTAGCCAATTATTTTATTAGGTTAAAAAAAATTAAAATATGGCAAACTTTTTCTATAAGTAAAGTTGTGATTATCATAAAATTATTTTATGCAATGTACAAAATACCATTAGTATAAAATCCTCCAATATATATATGTTTTAGTTTTGGCACAATTCAATATGAATGATATGCATCAATACAACTCATTGTTGTATTGATGCCTTTCAATCAACAATGAGTTGTATTGTAGGGAAAGGCAAAAATGCCTTTCCCTACTCATACCCTCTGCTTTAAGCCAAGTCTCTCACTTTTGCTGGAGTTACTGTCTTAAAAAATAAACTGAGACAGGAAGATGGATCAAGATGTCAGAGTAGGAGGACACTGGGCTCATTCCCCCTCACAAACACATCAAAATTACAACCTCATATAGAACAGCTTTTGCTGAGAACATCCTGTAGACTAGCAGAACAGTTCTTCTACAATCAAGGTTGTAAAGAAAGATCCATAGGAGGTCTGGTAGAAGGAGAAATAATGTAGTCAGGACCCACACCACTAGTAGGGAATATAGAAGAGGAAGGTGATAACAAAGGCTCATGGATTCTCCCTGGGGGGTGAAGGATTTGAGCCACATATTAAGCACCTCAGCTCTGAGGTTCAATACCAAAATAGGAATACCCTTAGTTGGTTTGAAAACCAGTAGGTTTTACCAGAGGGCTGGAAGAATCTGAAACTTCACTCTTGAAGAATGAATGCACAGATTTGCTTATGTGCAGTCCCAGCAAGGAGGCAGCAGATTGAAAACCAGTGTTCTGGCTGGCCTGCAAGGACCACTCCTTCATACCCCTCAGTCTGCACTGGGTTTCTGCTTCAGCACTTCCTGCTCCAGGACTACTTCTTACTAAAATGGAAGCCACAATTGCCAAAAAATGTGCACATACATGGAGGAAACTAAGCCAGCTTGGGTCCTGGCCCTGCCTCTGGCCAGGAAAGAGATTGACATTTCCAGGAGGTGTGTACATGTACACACTTAGGAAGGAGCAGAAGCAGTTCAGTGTTGCAGCTCCAACCCCTGTGGCCATTATCCAGTCTCAAACTAAGGCAGACATGCCACAGAAAGAGTGGAACAAGCTCAGAATTGTAGCCCCAAGACCTGGGGCCCTGTCCACACCCCCAACCAAGGTAGAGACTGCTGTTGTACCACGGAGAAGTCAATTCCCTCAGGGCTCCTGCTCCAGTGGCTTGGGACCCAGTCCCAATCCATATAGAGCAGTGACTGGCAATAAGCCTAAGAGAAACCCTTCTTTACAACTGGCACAGGTTCCAGCACCTCTATATCCAGCTCTACTCCAAGGCAGCAGCCACCAGTGCACACCAAAGGGGGACTCAACTTGTGATCATATCAAATCCAACTTTCTCCCACCAAAGATACAAGGCACAGGCAGATTGTGTAGGGATGGTCCCACCCAAGGGCATGCCTTCAAGACCTGGAAAGTTAACAGTTTCACCCAATTTCATAGAGAAAAACAGAAAGTTAAACAAAATGAGAAAATAGAGGAATATGTTTCAAATGAATGAACAAGATAAAACCTCTAGAAAAAACCCTACCAATAGAGAGAAATAATTTACCTGATAAAGAGTTCAAAGCAATAGTAATAAGAATGCTAACTGATCTTGAGAAATAATAGACAAACAGAGAGAGAACTCAGCAAAAAAACTAGAAAATATAAAAAAAGAGCCAGCCAAAGATGAAGAATACAAAAACTGAAATGAAAAATACACTAGAAGGAATTAATAGCATTAAGTGATACAGAAGAAAGCATAGTTATCTTGAAGATTGAATAGTGGAAATCACCCGATCAGAACAACAAAAGCAGAAAAGAGTTGTTTAAAGTGAAGATAGTTTAAAGAACTTCATGGACAACATCAAGGGTACTAGCATTCTCATTATAGTGGTGCCAGAAGGAGAAGAAAGAAAAAAAGGGGCAGAAAATCTATTTGATGAAATTATGGCTAAAATCTTCCTGAACCTGAAGAAGGAAACAGATATCAAGGTACAAGAACCACAGAGAGTCTCAAACAAGATGAACCAGAGAGATCTTCACCAAGACATAAGTAAAATGGCAAAAGTGAAAGAAAAAGAAGAGAATTTTAAAGGCAGTAAGTGAAAAACAAATAGTAACATGAAAGGGACACCACTCCCCAACAATAAGGCAGTCAGCTGATTTTTAAGCAGAAAATTTGAAAGAGAGAAGTGAGTGGCATGATATATTTAAAGTTTTAAAAGAAAAATCTTACAATGAATAGTACTCTACCTAGCAAGGTTATCAATCAGAATTAAAGAGTTTCCCAGAGCAAAACACAAACAAACAAACAAAAAACATAAAAAACTAAGAGTTAATCACTACTAAACCAATATTACAATAAATATTGAAGGGTTTTCTTTGAGTGAAAAAAGAAAATGACCATAACAAGAAATAAGAAAATATAGAAAGGGAAAATTCCATGGGCAAAGGCAAATAATAGTAAAGGCAATGGATGAACCACTTAAGTAAGTTAGTATAAAAGTTAAAAAATGTATAAACTTAGTACAAAAGTCAAAAATTGTAAAATCAACTGTAAAATAAATCATTAAGGGACAGGCACAAAGATGTAAAATATGACAGTAAAAACACAAAATGGGGGCTTCCCTGGTGGTGCAGCAGTTGAGAATCTGCCTGCTAATGCAGGGGACATGGGTTAGAGCCCTGGTCTGGGAGGATCCCACATGCCGTGGAGCAACTAGGCCCGTGAGTCACAACTACTGAGCCTGAGTGTCTGGAGCCTGTGCTCCACAGCAAGAGAGGCCGCGATAGTGAGAGGCCTGCACACCACGATGAAGAGTGGCCCCTGCTTTCCACAACTAGAGAAAGCCCTTGCACAGAAATGAAGACCCAACACAGCAAAAATAAATAAATTTATTTAAAAAAAAAACACAAAATGGGTGGGAAGGGAGTTTAAAAAATATACATTCTTTAGAATGTGTTTGAACTTAAATGACTATCTGTTTAAATCAAGTAGGTATAGTTACAGGTAATCACTTTAAATGGACTAAGTGCTCCAATCAAAAATATATTCCTTCCAGAAAACAGCAGAATACATATTATTTTCAAGTGTTTATGGAACTTTCTCCAGGACAGATCACATGCTAGGCCACAAAAGAAGTCTCAACAAGTTTAAGAAGATAGAAATGTTATCAAACATCTTTTACAACCACAAAGATTTGAAATTAGAAATCAATTACAAGGAGAAAAGTGGGGGAAAGAAAAGCCCCACAAACGTGAATACTGAAGAACATGTTACTAAAAAACAATGGGACAATGAATAAACCAAAGAAAAGATCAGAAAATATTTTAAGGCAAGTGAAAATAAAACACAACTTTCCAAAATCTATGAGAAGCAGCAAAAACAGTTCTAAGAGGGAAGTTTATAGCAATACAGACCTTCCTAAAGAAATAAGAAAAATCACAAATAAACAACCTAACCAATCATCTAAAGGAATTAGAAAGAGAAGAGCAAGCAAATCCAATAATTAGTGTAAGAAAGAAAATAATAAAGATTAGCATGGAAATAAATAAAATAGAGACAAAAAAAAAAAAACCAGGAAAGATCATAGAAACCAAAAACTGTGTATTTTATTTATTTATTTATTTTTGTGTGGTACACAGTTCTCTCACTGTTGTGGCCTCTCTCATTGCAGAGCACAGGCTCCGGACATGCAGGCTCAGCAGCCATGGCTCACGGGCCTAGCTGCTCTGTAGCATGTGGGATCTTCCTGGACCAGGACACGAACCCATGTCCCCTGCATTGGCAGGCGGACTCTCAACAACTGTGCCACAAGGGAAGCCCAAACCAAGAGCTGTATTTTGAAAAAAAATAAATCAATAAGCTCATTAATAAAAATGAGAAAGGACACAAATAAACAAAATTAGAAATGAAAGAGAATTCACAACTGATATCACAGAAAGCTAATCAATTATAAAAGAACACTAAGAGCAGGTATACACCAACAATTTAGAAAACCTAAAAAAGATAGATAAATTCCTAGAAACACACCACTTTCCCAGACTGAATCAGGAAGAAATATATAACATGAACAGACTTAATACAAATATTGAAATTGAATGAGTAGTCAAAAATCTGCCAACAAACAAGTCCAGGATGGGACAGCCTCACAGGGGAATTCTACAAAGTATATAAAGAGGAATTAATACCTATCTTTTTCAAACTATTCCAAAAAATAAAAGAGAACAAAGCACTCCCAAACTCATTCTATGAGGCCAGCATTACACTGATAAGAAAATCACAGACACTACACATAAAAAGGATCATATACCATGATCAAGTTGTACTTGTCCCAGGGATGCAAGGATGGTTTGATATATGCAAATTGATCAATGTGATACACCACATTAAACAAAGGACAGAGAAAAATCACATGGTCATCTCAATAGATGCAGAAATTACACAAAATTCAACACCTCTTCATTATAAAAACTCACCAAAGTTTGTATAGTGGAAATATATCTCAACATAATAAAGGTTATTCATGATAAACAGGTAGCTAACATCATACTCACACAATGAAAAGCTAAAAGTTTTTCTTCCAAAATCAGGAATAAGATAAGGATGCCCACTCTCACCCTTTATATTTAACATGGTATTAGTAGTCCTAGCCACAGCAGTTAGATAAGAAAAAATAAATAAAAGGCATCCAAATTGGAAGGGAAGAAATAAAACTGTCACTATTTGCAAACAATATGTCTGATAAGGGGTTAATATGCAATATATAATGAACTTGTACAACTCAATATAAAAATAACAAATAACCCAACTGAAAAATAAGCAAAAGCCCTGAATAACCATTTTTCCATAGAAGATATACAGGTAGCCAACAGGCACATGAAAATATATTCAACATCACTAATCATCAGGGAAATGCAAATCAAAACCACAGTGAAATATCACCTCACACCTGTCAGAAAGACTATCATCCAAAAGCCAAAAACATGTATTGGTGAGGATTTGGATAAAAGGGAACCATAGTACATTGTTGGTGGGATTGTAAATTGGTACAGTCACTATGGAAAACTGTAAAGAGTTTCCTCTAAAAGTTAAAGATGGAACTAAATATGATCCAGCAATTCCACTGTTGTGTGTATATCTGGAGAAAATGAAAACACTAATTTGGGAAAATATATGCACCCCATTGGTCACAGCAGCTTTATATACACCAATAAAATATGGAATCAACTTAAGTGTCCATCAACAGATGGATGGATAAAGAAGATGTAGTAGATACATTGATATATGGAAAGATAGATACATAGATATATAGACAGATATGGATATAAAAAGAATGAAATTTTGCCATTTGCAACAACATGTATGGATGTGAGGGTATTATGTTTAGTTAAGTAAGTCCAAAAGAGAAAGACAAACACTCTGTTTTATTTTATATGTGGAATCTAAAAAAATAAAACAAATGAATGAATAATAAAATAGAAACAGATTTACAGAGAACAAACTGGTGATTACCAGTGAGCAGAGTGGTGGGGAGAGGGACAAGATAGGTGTAAAGGAGTAAGAGATACAAACTACTAGGTATAAAATAAATGTTATACAGGATGTAATGTACAGCACAGTAAATATAGCCAACACTTTATAATAACTTTATATGGAGTATAATCTATAAACAAATCAAATCACTATTTTGTACATCTGAAACTAATATAATATTGTAAGGCAATGCTATTTCAATTAAAAAAAACATTTGATTACATTATTTAAAATAATTCTTAAAAGTTAACTGCAGTGTTTCTTCTTTTCCTAATACCTTATTTTAGTGTTATATACTGCTATTATCTTATATAATTTATAATATTATTTTATCTCTCTGAATTGTTATACAGATTCTACTCTCTGCCTCCCCATCTGTATTCTCATTCATTTTACATAATTTAGGCAAAGTGGTTCTTCTCAAACATGAATGTGATTTATTTTCTTTGGCTGCTTGGCCTCATGATAATGCTCATGATTATAGTATGACCTATAAGACCTATGGTACTTGTCACTTCTTTACCTTCTTTGTTTTCAATCTATTTATGTTTATCTTTCACATACTATATACAAGGCATAGTTAGCGTTTCTTTTGCAGAGATGTATCATTTCTGGAATAATTTTGTTCCTTCTTCCAGGAGTGCTATTATTCTCTTCTACATAGATGTTTGGAAAACTGTTTTCCACTGGTCATATTCCAAATTTGATAACTTTTCTACAAGATGACTGCTACACTGTCTTGTTAGATCATTGAATTGCAACTTCCTTCTTCCTTTCTATTCATTCCTTGCATTGCAACATCCTTGAGGTAGGGATTGGTATGTTGGTAGAAAATTGGGAAGGAAGGTAGTCTGATCCTCATCTCTATCAGTGTGCCCCAATCCACTGCAAAAACTAAATATAAAGTCTAAATAAAAGTGGGTGAAAGTCAAATAAATTATGTTCTAGACAAGTCTCCTTTCTTTCCTATTCAATCAGACTGGTACTCTAAGTCCTTCTTGCATTGCAATGCTGGATTCATTGCTTCCCTTTATCCTGGGACTATACATTTTTCATTTCTATTTTCTAAACCAAGTATAGTAGGTTATGAATTAATATTTCTGAATAAATTATAAAGGACTTAATAAACATGCTGTGGACATTTACAATGGGAATTTAACATAATTAATAATACAGAGTGCTTTTGATGATTAACACAAATAGTATTATGACCTACCATAATTAACCTAAACAGCAAATGGTATTGAAATAGTTCATTCTACATCATAGAAATCAAGTCTTGATATCCTCTTCTCAGGAGTCCCAAAGCCATAAAATTATTCTGCAAGATCTTTTGGTAGCTATTGACTAAACTGCAATTATAGGTATGAAAACTAAAGACAAATATTTGCTACATAAAGCAGAAGATAATTTTCTTCCAAATAACATTTCTGATGGATTTGTCTCCCTCAGAATAAGCAAGATTGAGTAATGATGTGACTAGGAAGAGATAAAAGTAAAAATCCTACAAGATCACTCCATTTAAAGGGTATTTGATGATGCGATGAGCTAAAAAAATAAAACTGTGAAGCTACCATACCGTTTTTATTTGCAGTTTTATTACTTTAATATTTTTCTTCAATTTTGCCAGGAGACTTCAAAATGAATAATGGTTAACCAAGTGATTGAAATGAATCAACACACTTTATTAATGTTTTATGTGTGAAATGTGAAAAACAGTCAAGATTAACTCATCTGACTGGAAATGTCATCTTTTTTCCCTCCAAAACAGTTCCTTGAAATCTATGTTTAAAGCATTGTCTTTATAATCAGTGACTGGAAAATCCAGAACATATCATTATTATTTTTAAGATAATAGTTCTTTCATATTCAGAAGAACTTCTATTGTTAGAGAAAAGAATGATGATAGAGTTCACACAATAACAGCTTCCCCAAACCTGAATCTTGTCATACATTTTGCAATAAAACCACACAGAACAACATGTAGAGTATCACCCACACTTCAGGCATAACAATACAACAGAGAATATTACAAGTTTCAAATTAACTGTTAATAGGGAAGTAAATCCAAATTCAGCAGAGCCAATTCCAATAACCAAGGAAGGGGCTGGGACTAAATATTCCTATAGTAAAGAGAAGGTTAAAATTCTAGATGATAGTGTTGGAAGAATATCATTCTTTGGGAAAGTGGAACAATTTGCAAGAGGGGGAAGATCATTGGAGTCTGTGTAGGAAAGAGAAAGAAGAAGAAAAAAAAAGACAAGAAAATTAAAAGGCCTATAATATGCACCACAGCCAAACAAGACTAATATTGATTATTAATTAATAGAAAGAATTTCAACTAAGAAATAATAATTAAGCAACCTCAAACCCTACACCTGCCCAAATACAACTGTTATTGAAAGTCCAGGAAGATATAATATTTCAAAATAGAAGCAAATAATAACTATACAATGATTGTCTATGGATAAAACAGAAAATTGAAATACTTCAGATGGCAAAATTATTTCCATAATCAAACGTAGTAGATAAAAATGATATACAATGTCCTAATATGATTATCATTTAAAAGCATTTGTTATTAAAATAAAATATTTTAAACTTAGAAATGCAAATTGACAAAATGAATGAAATTTGATTTAAAAAAATGGCAAACTTTACATTGGAGAAACTGACAAGAACTGCCTTGACCAAATTATCAAAGCTGACACCACCAGGAATAGGTCATGTTAATATTATGTACCTCTTGATATAATGTGATGAAAAGAGCACTTCAGTTCTCTTGTATTGTTCTAAAAATCTATAACACCAGTCTAACCATGAGTACATATCGGGCATAGCCAAACTGAAAGACATTTTTCAAAATACCTGATTAATATTTTTCAAAATATTAAGGTTGAGGGGGATGTAAAATGGTGCAGACTTCATGGAAAACAGTATGGAAGTTCCTAAAATATATAAAAAATAATACTGTCATATGATCTAGCAATCCCACTTCTGGATATTTGTCCAAAATAATTGAACTCTGGATCTCAAAGAAATATCTTTACTCCTATGTCCAATAAAGCATTATTCCCTATAGCCAAGATATGGAAACAACCCAAATGTCCATTGACAGATGAATTAATAAATAAAATACAGAATATACACAATGAAATATTATTTAGACTTAAAAAAGGAGGAAATCCTGCCATTTATGACAATGTGGATGAATCTAGAGGACATTAAGGTGAGTGAAATAACCCAGTCATAAAAGGACAAATACTGAACGATTCCACATATGTCAGGTATCTAAAATAGTCAAACCCATAGAAATAGAGATAGACTCAAATGATAAGTGTAATTAAAAATATTGAGGAAAAGCATGAAATAGGTTACACATGAGATCCTCAGACCTTATTTAGCTTATAACTGAAAGTTTTGTACCCTTTTACCAGCTTCTCTCTATTTTCGCCATCTTCCAGTCTCTTGTATTCATTTTTCTATTCGCTTTCACTTTCTATGGGTTTCTATAATTTCCACTTTTTTTATTTTTAGATTTTACCTATAAATTATACCATGTAGTATTTTTCTTTCTCTGGCTTATTTTACTTGGCATGATGCCCTTCAGTTTCATCCATGCTGTTGCAAATTATAGGATTTCACTTTTTCTTAGGGCTGAATAATATTTCATTGTGTTTATATACCACATCTTCTTTATCTATTTATCTGTGGATAAACACTGGTTGTTTCCATACCTTGGCTAGTACAAATAATGCTGCAAAAACCATGGGAGCACAGATATATATTCAATGTAATGATTTTTTTCCTTGGATATATACCCAGAAGTGGATTGCTGAATCACATGATAGTTATATTTTTAATTTCTTGAGGGACCTACATACTGTTTTCCATAATGATTGTACCAGTTTAAATTTCCACCAACAATATGCAAGTGTTCTCTTTTCTCCACATCCTGTCAGCACTTATCTCTTACTTTTTGTTAAAAAAAATACCCTAATAGGTGTCAGAAGATATCTCATTGTGGTTTTGATATACATTTCCCTGATAATTAGCGATGTTCAACACATTTTCATTTCCCATTTGGCCATTTAGATGTCTTTGGATAAATGTCTATTCAGGTCCTTAACTCATTTCTAATTGGATTTTTTTTTTGAGTTGTACAAGTTCCTTTTATATTTTGATATAAACCACTTATCAGATATGTGGATTATAAATATTTTCTCCCAGTCCATAGGTTGCCTTTTCATTTTGTTGATGATTTCCTTTGCTATGCAGGAGCTTTGTAGTTTGATGTAGTCACTTGTTTATTTTTGCTTTTGTTGCCTTTACTATGGTGTAGAATCCAAAAAATTATTGCTGAGACCAATGTCAAGGATCTTACCCCCTATGTTTTCTTCTAGGAGTTTTATGTTTTCATCTTTTATGTTCAAGTCTTTAAACAATTTTACTGGATTTTTATCTATGGTATATGATAGGAGTCTAGTTTCATTCTTTGGCATGTGGTCATCTAATCTTCCCCACATCATTTGTTAAAGAGACTATCCTCTTTCCCCATTGTATTTTCTTAATTCTTTTGTCAAAAAAATGTGACCATAATGCCTGGGTGTATTTCTTGGCTCTCTTTTCAGTTATATATATATCTACCATATCACTCAATCACTATACTTCTGTGTATTTACCCAAGAGAAATGAAGGTATAAGTCTGTACAAAAAACAGCATATGAGTATTCATATCAACTTGCAATAGCCAGAATATGGACATCACCCAAATATCCATCAACAGATAAATAGATAAATTTTGAAATATAGCCATAAAATGAAAGATGAATCATCAACATGGATGACTCAAACTAATTGTAAGTTAAAAAATCCAGACCGGGCTTCCCTGGTGGGCCAGTGGTTGGGAGTCTGCCTGCTGATGCAGGGGACGTGGGTTCGAGCCCCGGTCCGGGAAGATCCCACATGCTGCAGAGCAGCTGGGCCCATGAACCATGGCCGCTGAGCCTGTGAATCCGGAACCTGTGCTCCGCAATGGGAGAGGTGAGAGGCCCGTGTACCACAAAAAAAAAAAAAAAAATCCAGACCAAAATAAATGCGTACTGTATGATTTTATTTATAGCACAATCTTAGAATATTCAGACTAATCTGAGACAAACTAGACCAGTGTCTGCCTGAGGAAGAAGGGAGTGATATTTGTAAAAGAACATGAAGAAAATATAACAAAATGGCACTGGGAAACTTTTATAGGTGATAAACATGTTTATTTTTGTGATTATAGTGATATTTCACTACAAATTTATACTTTATACATGTGTATATGATTGTATGTCAGTTATAACTCAAGAAAGCTAGTTATCAGTGTACTGAGAGGTAATAGATTTCTGGAGTCACTCAGAAGAAATATATGGACTTTTGTAATTAATTTTTCAACTTTAAAACATAAAGACACTTTTGGGATATTTATAATGATTGTAATTAATTCATAAGCATAGGTAACATGCCCAATATAAAACTAAAATCTATGCATTTTGAAACATCATTGTTTATACTACATTTTGCCAATAACACTTTATGGAAAAAAATATAACTCCAAATATCAGGGTGCTATTTCTAAATGCAAATAACTATTGGCAGAGCCTCAAGGGGAATTGCTAAACTATTTTGTATCTTCTATATCTATGATTAAACAGTTCTTCTAACAATACTGAATGAAGTAACAGGGTATGAGTTTTAAATTTGAAATAAATGCCATATTATTGTTACAACATCCAATGGACATAAAGCTAATTAAGTATATGTTTAACACCTAATTAATTTTTCGTTATTTGAACATGACCAAAATATTGGCTTTTATTCAGTATACCGACCAGATTATTGATCACACCGTTTGGAGTTTTAGTTTGGTAATGTGCAGTCAGTCACATGCAAACAAATTAATTTCATGTGGAAAATAACAATTATAAAATATATTAAAATTATATATAAGTAAATGACTACTGAACTATAAAATTCTTTTTATTTATTTATTTTTTAATGTTTTTATTGGAGTATAATTGTTTTACAGTGGTGTGTTAGTTTCTGCTTTATAACGAAGTGAATCAGTTATACATATGCATATATCCCCATATCTCTTCTCTCTTGCGTCTCCTTCCCTCCTACCCTCCCTATCCCACTCTTCTAGCTGCTTACAAGGAACTGAGCTGATCTACCTGTGCTATGCAACTGCTTCCCACTAACTATCTATTTTACATTTAGTAGTATATATATATATGTCCAAATATACACTATCAATCTCACTTTGTCGCAGGTTACCCTTCCCCCTTCTCGTGTCCTCAAGTCCATTTTCTAGTAGGTCTGCATCTTTATTCCATCTTGCCCCTAGGTTTTTCAGACCACTTTTTTTCTTAGATTCCATATATATGTGTTAGCATATGGTATTTATTTTTCTCTTTCTGACTTATGTCACTCTGTATGACAGACTCTAGGTCCATCCACCTCACTAAAGATAAGTCAATTTCATTTCTTTTCATGGCTGAGTAATATTTCATTTTATATATGTGCCACAACTTCCTTATCCATTCATCTGTCGATGGGCACTTAGGCTGTTTCCATGTCCTGGCTATTGTAAATAGAGCTGCAATAGATATTGTGATACATGACTCTTTTTGAATTATGGTTTTCTCAGGGTGTGTGCCCAGTAGTGGGATTTCTGAGTTGTATGGTAGTTCTATTTTCAGTTTTTTAAGGAACCTCCATACTGTTCTCCATAGTGGCTGTATCAATTCACATTCCCACGAACAGTGTATGAGGGTTCCCTTTTCTTCACACCCTCTCCAACACTTAATCTTTGTAGATTTTTTGATGATGGCCATTCTGACCGGTGTTAGATGATATTGCATTGTACTTTTGATTTGCATTTCTCTAATATTAATGATGTTGAGCATCCTTTCCTGTTTTTGTTGGCAATCTGTATATCTTCTTTGGAGAAATGTCTATTTAGGTCTTCTGCCCATTTTTGGATTCGGTTGTTTGTTTTTTTGTTATTGAGCTGCATGAGCTGCTTATAAATTTTAGAGATTAATCCTTTGTCAGTTGCTTCATTTGCAAATATTTTCTCCCATTCTGAGGGTTGTCTTTTGGTCTTGTTTATGGTTTCCTTGGCTGTGCAGAAGCTTTTAAGTTTCATTAGGTCCCATTTGTTTATTTTTGTTTTTATTTTCATTTCTCTAGGAGGTGGGTGAAAAAGGATCTTGCTGTGATTTATGTCATAGAGTGTTCTGCCTATGTTTTCCTCTAAGAGTTTGATAGTGTCTGGCCTTATGTTTAGGTCTTTAATCCATTTTGAGTTTATTTTTGTGTATGGTGTTAGGGAGTGTAAAGTTGTTTTTATTTGAAAGAAATAAGTACATGTTTTGTTTGAAAAAATTAATAGGCCAGTTTATATTTCTTGCAATAAGAAGAGAAAACCTGTTCTCAAACATGGTGTTAACTTTAGCTGTCCTACTTTTGATGGCATTGATCCTTGTTTTCAACTTTTCTGGTTGTGGTAGCAACAGTCAGCAGCTGTCTAAGAACAGAGAGTCTATCCATGTAAAGTTTCATATTTGAGAGATAATCCTGCTATAGATGAATTTCTGAGCTTTATAGCAAGCAAAATGGATTCAGTTAAATATCAGTATGTACAGTACTTAATATTCTCTTGATTAATTGAGATGGGGTTATTAAGTTCTGGATATTCATTTGAATATTATTTCATACAATTTAAGAATTTATATGTTTTCTTATTTGAACATATAGGTACACCAGATTTCTTAAAAATATTACATGAAGACTAAATTATTTTCTATAGGACTTTTTTTTCTTGTACTACAATATGGGTAAACACTGACCTCCTGTTTTATGGGTTGACACGTAACTATGTGAGGCATTTAAGAACTGGGACGTGGACAGTCACTACTTAGTAAATGGTATTTTGATGATAATCGGGCTTAGCATGACCACTAGTCCTCAGAACTTGGATTTCATGTTGTATGGACACCATAAGAAGTCAACATGGCATGACAATCTTCTATGGTTTTCAAGTGACTAGAGTTTTTAAAAATTAATATTCACATAAATATTTACCTCAAAAAAAGCATTTGTCCAATCCCCAATAAAAGCCAACATAATATCAGAAAAAAGTATATACCCCTCATTAGTTCTAGCACTGATTTATGCATGCATAGTGCACAATCACACTTGTAAATTTAAATTTGCTTTTGGGAGTGATTGACTAATGGATGTCTTTCCCAGAAACTTGTAAACTTTATATTGGTAAGGATTTTTTGTTTGTTTGTTTTATTACACATTTTATTACTGAGCTAAATAGCTTGGTATATATTAGGAAATCAATAAGTTATTGTTGCAAAGTAAATTGTTGGTAATAAAATGAATAAAAAATAATTAAATAAAATAAATAATTAAATAAAAAAGACTATAATAACTTGAAAATTAGGCACTATTTAAAATTAAACTTGAGTTTTATTAGACAATAAGAAATTACTGTAAAAGATATATATATATTTATATCTTTATTGAAGTATAATTGCTTTACAATGGTGTGTTAGTTTCTGCTTTATAACAAAGTGAATCAGTTATACATATATATATGTTCCCATATCCCTTCCCTCTTGTTTCTCCCTCCCTCCACCCTCCCTACCCCACCCATCTAGGAGGTCACAAAGCACCGAGTTGATCTCCCTGTGCTATGCAGCTGCTTCCCACTAGTTACCTATTTTACATTTGGTAGTGTATATATGTCCATGCCACTCTCTCACTTTGTCACAGCTCACCCATCCACGTACCCATATCCTCAAGTCCATTCTTTAGTAGGTCTGTGTCTTTATTCCTGTCTTACTTCTAGGTTCTTCATGACACTTTTTTTTCTTAGATTCCATATATATGTGTTAGCATATGGTATTTGCCTTTCTCTTTCAGACTTACTTCACTTTGTATGACAGACTCTAGGTCCATCTACCTCAACTACAAATAACTCAATTTCATTTATTTCTATGGCTGAGTAATATTCCACTGTATATATGTGCCACATCTTCTTTATTCATTCATCTGATGATGGACACTTAGGTTGGTTCCATCTCCTGGCTATTGTAAATAGAGCTGCAATGAATATTTTGGTACATGACTCTTTTTGAATTATGGTTTTCTCAGGGTATATGCCCAGTACTGGGATTGCTGGGTCATATGGTACTTCTATTTGTAGTTTTTTAAGGAACCTCCATACTGTTCTCCATAGCGGTTATACCAATTCACATTCCCACTAGCAGTGCAAGAGTATCCCCTTTTCTCCACACCCCCTCCAGCATTTATTGTTTCTAGATTTTTTGATGATGGCCATTCTGACTGGTGTGAGATGATATCACATTGAGTTTTGATCTGCATTTCTCTAATGATTAATGATGTTGAGCATTCTTTCATGTGTTTGTTGGCACTCTGTATATCTTCTTTGGAGAAATGTCTATTTAAGTCTTCTGCCCATTTTTGGATTGGGTAGTTTGTTTTTCTGTTATTGAGCTGCATGAGCTACTTGTAAATTTTGGAGATTAATCCTTTGTCAGTTGCTTCATTTGCAAATATTTTCTCCCATTCTGAGGGTTGTCTTTTGGTCTTGTTTATGGTTTCCTTTGCTGTGAAAAAGCATTGAAGTTTCATTAGGTCTCATTTGTTTATTTTTGTTTTTATTTCCATTTCTCTAGGAGGTGGGTCAAAAAGGAACTTGTTGTGATTTATGTCATAGAGTGTTCTGCCTATGTTTTTCTCTAAGAGTTTGATAGTTTCTGGCCTTATATTAAGGTCTTTAATCCATTTTGAGCTTATTTTTGTGTATCGTGTTAGGGAGTATTCTAATCTCATACTTTTACATGTACCTGTCCAGTTTTCCGAGCACCACTTATTGAAGAGGCTGCCCTTTCTCCACTGCGCATTCCTGTCCCCTTTACCAAAGATAAGGTGACCATATGTGCGTGGGTTTGTCTCTGGGCTTTCTATCCTGTTCCATTGATCTATATTTCTGTTTTTGTGCCAGTACCATACTGTCTTGATTACTGTAGCTTTGTAGTATAGTCTGAAGTCAGGAAGCCTGATTCCTCCAGCCCCGTTTTTTGTTCTCAAGATTGCTTTGGTTATTTGGGGTCTTTTGGGTTTCCATACAAATTGTGAAATTTTTTGATCCAGTTGTGTGAAAAATGCCTGTGGTAGTTTGATAGGGATTGCATTGAATCTGTAGATGGTCTTGGGTAGTAGAGTCATTTTCACAATGTTGATTCTTCCAATCCAAGAACATGGTATATCTCTCTTTTTATTTGCATCATCTTTAATTTCTTTCATCAGTGTCTTATAATTTTCTGCATACAGGTCTTTTATCTCCTTAGGTAGGTTTATTCCTAGATATTTATTTATTTAACTTTTTTTTTTTTTTTTTGCATTACGTGGGTCTCCCACTGTTGTGGCCCCTTCTGTTGCAGAGCACAGGCTCTGGATGCACAGGCCCAGCGGCCATGGCTCACGGGCCCAGCCACTCCGTGGCATGTGGGATCTTCCCAGACTGGGGCATGAACCCGTGTCCCCTGCATTGGCAGGCAGACTCTCAACCAGTGCACCACCAGGGAAGCCCTATTTCTAGGTATTTTATTATTTCTGTTGCAATGGTAAATGGGAGTGTTTTCTTGATTTCACTTTCAGACTTTTCATCATTTGTATATAAGAATGCCAGAGATTTCTGTGCATTAATTTTGTATCCTGCTACTTTACCAAATTAATTGATTAGCTCTAGTAGTTTTCTTGTAGCATCTTTAGGATTCTCTATGTATAGTATCATGTCATCTGCAAACAGTGACAGCTTTACTTCTTCTTTTCCAATTTGGATTCCTTTTATTTCCTTTTCTTCTCTGATTGCTGTGGCTAAAACTTCCAAAACTATGTTGAATAAGAATGGTGAGTGTGGGCAACCTTGTCTTGTTCCTGGTATTGGTGGAAATGCTTTCAGTTTTTCACCATTGAGCACTATGTTGACTGTGTGTTTGTCATCTATGGCCTTTATTGTGTTGAGGAAAGTTCCCTCTGTGCCTACTTTCTGCAGGGTTTTTTTATCATAAATGGGTGTTGAATTCTGTTGAAACATTCTCTGCATCTATTGAGATGACCATATGTTTTTTCTCCTTCAATTTCTTAATATGGTGTATCACATTGATTGATTTTCGTATATGGAAGAATTCTTGCATTCCTGGAATAAACCCCACAGATCATGGTGTATGATCCTCTTAATGTGCTGTTGGATTCTGTTTGCTTGTATTTTATTGAGGATTTCTGTGTCTATATTCATCAGGGATATTGGCTTGTAGTTTCCTTTCTTTGTGACAACCTTGTCTGGTTTTGTTATCAGGGTGATGGTGGCCTCGTAGAAGGAGTTTGGGAGTGTTCCTCCCTCTGCTATATTTTGGAAGAGTTTGAGAAGGATAGATGTTAGCTCTTCTCTAAATGTTTGATAGAATTCATCTGTGAAGGCATAAGGTCCTGGGCTTTTGTTTGTTGGAAGATTTTTAATCACAGTTTCAATTTCAGTGCTTGTGATTGGTCTGTTCATATTTTCTATTTCTTCCTTTTTCAGCCTCGGCAGGTTGTGTATTTCTAAGAATTTGTCCATTTCTTCCAGGTTGTCCATTTTATTGGCATAGAGTTTCTTGTAGTAATCTCTCATGATCTTTTTTATTTCTGCAGTGTCAGTTGTTACTTCTCCTTTTTCATTTCTAATTCTATTGAGTCTTCTCCCTTTTTTTCCTGATGAGTCTGGCTAATGGTTTATGAATTTTGTTTATCTTCTCAAAGAACCAGCTTTTAGTTTTATTGATCGTTGCTATAGTTTCCTTCATTTCTTTTTCATTTGTTTCTGATATGATCTTTATGATTTCTTTCCTTCCGCTAACTTTGGGGGTTTTTTGTTCTTCTTTCTCTAATTACTTTACGTGCAATATTAGGTTGTTTATTCAAGATGTTTCCTGTTTCTTAAGGTAGGATGGTATTTCTATAAACTTCCCTCTTAGAAATGCTTTTGCTACATCCCATAGATTTGGGGTTGTCATGTCTCCATTGTCATTTTTTTCTAGGTATTTTTTTATTTCCTCTTTGATTTCCTCAGTGATCACTTCATTATTATGTAGTGTATTGTTTAGCCTCCATGTGTTTGTACTTTTTACAGATATTTTCCTGTAATTGATATCTAGTCTCATAACGTTGTGGTCAGAAAAGACACTCGATACACCTTCAATTTTCTTAAATTTACCAAGGCTTGATTTGTGACACAAGATATGATCTATCCTGGAGAATGTTCCATGAGCACTTGAGAAAAATGTGTATTCTGTTGTTTTTGGATGGAGTGTCCTATAAATATCAATTAAGTAGATCTTGTTTAATGTATCATTTAAAGCTTGTGTTTCCTTATTGATTTTCATTTTGGATGATCTGTCCATGGGTGAAAGTGGGGTGTTAAAGTCCCCTACTATGAATGTGTTACTGTTGATTTACCCTTTTATGGCTGTTAGTATTTGCCTTATGTATTGAGGTGCTCCTATGTTGGGTGCATAAATATTTACAATTGTTATATTTTCTTCTTGGATTGATCCCTTGATCATTATGTATTGTCCTTGTTTTTCTCTTCTAATAGTCTTTATTTTAAAGTCCATTTTGTCTGAGATGATAATTGCTACTCCAGCTTTGTTTTGGTTTCCATTTGCATGAAATATCTTTTTCCATCCACTCACTTTCAGTTTGTATGTGTCTCTAGGTCTGAAGTGGGTCTCTTGTAGACAGCATATGTATGGGTCTTGTTTTTGTATCCATTCAGCCATTCTGTGTCTTTTGGTTGGAGCATTTAATCCATTTACATTTAAGGTAATTATCAATATGTATGTTCCTATTCCCATTTTCTTAATTGTTTTTGGTTTGTTATTGTAAGTCTTTTCCTTCTCTTGTGTTCTTGCCTGGAGAAGATACTTTAGTATTTGTTATAAAGCTGGTTTGGTGGTACTGAACTCTTTCAGCTTTTGCTTGTCTGTAAAGGTTTTAATTTCTCCATCAAATCTGAATGAGATCCTTGCTGGGTAGAGTAATCTTGGTTGTAAGATTTTCTCCTTCATCATTTTAAATATGTCCTGCCACTCCCTTCTGGATTGCAGTTTCAGCTGAAAGATCAGCTGTTAACCTTATGGGGATTTCCTTGTGTATTATTTATTGTTTTTCCCTTTCTGCTTTTAATATGTTTTCTTTGTATTTAATTTTTGACAGTTTGATTAAAATGTGTCTTGGCATGTTTCTCCTTGGATTTATCCTGTATGGACTCTCTGTGCTTCCTGGACTTGATTAACTATTTCCTTTCCCATATTAGGGAAGTTTTCAAGTATAATACCTTCAAATATTTTCTCAGTCACTTTCTTTTTCTCTTGTTCTTCTGGAACCCCTATAATTCTAATGTTAGTGTGTTTAATGTTTTCCCAGAGGTCTCTGAGACTCTCCTCAGTTTTTTTCATTCTTTTTTTCTTTTTTCTGTTCTGCAGTTTTTATTTCCACCACTTTATCTTCCAGGTCACTTATCCATTCTTCTGCCTCAGTTATTCTGCTATTGATCCCATCTAGAGTATTTTTCATTTCATTTATTGTGTTGTTCATCATTGCTTGTTTCATCTTTAGTTTTTCTAAGTCTTTGTTAAATGTTTCTTGCATTTTCTCTATTCTATTTCCAAGACTTTGGATCATCTTAACTATCATTATACTGAATTCTTTTTCAGATATACTACCTATTTCCTCTTCATTTGTTAGGTCTGGTGGGTTTTTATCTTTCTCCTTCATCTGCTGTGTGTTTTTCTGTCTTCTCATTTTGCTTATCTTACTGTGTTTGGGCTCTTCTTTTTACAGGTTGCAGGTTCTTTGTTCCCATTGTTTTTGGTGTCTGTCCCCAGTGGCTAAAGTTGGTTCAGTGGGTTGTGTATGCTTCCTGGTGGAGGGGACTAGTGCCTGTGTTCTGGTGGATGAACCTGGATCTTGTCTTTCTCATGGGCAGGTCCACATCTAGTGGTGTGTTTTGGGGTGTCTGTGAACTTATTATGATTTTAGGCAGCCTCTCTGCTAATGCGTGGGTTTGTGCTCCTGTCTTGCTAGTTGTTTGGCATAGGGTGTCTAGCACTGTAGCTTGCTGGTCGTTGAGTGAAGCTGGTTCTTGTTGTTGAGATGGAGGTCTCTGGGAGATTTTTGTCATTTGATATTATGTGGATCTGGGTGGTCTTTGTGGACCAGTGTCCTGAAGTTGGCTCTCCCACCTCAGAGGCACAGCACTGACTTCTGGCTGGAGCACCAAGAGCCTTTCATCCACACGGCTTTTGGGAGGTCTGAGGTCTTCTGCTAGCGTTCAGTAGGTGTTCTGTAGGAATTGTTCCATGTGTAGATATATTTCTGATGTATCTGTGGGGAGGAAGGTAATCTCCGCACCTTTCTCTTCTGCCATCTTCCCCCCTCCTTTTCTTTTCCCTTTGTGCCTGGTCTAGATGCACTTGCTCATATGGGGCTGCATGCGGAGGTCTCGTGCCCAGCCCTTCACACCAGAGCTCTTAGTTGAAACCTAAAAGAAATTTTAAACCAAATACGAGCAGACCAATTCCAATTATATGGAATTGGAAATAATAAAATTTGAGAATAAAAATAATTAAAAATAACCCAAGAATTTCTATGTGTTTAGTATTACATAATAATCAATAACTTTACATTTTAAAATTTATAATTATTATATTAAAGTACATTTAACAATGGATCAATTGAATACATTTATTGTATTTAGTAAGCAAAATTAAGCTAATAGTATTAATAAATAGAAGTGAATTTAATCTCTAGCTGATTTAAATATTTATCAGTATCATTATTTACTGAAATATATTTCACTGACCACATTGGATATTTTCAGTGTTATATTTAAGTGCTCTAATCTCCGCTAAATCATTTTCCCCAGGTGTCACCCCTAAGGCAATGATTAATGACATAGTATTAAACTCACTTTGGCAGACTGAAACTAAAATGCCATTCCTATGGGTAAGAATAATTTTCTGCTAAATAGAGCTTTCTGTCAGTAATGAGATGCTTACTGAAGTATTTAAAAGCAACCAAAAGCAAAAATGGCATGTTAAAATTATGTAGATGGTAGAGTGATTTGGGTTTTGTTTTGTTTTATTTTGCTTAAGTCTTATCTTATTCTTGGTGTAGAAGTGTCAGGGGAGATATCTTTTATCAATCACCAACTATAATCAGATTTTTTCTTTGGCAAAGGAAAGCCAAACAATCATGTGTGTAAACAAATATATCTCTCAAGAGATAATTTTCCCACCCATTTTTTCTTTTTTCCTTGTCTTTAAGAAATCTGCCTTTATATAAACCAAAATGACCTTTTTTTTTGTCACTAGACATTTTTGGTCTAATGGACTGAAATTGAGTTTATTCACATTAGTGGCACCTACTTTAATTGAAATAATGTTTATTTTGTCTTTTTGTTTTTAATTTCTAAAGTATAAAAAACATATTATTCTTTATTTAACTTTGAAATAGCATGATCTTCCTTGTAAAAGCTAATATGCTTGTTGTTATTTATCACATATAAAGTCTAGATAGCTTGTCACAAATGTTAGAACATTTTGTACTGAATACTGAGGATGTATTTATTTTTATCTTATTGCCAATTGTGTTGAATAAAATATTTTATTTTAGGTCTCTACAGTTTGTACGAGTTTTCTTTATTTATTCACATGTGTGAAATGCTTACTGCCACCTATACACACCACACTCCCCAGTATATGGGACTAATTAGATACATCTAATTAGTCAAATGGAACTGCCTTGTTACTGAGTGGTTTCTTTAAATTCTATCCTTCCACCTTAAAATAGAATTGATTTAAATGTACAGCTACCAATCCCTGACAGAGACCCTGTTAGCTTTTCAATAAAATCCTTATGAAGATAGAAAATAAATATAAGCACAACACAGAAATTTAAGACAATCATTTAACTAATTTTTAAAATATGAGAGTATTTTCTGTTAACTGTTAGAACTGATGGCGTTAGACTGAAATATACAAAACTGTTTTAACCTCTGAAAGGGAGAAATCTTACCTGTCTGGAAGCAGGTAAGAATCATTTTGATTTCCTCACTATGGAATTTTGTTCAGATATATAAGGTCTGAACCAATTTTTTTGTTGGTCAGATACTGTATATTATTACAGAATAGCGATTCAAACCACTTCAGCTTTCCACTTTTAACATTCATTTAGCAGAAAAAACAGAAAGCTTAGTTTCTAGTAGAGGCATATATTATTTTGGAAGTTGTCAATCTTGACATAGTGGATGGCAGAAAAGCAATTTAAAATAGTAATAATAATAATACCTGAAATTTTCCTAATTCAAGACTAGAAAACTTAGATTGGAAAAGTACCACATGTGATAATTACACATTTAAAAGCATCATAATAGAACTCAAAATTATCAAGGATAAATAAAATTTTAAAATACCATAGTTAGAGATATTATAGAGATGTATAATAAATATCTCATCAAAACGTATGGATATGAACACAGTGGAAAGATAAGTTCAAATTAGTAATAGAAAGAACTGAAAACTAATATTTTATACCTGAACAAAACATTATTAAGGAAAGAAGACATTTTCAGATTCATTTACATTGATATTTTCCCACACCAACCACCTCTAAGGGAACTACTGAAAGGAAGAAGAAAAATGAATGAAATGGAAGATATGAGATTCATGCAACGAACCTGAAAATATTAATTGATCCATATACTAATTAATTTATGTTAGAGTTATTATAAATAACATATGTTTAAAATCTCCTTACACCCAAAGTAAGATATTGTCACTGTGTATGAAGTAGTAGGGGAGAAAATTGGAGCCTTGTTCAAATGTAATTAAAGTGTGCTACATTTCCTCTTATAATTGGGAAGAGAATGGAATTAAGGAATAACTAGAGTATTTTGTGAGGCTAATTCACACTTGTTTTCATAAATTACTGATTTAAGAAAAATTACTAAAAGAATAGTCATAATACCATGTGGCTTCCCAACCAGCAGTGACAACCAAAAGGTGTTTCTCAAGAAAAATTATTCAGTTTAACAGAAAGCAAGAAAGAAAAAAGGATGAAAGAAGGAAAAAGTGATATACAGAAATGTAAAAAAATAATTTAAAATAACCAAGAGACTAACAATCAATGCAGAGGTTATTAGATTAGTTTACAAATTTAAATCAAACTTTCTGCTCTTTACAAGTGATTTAAGTAAAGCAAATTCCTCAGAAAGTTTGAAAATAAAGAAAGGGGTTTCACTGTGTAAATATTGACCTAAAAAGCTGAAGACATTATATTAATATCAGAAAAAACAGATTTTAATACAAAACACATTGATGGAAATCTAGGACCCTACATATTAACGAAAACAAGAATGTGTAAAAGACGACTTTGCCAAACAACATGCCACTGATCCTTACACCGAGTTTTTGCTATGATACATTATCATGAATTGATAATGTTGCTATTTATTATACATTAGAGATCCATGTAATCTTTCTACTTTATTATGTTAATGTGATACATTGATTTTTACACCAAAATTGCATTTCCCAATTATTTTTACATGTAATTGGAATTGGTCTGCTAGTATTTGGTTTAGAATCTCTTTACATGGCTATGTTCATGGAAAATACAGAACCGTAATTTTTTCTTGTATTATCTTTATTTGATTTTATGATGATTATTATTCAGACCTCATCAACTGAATTATTTCAAGCTTCTTAGTCCTTTTGTTGTTGTGAAAATATGTCCATTTATTTGATCAATATATAATTCACCTGGGCCTAGAATTTTCTTTAAAAGAAGATGTGTAATTTGAGCTTCAATTTCAGGTAAAATATTTTCTAATTCTTCTCGTGTCACTTTTAAGTTGTGGTTCCAAGCATTTGTCCATTTTATTTGAATCTTCAAATTTGTAGCATAAGGTAGATTATATGGCTCTCTAAGTATCATTTTAATACTTACAAGATTTATTAATGAACCTCATTTACTACTGATTTTGGTAACCTGTGCTTTGTCAATTTTTTTAATTTCATTAATATTTAAAAACAAATCATCTTGGTTTTGCTTATTTTCTATATGTAGTTTTCTCTTTTATTTATGTCTACTCTTATAGTCACTTTCATTTTATTTTCTTTATTTTAATTTGCCACACATTTTTTGACTTCTTCAGATAAATATTTAGCTCAATGACTTTAAATATTTTATGTATTTTCAAACTTTTTGATTTTGTTTTTTATGCTGGATTTCTGTTGTCTTATCTTTCAGTTCTTTAGTCCTCTAAACTGCTATGTTCATTTCTCTTTTTAAACACTCATTTAATACTTATTTCAGATTTTATTTTTAGAATTTTATTTGTAATTTTAAAGTTATTTCATGAGATATAATTGACATATAGCATTGTATTAATTTTATGAGTACAACATTATGATTTAGTATATATTGTTAAATGATTATGACAGGAAGTTTAGTTAATATCCATCACCACACATAGGTACAAATTTTCTTTCTTTTCTTGTGATGAGAACTTTTAAGATCTACTCTGTTAGCAATTTTGAAATATACAATATAGTATAAACTATAGTCTCCATGCTGTAAATTACATTCCCATTGTCTTATATCTGGAAATTTATAACTTTGGACCAACCTCGTTCACCACCCCCCACCTCGGGCAACCACCAATCTATTCTTTGTACCTATGAATGTGTTTTGCTTTTGTTTTTTTATTTAGATTCCACATATAAATGAGGTCACACAGTATTTATCTTCCTCTGTTTGACTTATTTCACTTAGCATAATGCCCTCAACATCCATCCATGTTTTTGCAAATGGCAAGATTTTCTTTTTTTATGGCTGAAAAATATTTCATTGTGTTTTTGTACATATATAGATGAATATTAAATAGAGAAAATATAGATATATCTACTACCCATTTTCTTTATCCATTCACCCATTCATGGACACTTAGATTGTTTCCATGTCTTTGTTATTGTTAAGTAATGTTGCGATGAACCTGGGGGTGCAGATATGGCTTCCCAGTCTCTTAGACTCTCAGCCTTCTGCTACTCAATGTGCTTTTTTTTTCATTCCAATATCTTGGCTCTTCCTGTCCTGACTACCATGGCAAACCGCAACTCAAACATATACATATTTTTCATTCCCCAATCATGAGAACTCAGTAGAGCCACACAACTTCTCAGCTCCTACAAACTTCTTGTCTTATCAACATATCTATCCTGAGTCATAAGAAATGCCTAGAAGGGAAAGTACAGGTGGTCAAGGTCCCTTCATGCATTCCTGTCCTCTCTTAGATTTCACATTTTGTCTTAGCTGCATTGATAGCTCTCTTATGCTTTAAAATGGATGCTTTTGAATTTTAGTTCAGTACACCAAATGGATTGCAGTAAACTATATCACCATGACTAAAAAAGAAATCTCACAGAAATGATTCTTAAGGAATAGGAAACAAAGCTATGGCCCTGTGCAAGGATAGAAATTAGAAACAGGACTCTCTCTCACTCAAAAAATTGGGACTCTAGGGGCTTCCTGGGTGGCGCAGTGGTTGAGAGTCTGCCTGCCGATGTAGGGGACACGGGTTCATGCTCCAGTCCGGGAAGATCCCACATGCCGCGGAGTGGCTGGGCCCATGAGCCATGGTCACTGAGCCTGCGCGTCCGGAGCCTGTGCTCCGCAATGGGAGAGGCCACAACAGTGAGAGGCCTGCGTAACGAAAAAAAAAAAAATGGGGCCTCTAAAAATGGCTCATTCACAGCCTGAGAGCAACCTAGACAAATAAATAAATCCTGCTATTAATAAAGGGAGAAAAATAGGTATGTTGACTGATTTGATTCTGGTGCCAGGTGTAGGGGGACCCAAGAGAGTATGTAAACAAATCTCTGTCCTCACTATGGATTAGGTTCAAGTGAACAAAAAGCCAAAACATTAATCAAACTTGGTCTAATTTAGGTAATTTCTTCTTCATAGTACAATGTCAGCTCCTTAGGTGACATACTTATGCAAAAGAGCAGATTTCCATATAGAAAAGAAATATACCTATTCATCATTCAATAATAAATGAGTACTTGTATTCTCCTATTCAAACAAAAATCACTTAATTTCCATTTATAAAAAAAGAAAATTTATCTAAATGTCACAATTAAATTTGTTGAACTTAACTCATATTACATGCTTAATAAATTTTCATACTGTACCTCAGAGCTTATTTATATTTAGAAATAATTGTGAAATAATTAGTTATCATATTTCCCAATCTAAAAAACTTAAAAGATGAGCATTAATTGAGAAGAGAAAAGTTGCTAGAGGTTAAGAAAGAAGGGCTAACAAATCTGACAGCAAGGAATGAAACTCAAGAACTTTGGTTGTTATGTAACAGATGGGTTAATAAATCATTAATCTGTTTAATTATAATGTGGCACAGCACCGCAATCGTTAATAAATATGGCTACAGTTCAACAAGAACTGCATACGTTTGGTAAATGTAAATATCATGGGGAAAATTGAATATAAATTATTAAGAATCCTATTTTTAGTGTTTACAATGAAACGAGAGTGTGAGTTTAAAATTGTCCTCAAATTCAACAGTGTAATTTTTTAAAAATCGGAATCCAGATACCTATTCTGATATTTCACTGGAAAAATCACTTTAGTCATCCCAGAGGTTGTACCCTGATTGCAGGAACTCACATGTGCCAAGATACCTGTAGGAATATGAGAACTGATTAAGGCTCCAGGCATTGATCATCAATTTATACATGAGTTTACTGAGACTTCTGCTGCAGATTTTTTTTTTTTTTTTTTGCGGTACGCGGGCCTCTCACTGCTGTGGCCTCTCCCGTTGCGGAGCACAGGATCCGGACGCGCAGGTCAAGCAGCCATGGCTCACGGGCGCAGCCGCTCCGTGGCACTTGGGATCCTCCCGGACCGGGGCACGAACCCGTGTCCCCTACATAGGCAGGTGGACTCTCAACCACTGCACCACCAGGGAAGCCCATCTAATGCAGATTTTAATGTGGCCCTTTAAGGAGTTGCTATTCTCTGTGACTTCTGAATTCTATCTGGGTTGAAGAAATCTGATGAAACAGACTAAGGTTCTATCTTCACATATACACTACGCAGTCATTTATCTCTACTAAAAGTTCAGTCCTATCTTCCCTTTGCTCCTTCTCACTCATTTCTCCCTGTCATTCCCCAGGTTTGTAGTTTTGTTTGTTTATAATCAGTATACTGCCTGGATGGGAAATTCTGCTCTTTCTATCACTTCTGTCCAATATGTTTACATATGCCTAAAAGATTCCTTTTGCCAAAGTAACACAAAAGCTGTCAAAACTCTGTCTTTTCTCCCCTCAAATATTCTGTCTCTGAGGCAATGTGTCTTCCTATTTAATACAAGGGAAGAAGAATGGGGAAAAACAGGAAGAAAACTAGAGACAAATATACACATATATGTTTATATAAATGAGATAATCCTCCATTATCAGGAAAATAGATTTCCTGGATACCTATCACTTTCTTATTGATAGTATACATGAAAATATATAGAGAGATTATAGTTACTATTTTATTAGTCAGTTATATAAACTAATATATATGTATAAATGTGTTAATACATATACTTAAAAATAGGTTCACTCATATGTAGACAACTGATGGATGTTTAGACCAATAATAGACACTGAATAATATAGACACAATAGATGGTTAAAGTAAGTGGGTCAAACAGGGTTGAAAATAGACCACATAAATGTATGTAGTTAAAATTATATCCAGTATTTAAGAACATTTACTGTTCTACTGATAGTATATAAAAGTTTAAAAATAAAGCAAGTAATAATTTAGGAATGCTAAAAATTGCATAAATGCCTTAATAAAATTAGCAAACATGATTCATCTGTTTAAAAAACGTCTGCTATGGCATTCTGTTTCTAAAATGATTTTCTTCTTTACCAAATTTAGAGATGTGGGAGAGGAAAGCAGTGTCAGCTGCACAATCCCTTCTCCTTCTCTGTCTCTTCCATCACCAAATTTTCAATATTCACAACACTGACTTTTATTGTGGGAATATAGAGCCAAATTAGCTCTCTAATTTCTCCATTTTTGGTAAGCCAAAGAATTGCTCTCTCTCTCTCTTTCTTTTTTTAATTAAAGTACTCCTTCATTTCACCATCTAGAAAAATCTTCATACAAAAATTTGGTGCATTAGCTGGTTATGAACATTTCGGTGTATAACATTTAAAACAGTTCACAATACATTTTTTTGAATAAATGTACTGTCATTTAAATGGGACCATACTATTGATTTTTAAATTTTTTCATCTGCCTTCTTAACAAAATTTTACGTGTATGATACATTATTGTCAACTACTGGTACAATGTTGTATAGCAGATCTCTAGAGCTTAACTGAAAATTTATGTCAGTTGATTAGTAACTCCACATTTTCCCTCTCCCAAACCCCTGGCAAACAGCATTCCACTCTGGTTCTGTGAAATTTAACTATTTTAGATACCTCGTGTAAATGGAATCATTCAGAGCTTGTCTTTCTGAGACTGACTTGTTTTACTTAGCGTTATGTCCTCATTATGCTTCATCCATGTTGTTACATATCATGGCATAGCCTTCTTTTTTTAAGCCTGAATAATATTCCAATATCCATATAGATTATCTATATTTTATATATATACATATATATATATATATATATATATATATATAATCTATTCATCTGGCAATGGATGTTAGGCATTATAGTATCACTTAGAGATCCCAATTTCAATTATACTATTATAATTCAATTATTCTCCATACTATTTTCCACAGCAGCTACACTATTTTGCATTACCACTAAAATGTTCAAAGCTTCCAGTCTCTCCATATCCTCACCAACTGTCATCTTTTGATTTTTGATGATAGCCACTCTGACGGCTGTGCAGTGATATCTCATTGTTTTGATTTTCACTTTCCTTTGATTAGCGATATTGAACATTTTAAAAAATACACCTATAGGTCATTTTCATGTCTTCTTTGGAAAAATGTCTATTCAAGTCCTTAGCCCATTTTCCAGTCGGGTTATTATATTTTTTGTTTGTTTGTTTAGTATTGAGTTGTAAGTGTTCCTTATATATTTTGGAGATTAACCCTTTATCAGATAATAATTTGCAAATATCTTCTCCCAATCCATGGGTTGCCTTAAACTAAAATCTTCATGAGACATGTATGTAGAAGTTGCATGCTCCTTATCTGAATATAGTCATTTATTATAAGCCAATATAGAGGTTCAAAAAACCATCTAAATGAAAGCTAGTTGTTTAAAACTCATTAGTTTAGCACAACAATAAATGAATAGAAACACAGTCACTTTAGTTTCCATGACTACTTATACTACTTTTTTAAAATGGCCTCTTAAATAATAGCTGACATGTATTTTCATTCAGCAAAAGCCAGAAATTGTCCAAGGAATTTTACATATATTACTCACAGTAGACTTAACAGATTTATACAATGACTATCTAATTTATTTAGGATAAAAACTTTGGTCACAGTTTTTCACCTCTCACAATTTTTCACAATTTTTTGGTCACAATATCCACACAATTTGTGATATAACTTTTCAGACTCACCACAAAACATGTACTGTCTCTATACCTTTGCAAAAATATCACTGTGTGAAAATGCTTCCCTTGGTAAGTTTGCTCCACCTAGTTTGGCGCCCAAATCATCTCCTTTGCAATAGACCTAATCAGTTAAGTTCCCCATCTCCCAAACTGAATTGAAACAGAGCTTCCCCAAGTGATCTACTCTAATCAGATTAGTGAGTATATAAATGCTTTTTGTGTGCTATGCTACTGAGATTTCTGAGGTGTTTATTTTGCACCAGGAGCTGATAAATGCATAAATTAATAACTACAAGTGGAGCATCACCATAACAAATGTTTAAAACATGCAGCAGTGTATTTGGCATTGGGTGAGAAATACCTGGGAAAAACTGTTATGTAGTGTTGAAACATTGGTAAAACTGTCATCTGAAGGAAATTGTAATACAAAAATTATATCTAACTATGTATGGACTTAGGGAAGATGATGTTCATGCAGAATGTGGAAAGCTTGACTTTGCTACATTTAAGGTCTACATTAAACAGATGAGCTCAGAAAAATAAAATTTAAAAACTGGCTAGCCTGCAGCTGGGATATACAGGAAATATAGACAATGTAGAATTTGCATTTACCGGTAAAAGGTATCACATTGAGACATTTCCTTGATCAAGGATTAAACCAAACGGCTGGCCATTAAGATATAGCCTGAATATTTCCAGTTTCAGTTCTCATATAGAAAGAGCTTAGAGGTCACCACTCCCTCTTTCTAATAAGAAAAATACTGAAAAACTGAAAATCAATGACATTTCTTATTCAGAGAATTAAAGTCACATGAAAAAAAGCACTAGTCTAAAATCTAGAAAGAGGGGCAAATACAGAAAATCACAGGCCATATCAGCTTATGTGGAGCCATGGACTGGTAGGTACAATTAAACAGTAACGACTTCCTGCTGAGGCTAGTACAAAGGCTGGAGTGTAGAATAGTGAGAGAGAAACTCCTGGAGACTGGGGTTTTGGGAACCCCTACATTTTTATGTGTCTTTCCTCCAGTAATCCCAGCAGGTTCTGTTGGTGAATAGCTAAGAATAACTCTTATGTTTCTGAAATAGATAAGGGAAAAGTAGTTATTTTATAATTTACCCAATATTCTTTATAAGAAAGACGTAATCATCAAGTAAAAAGATTTATTACAGATTTATCATATGTGAAAGAAGGAATGTTACCCAACTAACACCACTTTTAGCTCAACAAAAGAAGGAAATAAAAGATGACATATAATTGCATAGGTCATAACTTAGGAACACAGACCACTAAACACTAAGACTTAATCAAAGGATTATAGAATATTTGTTTCCCTCCCACACACAAATATTACCACCACATCAGCAGAGCTTCTATGATTCAATCATGTCAGACTTTCAACAAAATTTTACAAGATCAGCTAAAAGGCAAGAAAAACATAGTTGGAAGTTATAAATCAAGCCTCAGGACCATATTCAGATATGGTAGAGATTTCACGAGTATCAGAACAGGAATATGAAATAACTGTGCCTAATATTTTAATGGATCTAATGGGAAAAGTAGGCACTATGTAAGAATGAATGTATAATGTAAGCAGTGAGATGAAAATCCTAAGAAAGAATCAAAATAAAATGCTTGAAATTTAAAAAAATAAATAAATAACAGAAATAAAGGATGCCTCTGACGTGCTCATCAGTGGACTGGACACAGCTGAGGAAAGACAGTGAACTTGAAGATATGCCAATAGACATTCCCAACACTCAAATGTGTGTATGTAGTTATGAAAGATCTCAACTCTGTTTCCTCTGACTTAACATAATCCTGAATCTTTGATTATCATTTCCTAGATTTATGCCTCATATAGTTCATTCTCTTCACCATGTATTCCTAAATAATATATTTATGATTTTTTTAACCTTATAAAACTGAGATTATGCTAAATATCTTTTGGAAATTAAATGTGTTAATAGTATATTGTTACATTCATCATTTTTTCTCTGGATGTGGTTCAATTGTTCAGACTACTGGCATATTAATGCCATTCTCTGACTGTATTAATGTATATTTGTGTCCTCTCCCATCAGTGAGGATTTGGGTTGTTGCCAGATTCTTGTTCTTATGAAATGTTCTACTATGAATGATCCTGTACATAATCTCTACATTGTAGAGGTGTGACTAATTCTCTTGGGTATATATCTAGGTGTGGGTTTGTTGAATCATGAGATAAGTGAGGTTCAAGTTTACCAGATAAGTCAAAATTTCTAAAAGTGGCTCTACCAAGTTATGCTTCCTCAGCAATTACAGGAGATCCTGTTGATGCACACCCTCTCCAGCCTCTGGTATTGTCGAAATTTTTTTTTGTTTTTGTCAATAAAATGGATATAAAACGGTATACTACCTGATTTAATTTTTAATTTTCTCATTATTACTAAGATTAGTAATCTCTTATATGCTTATTGCCCTGATTTGTTTTCTCTTCTGCAAAATGTCTGTTCAGTTCTAATGCCCATTTACCTCTCTATTGGATTTCTCATTTGCTGTAGGAAATTTTATGCATCAGTGCTGTTTTCCAGAACCTGTGGGTTTGTTATTGCTTCTGATAAGGACACTAACCTCATTTGCTGAATGACAGAGACATGGAGGAGAGCAAAGCCCTGTGTTCTAGAGTGGCCACACCAGAACTCACAAATCAATTTTAAAATACTAAGAAAAAGCCTATAAT
Source organism: Aethalodelphis obliquidens (assembly GCF_003676395.1). NCBI lineage: Eukaryota > Metazoa > Chordata > Mammalia > Artiodactyla > Delphinidae > Aethalodelphis > Aethalodelphis obliquidens. Next base: position 6,353,857 of record NW_020838012.1, on the reverse strand, counting down.
TAAACCACTTTCTATGAAAGGTGACTGTCAACTGCTTCAAGGTAGGCTTAGAGACATGTGGCTCTTCACTCTCTGCCTGAACTGAACAGTGACATCTGATTCTTTCTCTTTTTTTTAAAAAATTGAGATATAACTGACATATAACATAGTATAAACTTAAGGTATACCACATGTTGATTTGATGCACTTATTCATTGCAATGTTATTACCACCATAACATTAGCTAACACTTCTATCATGTCACATAATTATTTTGTTTTTGCGATGAGAAATTTTAAGATCTAGTCTCTGGGCAACTATGAAGTACGAAATCCAGTATTGTTGCCTATAATCACACTGCTGTGCCATAGATTGCCAGAACTTATTCGTCTTCCAGTTGCAAGTTAATTTTCTTGTTACTTTACTTTTTAATGTGTTAATTTCATCTTTAAAAATTATAGTTTACTTAAATATTATATTATTTTCATGTGTACAACATACTGCTTTGATATTTTCATAGATAGATATTTCATTTTATATTCATATAAAGTTATTGTAAAGTATTGGCTATATTCCCTGTGCTGTACATTACATCTTTGTATCATATTTATTTTATGCAAGGTAGTTTGTGCTTCTTAATTCCCTTTACCTATTTTGGCCTTCCACCTGCCACTCTCCCCACTGGTAACCACTAGTTTGTTCTCTGTATCTGATAGTCTGTTTCTGCGTTGTTATATTCACTCATTTATTTTATATTTTACATTCTATACATTAATGAAAATATACTTTATCTGTTTCTTACTGTCTTACTTATTTCACTAAACATAATACCCTCCATGTCTAACCATGTTGTTGCAATTGGCAAAATTTTATTTTTTTATGACTGAGTAGTATTTTGTTTTATATACGTATATGTGTATATGCCACATCTTTATCCATTCAACATTTGATGGACACTTAGATTGTTTCCATATCTTGGCTACTATAAATAATTCTGCTACGAACAGTGGGGTACATATATCTTTCTGAATTAATGTTTTCATTTTGTTTGGAACATATCATAGTGTTATTTTTATTTTTTTTTTGAAACCTTTATACTGTTTTCTATAGTGGCTTCACCAATTTATAATCCCACCAACAGTGTACTTGTGTTTCCTTTTCTCCACATCTTCACCAACACTTGTTATCTTTTTCTCTTTTTGATGTAGTCCTTCTGACATGTGTGAGGTGATATCTCATCATGGTTTTGATTTGCAGTTCCCTGATGATTAGTGACTTTGAGCATCATTTTTTTCCTTTGTTTTGAGATATGGTGTATCACATAGATTTGCAGGTATTGAACCATGCTTGCACCCCTGAAATAAATCCCATTGATCATTGTATATTATCAATTTATATATTATTGAATTTGGTTTGTTAATATTTAGTTGAGGATTTTTGCAAATATGTTCATCAGGAATATTGACCTATAGTTTATTTATTTATTTATTTTTTAGTGTCTTTGTTGGCTTTTGTAATCAGGGTAATACTGGCCTCATGCAATGGGTTTGGTAGTTCCCTCCTTTTAAATATTTGAAAATTGTTTAAGAAGTATAGATATTAACTCTTTTAAAAATATTGGATAGAATTCCCCTGAGAAGCCACCTGGTCCTTCACTTTTGTTTCTTGGGAATTTTTTGATTATTGATTCAACTTCAATATTAGTAATCATTCTGTTTGGATTATCTATATTTTTACTAGTGGAAATTTTCCATTCTTATAAATTCTTACTTCTTGTTGTAGACTTTTCTTTCCCACTTAGAGAAGACCCTTTAACACTTCTTTTAGGGTCAGTTTAGTAGTGATAAACTCTTAGTTTTTGTTCATCTGAGAAGTTTTTAATCTCTCCTTCAATTCTGAATGATAACCTTATTGGGTAGAATATCCAGGCTGTACATTTTTACTTTTAAGCACTTTGAATATACCATGCCACTCACTTCTGTCCTGCAAAGTTTCTGCTGAAAAATCAGCTGATAGTCTTATGGGAATTCCCTTGTGTTGACTAGGAATATGCAACTGTTTTATTTTCTTCCTGCCTTTAAAATTCTTTCTTTAACTATAAATTTTGCCATTTTAATTATGAAATGTCTTGGTGTGAGTCTCTTTGGATTCATCGTGTTTGAGACTCTCTGTGCTTTCTATATGTCTCTTTCCTTCTGCAGGTTAGGTAAGTTTTTGGCCATAATTTTATCAAATACACTTTATGCCACTTTCTCACTGGCTTCTCCTTCTGGGATCCTATAATGTGAAAGTTAGCATGCATGATGTTGCCTATGAGGTCCCTTAAACCATCCTTGTATTTTTTTTAATTCTTTTTCTTTGTGTAGTTTTGATTGAGTGACTTCCACTATCCTGATTTCTAAGTCACTTATCCATTCTTCTGTATCAGCTAATCTGTTGTTGTTTCCTGTAGTGTATTTTTAATTTCAGTTATTGTATTTTTCAGCTCTGATTGGTTCTTTTTTATATATATTATAGTTCTCTATTGGGGTTCTCACTGTTTTACTCTATTCTTTTCCTGAGTTCAATTACTATTTTTTGATCTCTTTATCAGGTAAATTATATATCTCTGTTTCATTAGAATTTTTTCTGCTGTTTTATTTTGTTCTTTCATTTGAAATATATTCCTATATCTTCTTAGTTTTGTTTGACTTTTTCTGTTTTTGTCTATAGATGTAGGCAAAACAGTAACCTATCCTGGTATTGAAGGTGTATAAGTACATGGGCAAGGAAGGTGTGTCAGAATGTCCCTATTCAGTCTGCATGTTGCCAATTTCTTTGCTGGGAGAGCTGGATCTGAAGTGAGCATGGATGGCCTGCATCTTCTCCTGAGGTGTGCTGCCTTGGTGGAAGTTGAAGTGGCTAGAGCCAGAGCCTAATCTGAGCTGGAGCTTCTCTCTGGCATAATGGCAGTCTCTGTGGTGGTAGGGGCAAGGCAAATACTCATTCTGAATTTTGGCTCCACCTCCACCTTGGTCAAAGTTGGGGTCGGGGATCTAGGAATTGGAGCTGTACTTCTAGCTGGCTCTGGGTCTCTTCCCTGGCTAGTGGCAGAACAAGTTGTGAGCTAGCTCCATCCTTCCCTGATGAGGGCACACACATTGGCAATGATGGTCTCTGTCTTAGTGGGAAGCAGTGCTAGGGCTGGAGGGGTTGAAGCAGGAGCCTAGTGCAAGCTCAATCTCACTCTGGGTGGTCCTGGAAGTTCAGCCAGAGCACCAGATATTTTTCAGTTTGTTTCCTCTGCACTGAGACTGGGAGCAAGTAAGTCTGTGGGCATGTTTTTCAAGAGCAGAGTCTTGGTTACTTACACCCCTCAGATAAGCCGCACTGTTTTTCAAACTTACTAAGGGGGCTCCTTTTCCCAGTGTTAGACCTCAGGGCTGTGGCATCTAATATAGGACTTAAACCCTTCAATCCTAAAGGAGGAACCTCAAACCTGTGATATACCTCTCCTTTTCTGGGTCACCTGCTAAGGGTGTGGGTCCCAAGTAGATTATTTCTCCTCCCCTACAACCAGACTCCTTGTGGTTCTTTCTTAACAGCCTTGGTTGTAGAAGAGCCATTCTGCTAGTCCTCAGGTCATTCTCAACAAGAGTTTTATATATATATATATATATATATATATATAGGTGTAATTTTGATGTGGTCATGGGGGAAGGTGAGCTTTGGGTCTTCCTACCCTGCTATCTTGATCCTGTCTTCTTTCTTTAGTTTAAAATTCATGACATGCACTTTAACAAAACAGATGGTAGGAAGTATTCTATGACTGTAAGTCAGCCTCTCTATGAGCACTGGTTGGCCCAGCTCTCAACTGCAGCTTTTGGGGGTGGGGAGTAGCAAGGGCACAAAATGTTCAGAGCCTACTTCTACATTGTCCCCTTCTGACTGATCACCTTAATCCCCGGGGCTTCTTCAGATACATGCACATTGTCCCCAGGCTGGCTGGACCTTTATTTTTCTTTAGTTTATCAAACTGGAAATTCACAGGATAGGGATGAAGTCTCACAATGTGACCCTTTTGGTCTTGACTGGTCTTGAACTTTTCTGTGCAGCCTAAAACCAAGCCTATATATACCCTACCTCTTTGTAGGTATCTGGAAGAATGCATTGTGTCACTCTAGGATGTACCTATACAGCAAGTGTCCAGAAGGAAATGCACATTTTCAAAAGGAGCTGCCCTTTCTGTACAGCATGTACCACTGGTGATCATCACCCTCCAAGGTATAAAATACTTGGCAGGATCCTGTCACTTAGCATGTAAAACTGGACACCCTGTGCCTCTAGGGTGCCTCAGCCTCCTGTAAGAGGTGCCACTGCATGTCCCTGTTCTTTAAAATTCCCCTCTATGATCAATGGCTCAGCCATCCCAAGCAGCCATTCCACTTATTTCTACTATTTTGTACTGTAAGATAATATATTTCAATAAAATGTTTATATGTGAGATATATGTGTACCTATGTATGTATTAATATATATGTGCAGATATATTATGTATACATATATATCCATATAAGAATACATAGAGATATATTTTTCTCCCTTAAAAAAAAGCTGCATAGCTTTCATTGTGTGGATATATCATTCCTTATTTAACAAGTCTCCTGATTAAGTGGGTATTTGAACTATTTCCTATATTTTCCTATTACAAATCATCCTGCCGAGAATAGCCTTAAGCATACTTATTTGTCATAATTGTGTTAAAGGGACTTTGGAATAGAATGTTGGAAGTGGAATTGCTAAATTAAAATGGTATATTTAATTTTAATTTCCCTAGAATTTTCAATTTTTCCTCCATACTGTTTACACCATTCTGTATTCTTACCAGCAATATGAGAAAGTGTGCCCATTCCCCACAAATTCACCAACAAAGTCTTTTGTCAAACTATTATATATTGCCAATCTGATTGTTGGGGAAATGGTATCTCTGGGAGTCTTAAAAGGCATTCCTTATATTAGAAGGAAAGTCATACACATTTTACTTCCATTTTACTGTTATTTTTCATTTCTTTTTCCTTTTTGTCCATTTTCTTATAGGGTTTTTGGTTTTCATTATCAGAAGGTCTTCATTTGTTAGTGATAGTAACCCTTAATCTATTTACAAATATTATCCCCAGTTTAGACATTTTCATCTAAGGTTAGTGAAGAATCAAGATATAAATCTTTGCTTTTCACTTCCAGTTAACGTTACTGCTGCTGATGCTGTGATCACCAAATTATTAGCTGCTAACTTACCCACACTTTATTATAAGACTTGAAGTTTATTGATGGTAATGACTGAATTTAACCAAAACCATCACATAATCTGAAGTCTTGTGTTATCATCTGAGAAAGAAACTTCTGATCTCTGTAGATTGTCACTTAAAATATTTTCCCTCACTTGTATTTTTATTTGTAATGTATTTGCATATGCTGACTTTATCACACAATTATTTGAGACAATGTTTCCTTAAATGTTGAGTTTAGAAATGTAAACAAGTAATGCACTTTCAAGAAAATAACATCATATTAAATTTCCAAGTGATTTTGCCTTCATTGTATAAATGCCAGTTTTATTTTTTTAATCACACAGTAGAAAAAATTTTAAAACATGTATCGTGCTATGTATGAATACTTTCACTCTCAAAGAACATCCATTATTTATTTTTTGAACAATCAGATTGATAGTAAGCTCTGAATGTTGATATTGTTATGTGAAAAGTGCAGTAAAGGTTTTATTTTCTTTGAGCACTACTGATTAACCTATGATAACCATTGTTCCATCTTGTTTGAGCATCATGTATTAAAACTGGACAAGGCAGTTCCAAAATCTCTTGTAACTCATATAGTTTACCTTCAACTAAAAAAGAATGAAAAAGCTCCATGAAGTTATCTTGACTATGGCTTGTTAAGGTGCTAAAATATGAGCTGTTATAATTATTTTCTGGTGCACATGGAAGCATGTGAAGAAAATAGCACATGCTTGTGATTCTTAAATTACTTATAGCCATATGTGTTATTTTGTCAATGGCAATTGTATGACAATTTATTGGTTATTCATTATATAAATATTTTTCAATTTGATTTGTTATATTTATGAAAGACAAAACCCAGAAATTCTCACAATTTCAATGCACATGGAAAGCTGTTCATATATTTAAAATAATTAAAAATGACATATATTTTTCATAGCATACATATTGCTTTGCCTCTGAGATATAATATTGATTGTGCAGAAGTTAAGGAATGCTATAAAATATGTTGAAATAGTCATTTTGTCTTGAGGTCTCTAGAGGCTGAATTTGAAATCTATTTGAAATTTTGGGGCAAACATCAAGGCCAAATCCAAAATTTACTGTTATAAATTAGATAAATTCTCTCCCTTTAAAAGTTGATTATATAATAAGCAAATATGTTGACACTATTTTATTATTGAACTAGTTGCTAACTGACATATTTTGAATTTATTTACCTCTATTTTAAATTCTGACTAACTTTAAGTTAAAACAATCATTAAAGAATAATATATAAATTGGAATTAAAGGTAAATAAATATTGGTGACATTAAAGAGGAAGCATATAGTAAGTTTAAAAAACTGGCAAAAAAGTAAGGTTACAAAATGAAATGATGGGTGAATTTCTAGTAAGGATTATCAGGATATAACAGCCAATTTACAGCCAGTTTCAACTACTAGAGACTAAAGTTAACTTTTTCATCAGCTCAATCGAACAAATCTTATGAAAAGAAATAGGGTACAGTACAGTAAAAATATAAAAATTGCATATTTTACATGTAAGAACTAAATGATGTGTTTAAGTGTAGTATCTCAATAGAGTAGAACAGAATTCAATTTATTATAAGGCAGAACAAATTTAAAAGAATACCACTTTTAGGAGGCCACTCTAACATGTCATACAGGGAAAACATATAATAATGTGTAAGAAGAATTTAAATGAGATCATCTAAGAGAGAACTTTGGTTTATAACCAGCGAACTAACAGTATATAAAGCCCTGATGTCAACACGAATCATCCTATGTTTTCAGGTTTATATTAAATTTTGTTTGAAATGTCATTCTATGTGCCATAACACATCTGATTTCTCTGAGGGAATCTTGCCATGACGCTGGCATGTCTCTTGGCTCTGATTTCTTGTTTTGCTAAATAAGTTTCACTTGCGCTTTGTTTTCCTCTTTTTGTCTCATACTGGACGCTGAAAATGCCTTCATATTCCAAATTGTGTCTATGGATATTCAGTACTTATTGAGAAGTTCGTACTACTGAATTGGAATGAATGAATGAGACATACATAGATAAATAAATAAATAGTCTTGACTGCATCTTGATTGTCTGTCTGCTTCCTGCTAAGTGGGGATTCTTCAATAGGTTTATTCCATTGCATTCCTCTTCCAGCTTCTCAGCTTATTGCTTCATCCATTCTCTCTACTACTCTGCCTTGCATATCCTTTACCAAAGTTCTTTCCAGAGCAGTGTAACTGTATCATTATTTTAGGGTGTTCCTACTGATAATTTCATCAGAGTTTTATTTACAGATATCTAAGTTTCTTTTAAAACAATAACAACTTTGAAATTATATATATTTTTTTAAGTAGAGCTCTGGCATTACTTATTAAAATAAGATTACCTTCAGTTCACCCCATTACACCCATATTTCACCATCTACAGCATTAATGTGGAAAAGAGACATTATGGTGCCATAGAAATCCATACAAAATGAAAACTTTTCCTGTGTCAAGATGTAGAATTTAAAAAAATTTAACTCAAGTGAAATGACCACATCATAAAAATATGAATAAAAAAGTATATGTTGGATTTTACCACACATATTTTCACAAACATAATGTAAAACTATGAAAAATACAAAATAAAATGTTAGGGTGAAATATGTAACTGATTTCATAGCACTATCAGGTTTCACTATTAAAGTTAATAATTTTGTAAAATCTGCAACTACAATTCATATTTAAATATAACTCTATTTTATATAGGATTAAAAAGTTTATATTAAAGGAGTAAAAATCATAATTAAACTTTATCTCATTGGTGGAAAAAACAATAGGTAAAATAAATTATTATATGTTTAAAATGCTATCTTTATTATTCATATAAAATTATACAAAATGACTGCAAATAATCAAATAATAAAGGCATTATGAGAATTTCCACGGCTCTTATTTTAAATTGATTCTCATTTAATTTTACCCTGTGAAACTTTGGCATTACATAATCATCTAAAATTGTATTTCTGAGCTAAGGCTGGGCTGTCTGGAAAATGATTTTAAAAGCAGACACTGATTGTGTCTGAGTTGGGACCTAGGTATTAGTATATCTTTTTCAATTTTATATCTACATCTATCTACCAATCAAATAGATAAATACATAGATATTTTGTAAAGCTCCCAGTGATTATGGTTTATTATCTTATTTTTAGTCACATGTCTAACATACTTTCTTAGTTTTTTCTATCTCTGTGAGCACTACTCACCTGTACTCTTAACCAACACCATTCTCATTTATCCTAAAGGCTGAACATTGCTCTCAGACAACTCTCTGTCTCTCCTCTAATACTAATAGTAGTAGTATTACTACTGATAATGATGCAACAATCTTAATTTTTCATATTATATACTACTCCTATAATAATCCTCTAAAACTTAAGTGTTTCAGTTACTATTTTATATCCAAGAGGCTTCAATTAATACATTATTCTCTAGACTAAAAAGAAAAACTTCAGGACTCAGTTTCAATAATTCCATTCTATATATATTACTATTTTATTCTATATACTTATTCTATATATTTTATTCCTGATTTCTAAAAAAAAATGTTCTCTGCTACAATCAACAGATAAAGTGTTTTTTTTCACCTACATACTATTTTATTCCTATATTAAAGATTTTTGCTGATGTTGTCTGGCTCCTTTTACCTTAATTTCCCTCTCATCCCCCAAATACCCAATACATACTAGAATGGACACCCAAAATGTTGAAATACTTAAATAGCTGTGAATCTAACCCATTTCCCTAGAACCCACAACTCCTTAGGATTCAACAACTAAAGAGTTGATACCCTACATTTCAGGAAGCTTCAAGAATGATATTTCACAGACAAAAGAACTATCTGTTTTAATAAGTTGACACATATGCCATTCCAGGGCAGATGATTGACTACTTCCTCTGTGCTCCACCCTGGAAGGCAGGCTATATCTTTGCTATAATCCAAACTGGGGTTGTTTGAGGTGGGTACTGCTGGGGGACTATTTTGCCATTTGCTAGCCACCCCCCTGTGATCCAAATATGACAATTCTGATCACCAGATTTTCCCCAGGCAAGAGTGTGCTCAAACCAAACAGGGGAGTTGGCACAGTTGATGTTGGCACGGATACTTTGAATGGTTGTGCTACTATCCCTCTAGGCAAATGCCTGTATATACAAATACATTTTTTAATATTTTGAGTATAACTTCTGTCCTCTCCACAACTAACCCAAACCAGTAATGATGCTTTGACACCTTGCCATTTATGTGACATAATTCTTGTGTTGGTGCATGCCTTGCAAGAAAGGCACTAACTGTCCTTTGTTCAGGATTATCTTTTCAAAGACATTTGGATAGCAAACAATCTTTGAAGGTAGAAATACTGTCTCCTTCTGGAATAAAGAGCAGGCACGCTTGCTGTCATTATAAAGGATTCAACTTTTCTAATTTCTGGATTGCTCTTCTACAGCACTACAGCACAACCCACTGTATGTGTATGTGTCATATGGCCTTCTTTATTCACCCTCTGAGAATTGAGGCTCAGAGGATCAGCACCAAAAATGCCAATATTCTGACTACTGTTATTTCTGTGAGTTAAAAACTCTTCTTTGCCTCTGATACAGGAGTCTCACATATTCTCCTAGCATCCCTGAAACTATGTCAGGTTAATATGTTAGCTTAAAGATGGGTAAAATTTTGCCAACTATTAAGAATCTGACAAAATACATCTCAAGTTCTATTTTCCACTTGAGGTCCCACTAACAGAGCTCTGTTGGCTTAAATTTTTACAAAGCATCCAGATTATTTGTTATCTCTTCTCCTTAATCACAATATAGTTACTTGCTGCTTAATACTCTTGCATTATGTGCACATCTTCACTCTCCAGTAAAATTATGAGCAACTGAATGACAAGAGATTAGTATTTTACTTTCCAACCCAGTTTTGAATGAATACCTATGAAAATTTGCAACAAATACTACTCATATTTCAAAGTGAGTTTCTATCTAGACTATCTCAATAATGCATACAGAATATATGCTGTAGAACTAGTTAGAAGTCCATTAACTAACAAACTATAAATGATATTAAAGAAAGTAAGGACTTTCAAGGCAAGACATGTGGATGCTGTGAGTTTCTGGAGCTAGAGTGCTAAGGAGTGGGGCCATTCAGAAAGCTTAATATGAGTAATTTAGAGCTTGAGAGACATATTTTTCTTATGTCTGGAAAGTACGATGCTGAAGAAATGGTAATTTGTCCCCTGACTTTGGAGAAAGAGAGTTGGCTGCCTTAGTGGTGACTTCACTACACAATTTATCAACACAAAAGGTGGACATTTCTGTTTGAGAGTGAATAGAGCAAAAATCAGTCAGGGTTCTTATCATAAAATAAACATCATATTAACTCCCCGAAATCTGTCATACTTATGTTTCTATACACAATGATAGTACTCTTCACATATGAGTTACTTGTTGGCTATAAAACTTAAGCTGATGTGGCACCAGCAGACATTCTCTATAAGAAATGCTGAAGGAAGTTCTTTAGAGCAAAGAGAAATTAAACCAAACAGAAACATGGATCAACAAGACAGATTGAAGGGCAGAAGAAACCATAAACGTTTAAGTAGATAGAAAATATTACTTTTTTTTTTTTACTTTTTCTAATTTTCTTACCAAATACAAGACCATTAATAGAAATTATAATATCATTGCTTGGTGGGATTTATAATGTAAGTAAAAATAATATATATCACAATAAGAGTAAATAAGGATGTTTGAAGGAAATGGAATTTTACTCTCATAAGATTCTTATATCGTGAGGAGTGAAGTAGAGTAAATGAAGTTGCACATTATTAATTCTAAATAGACTGTGACAAATAAGCATAGATACCATACAGCCTAAAGCATCAATTAAAATAATAAAAGAGTTATAGCTAAGTAGTCAGCAGAGGTGATAATATGGAATAATTTACAGAATTTAAAAATCAGCTTTACACATATTATTTTATTTTCAAAATATTTCTGATATGATAAATTTTAATATTCCTAATTTTAAATTAGCAAACTAAGCTTCCGGGATATTTAAATGACTTTCTCAAGTTGTGCAGGTGGCAAAATGTAGAGATTAAAATCAGGAACCCAAACATCCTGACTCCCAGTTCTATTCTTACCCAAGTACTTTATACTGTCTGTGAGGCATCCCAATTTACTGGAGGGGGGTACAGAGGGTAAAATCAAAATTTTCCTTGATGTCTTCTTTACAAATAAATAAATAATGTTTAGCTAACCTATTGAAAATGGCAGAAAGGACAAACCAAATATCACTGATTTACTCAACATTTATTTTTTAATTACTATGTAAGAAGTATGGTGACAATAGGAATTATAAAAAAATAACTTTCTGGACCAAGCATCTACACAGTGTCAGTCCCTCCAATCACTTAAATTAAAAACGTGTCTGTACTTAAGAAAATAAATATAACATTCTAAATCCTTGAACTTTACCTTTCACATGTCCTTTAAAAAAGGAAGGTTTTCATTGAGATCCATTTGCATTTTCATATCTTAACAAGTTAATTTTTTTTTTTTTGTGGTACGCAGTCCTCTCACTGTTGTGGCCTCTCCCACTGCAGAGCACAGGCTGCGGACGCGCCGGCTCAGCGGCCATGGCTACCGGGCCCAGTCGCTCCATGGCATGTGGGATCTTCCCGGACCGAGGCACGAACCCATGTCCCCTTCATCGTCAGGCGGACTCTCAACCACTGCGCCACCAGGGAAGCCCTAACAAGGTAATTTTAATGTGTAATAATAGCACATGAAGGGATCGTTTTATGAACTACTGCTCTGTGAGTGTGTGTGTATTTAACCAAAGACTGTTTTCACAGAAATTATTAAAAATAAACTCAAATTATTATCTATGATTTAAAGATTTGTAAGATCATAAATAATATTGTGCTCAGTATTCACATTATGGGAAGAATGCCATGTAATCTTGATTGTCCATGAACTGATATACTCAAAATTCTTTAGTTTATTAAATTAAAACATTGTACAAAGTAATATTATTACTACAGAGAAAAAAAAAAACAGCAGATATAAATTACCCTTAATTCTATTCCCTAAAGGTAGTGTGTCTTAACATTTTATTATAGCTATTTGCAAACCCATGCATGCATATTTACATATGTATATGTTTCAGATGGAAATGTATTTTTATAATTTTAAAATTAAACTATATAACAACTTTATGACTTTCTTTTGTGTTTAATAGTACAATATAAATATTTTCTTAGTTTATTAAATATTTTACAACACTAATAACAATAATCATCATCATCATTGCATGAATATTATTTGCATAATATATTATACTTTCTTTACTCACTTTCTCTTCCTTTGATATTTAGGGTTCCAATTATGAATAATGTTATGATATATATTATTGGGGAAAAGTAATTTTATTCTTATAACTTTCTTTGTATAAATTCATATATATATACAATATTTGGTTCAAAATATTTTTTAGGTAACGTACCATTTAATTAAAAATTGCATGTGTTGTATGCTTTTTCAATATTCTGGTCATGGTTATTATTGTGTTTATATCTTCATATATTATTTACTTATTATTTTGCTTACTACTTGAATACTTATGGCTTTGGTATTATATGTACTTTTCAGTATTATATTTAATGTGTGCTCTTGCTATAAAAACCTGTGGGATTTTTTGTTCATAGAAGGCTTCAATAATTTCACTAACTTTTACATGTGTTTATGTGAGTCTATGAGATGAAAGTTAATTGAAATAATGTGTATTTATATTGGGGAAGCCTATGAGGAGGTCACATGAAGGAAGGACAAGAGCAGGTGGAATTTTATATAATAGAATAGCTCCAAGTGATTTGCTCAGCAACAGTTTGGATTTTATTTTTAAATACATTATTTTTAACTTTCAGAAATTATTCTGAGAGATTTTCTAATTAATATAAAAACTTATGCCAGAAATAACTTAAAATGAGGAGTTGTGTTTGGTCAGAATCGTCTTAATCTTTTTAAAAGAAGAAAATATTTTGAATGTGTAGGTAGTTATAATCTAAAAGGAAGCAGAATTTGCCACACCAAAATATTTCTCCTTGGCTTCCCACCCCTCCCCAACATCTTCTTTTGTCTTTTGCTGGAGATGGTATTTAAGGTGGTGGCTTGGCCTGTTTCAGGGAGTTACTCTGTATTCCTGGATATCTTCCATGTATACAGGAGGTATACATGTTCTTAAACTTCAGTTTGTTAATCTATATTCTTTTACAGGGTGGGTATCAGCCAAGACCCTAGAAGGGTAGATGGAAAATAATTTTTCCTCTCTTACAAGTCATAGGTTTCAAGTCTTTAAAGGCCTTTGACACATCGAAAATGTTGGCTCTCTGTTCCAATTTACTATGGAATAATAGTTTCAATTACATTAAAATTTGATTGATTTACACATGTATAATAAACATTTTTTTCTAACAATAAGATGTACAAATACGTAGGAATGAGAAACCGGGCTCTATTTTTCTTGAACACTGGGTGCGTTGGAGCATCATTTAAGTCATGAGAAGTTTTTATTTCTGTTCGGTGTGCAATCTTCCCTATTTACAAACAGATTATCTTCTAGGTAACCCTTCAAGTTTTTTTTCAGATTTTAAGTTTCAAAGGGGATTGTTAAGTCTTAATTTCATAATGTTTATTAGATGAAATTATCCATGCAAAACACATGGTTGAACAAGAAACTAACAGGCTTTTGGAGCAGTGGCTGCTCCTTTGCTCTAAAAACATCATTACACAAATATTGCTGCAGAATGCTTTGAATTTTTTGGAATCCATGCGTCATGCAACTCTGGAAATATTTACTATGAGGGTGAATTTTAAAATAATTGCATCTTGATTTTATCACTACTAATTTTAGTCTAATAATTTTTATGAATAGGTGGGCAGTGAAAAAGCAGTGTACTTACAAGAAGTATGTGAATTGATGAAAAATATTTTTCCTGTTTCAGTATTTTGCCCATAAACACAATTTTGACAGTAAAATTACTCTCTGCTTCTTTAATTTTCCTATTTTACAAAGCATATTTTTACCAAGGCCTTTACTTTTAATATTTCTGTATTTCGTTTTATGTGATTATCTTGTAAAGGATATTTATTTAGTTGAGTTTGGCTTTTCAACTTATCTAAATTTATTTTAATTAGCGCCTTATTTTAGTACTAACAATTTCCATGAATTAAAGTAGTTTAAATGTGTGGGTAAATAATTTTAAACAATATATATTATTTGGCCCTCTATATAATATACTGGAATTTTATATTTTCATGTCTTATAATCTATGATTTGATTCTCAACAGGGCAAGGACAAAATACTATAAAAGTTTTATTGCTAATGTCTACAAAACTATACTAATCCTGCAGCAAATAAATAAGCACCCCTAACCGGCAATGAGTTTACTCCCCCACACCACTACCGGTTTTTCTCTTCCAGAATCTTCCTACCTGAATGCAACGCAGTGTCAAAAGCAGAAGTGGTCCTAAGCATGAGCAGAGAGCTCCAGGAGAACTCTAGTCCTGACATATAAGATCAGAGAAGGAAACCCCTAATACTGGGAGAGAATTCACAAATCCTTTTTTTTTTTTTTTTCCTATTCTTCATTCTCAGGTCCACTTGTGGGGAGGCAGCAACAAAATCATCCTGAGCCCTCAGAAGTCCCATAGGAGTCCACATCTTAAGACTCCTAATATTTCAGAAGAGTGTATTTTCATTGTACAGGTATGGATATTAAGACTTAGAGAATTTGAGTAGACAGAGTAATAGAAGGGGCCATTGAGGGATTTGGATTTTCAATGTTTCTTCTGAAACTATATTTTTATTTCTTCTGCTTTTGTTTTGTTATTGCATGAAGCTGTCATCTCCATTTTTACAGCTCTAATTTGAGATTTTATTGTTCTGTATTTTTTTCATTGGTGAGAATACAATGTTTATTAGTATATGCCTTTTACCTCTCTGTTAAAAGAAAAAAAATCCTCTCATAAAAACTGTCTTGTGTTGTATGTGGGGCTATGGAATAAAGGTTAAACCTTTCCCTCACTCTCATACATACCTTTAATTAGATTCATTGGTAGTGACTATTTAATTCAACTACTAATTGGTTCCTTGAGAAAAAATAACTGGGATTTTTGAATCAGCTGTACCTTATGGCACAGATAGATGTATCAAAACTATTCTAATGAAATCTAACAGTTTGGAATTTCTTTAAAAGGCTATTCTAGTTAGACTATATATATTCTAGTTATATATATTCAAATAAGTAATAGAGATCCTTGCAAATTATGTCATACCTGTGGAAGAATTACATTAAACACAAACTTACTCATGTGATGTTGCTGTATTTGACCAATATCTTTCAGAAAATTGTTTCTGATTAGTTCATTTTTGCAAGCATATGTTTAATTTTTAAACCTGTGTGATTAAAATTGAGATATCTAGCTTCTTATTCCCAAGTCTCTATTATTGCTATTTCATAGGACTTAAACTTTGTTCTGTTATTTTATTAAAATAAAAGAGGTGGATAAATTATCTCATACATTGACTTTGTTAAAAATGTGATGTTGTGAATTTTTCCAATTATTCTTTCACTATCCATAATGATACATCTTGAATTCTGTCCTAGGTCTCAATTATTAGCACCATTTGTTTTAGTGTCTGTAAGTTACACATGACTAATAATATTCAGTATCATGGCTTGAGGTGTTATTATGGAGTAATGCTCAAATTTATTGTTCTATTTTCCTGATATACTCAATACAACCCAGTCTAGTTGACAGAAATTACATTATTGATGCTTTAAAATATCTGTCTTAACTCAATTCTGATAAGATTGAAAATTTATTCTTGCTTCTGAACATTAGTTTAATATACTCACCATGTCTATAATTTTTCTTAGAAGGAAATAGTTTTCTCAACTCTACTATAAAAAGTTTGAGGTAATGCTTGCCTCTATTCATCCTTGGAAGAACTATAAACATCCTACATAAAATATTTATGAATATTTTATTCAAAGTAGGCCTGTGAAAAAGCTTAGGACATTTTGGAAAATATTCCTATGAATTGTCCACTTGCCCTTCTAATCTCAACACTCCAATTGTGCAATGCTAAAATACTTAGATTCACAGTTTATTAAATTTATTTATACATCATTACATAAACTTTATCTAGTACACCCAAAATGAAGTGAATATGATTGCTCAGTATACCATGTTTAATCATGATATACTGAGCAATCATATTCATGTGTATCAGTATATCATGCTTAATCATGTTTAATAGCTACTCTCTTTCAGTTTTTCAAACTTGCAATGTTTCTAAGCACAAAAGTGTTGACACATATTCTGCTTTTACATTTATATATCCATGCTTCATATCATTCTTCATCTCTTTCAGCTCACAAACAAATTTAGCACAGTTAAACACTCTATTTTATGAAACATTTTCTTCACTTAGCTCACAGGGAACCAGATTCTCCTTCTACCCAAGATGTGCTGCTGTCAGTCTCCTTCCCTCTTGCTGACTTTTAATCATTGAAATCTCTTATGGCCTGTTATTGTGTCTCCTTCTTTTTGCTGTCTATATACACTTCCTTGACAATCTCATCCAGTGTCATCAATCTCAAATACTATCTAACTGTGGACAACTCCTAAATTAATACCTCCATCTCAGACCTCACTTTTGAACTCCAGCCTACCACATCAGACTGCTTATTCAATATCTCTATTTTGAAACCTTAATATGCCCAAACAGCAAACATGTGATCAAACCCTCAACATCTGCATTTCAGTCTTCCCCATCTCAGTAAAAGGCAACTCTATCCCTTGAGTCATTTAGACCAAAAGTCTTGGAGTCATTCTTGTCTGCTTTCTTTCCTTTGTATTCCATATCTAATCTGCCAGTAAATTCTGTCTGGTCTGCCTTCAAAATATATACAGATTCTCCCCAGCTTCCTATTGCTTCTCCTCTACCACACTGGTTGAAACTGCTATCACCTCTGGGCTTATTATGTCACAATAGCCTCCTAACTATTTCCCTAGCCACTTCCCTGTTCCCCAATCCTCTCAATAGAGCATACATAGTGTTCCAGTTTATAACTGCTCAAAGCTCTGCAGATGACTTCCCAATTTTTAATTGGAGTATAATTGCTTTACAATGTTGTGTTAGTTTCTGCTGTACAATGAAATGAATCAGCTATAAGTATACATATATCCCTTCCCTCTTGGATCTTTCTCTCACCCCCCATACCACCTATCTAGCTCATCACAGAGCACCAAGCTGAGCTCCCTGTGCTATACCATAAGTTCCCACTAGTTATCTATTTTACACATGGTAGTGTATTTATGTCAAAACTAATTTCCCTATTCATCCCACCCTCCCTTCCCTCCCTGTGTCCACACATCCATTCTCTATGTCTGTGTCTCTATTCCTGCCCTGCAAATATGTTCATCTGTACCATTTTTCTAGATTCCACATATATGTGTCAATATATGATATTTGATTTTTTCTTTCTGACATACTTCACTCTGTATGACAGTCTCTAGGTCCATCCACATCTCTACAAATGACCCAATTTAATTCCTTTTTATGGCTGAGTAATATTCCATTGTGTATATATACAACATATTCTTTATCCATTCTTCTGTTGATGGACAAACAACCCAATCAGAAAATGGGCAAAAAACCTAAATAGACATTTCTCCAAAGAAGACATACAGATGGCCAAGACGGACATGAAAAGATGCTCAACATCAATAAGTATTAGAGAAATGCACATCAAAACTACAATGATGTATCACCTCACATGGGTCAGAAAGGTCATCATCAAAAAAATCTACAAACAATAAATGCTGGAGAGTGTGGAGAAAAGTGAGCCCTCTTGCACTGTAGGTGGGAATGTAAATTGATACAACCACTATGGAGAACAATATGGAGGTTCCTTAAAAAACTAAAAATAGAACTACCGTATGACCCAGCAATCCCACTACTGGGCAGTTACTCTGAGAAATCCATAATTCAAAAGGACACATGTACCCCAATGTTCACTGAAGCACTATTTACAATACCCATTTCTTTTTGAGTAGAGCTGAAGTCTTTTCAATAGTTACCTCTATGTCTGCTTTTCTGGTTTGCTGAATTGTAGCCAAACCATCCTTTGGCTCTTCCTCAACCATCAGAGTCTAGACACACTTTCAGTTCAAAACTTTTACATTTTCAGTTTCCTTTCCCAGGAATAGAACTAGTCTTTCTCCAGTTGTATTCAATACATGTGAGAAATTTCATCAATCCCCTCAACCTCTTCTGTTCTTTGCCAAAATGTCATCTTTATAAAAGTGAAGTTTTCATGACCAGTCTATTTAAAACTGCACCATCTGAAGTACTATATAGTCTACTTACTATGAGTTTTGTCCATCTCCCCTCCACTGGATTTAAGTTCCTTTGAGCCAGGAGTTTCTAATTGCTTTTGCTCACTGGTAAATCCTAAGTCCCTAGAAGAGAAGTTGGCACATGGCAGGCTCTCAGTAAATATTTGTTGAATGACCAAATAAGTGAATTTAGGCATATTCTTATTCCATAGATTAACTTCATTTCCTAAGTATTTTTTTTAAGTTCATGTTACTTTCTACAAAAAGTATACATTTTATTTTTTCTGTGTCTTTATGTGATTGCTTTTAATATTTTTATTCAGGTTTTCTTTATGCCAGATGACAAGGCTGCATAAATGGCTGCTTAGAAAATGGCTAAGAAGAAAATAATGATATTCTACCTTAAATCTGTATTTAGGCTCCAAAATGTGTTATTCAAACCAGGAGATAATCTGTTGCTAGCTTTTTGGCATTCTCTAATGTAAGTAATAATGCTTAATATATTGTCTGTAATGTAATTAAATAGTAAAAAGGCTATGTACGTTCAAAATGCTTACTGTATGGTAGGTATAGTAATTAGTATGGCAGTCTCTATCATTCTTTAAAAAAAAACTACTTAAATGGTTGATGTCTTTCATTTATTCCCCTATAATATGGTCTGAGTTTCCTTAAGCAAGATAAATGATATGAGAACTACAATTTAAGACAAGCCTACAATGTACACTAGAGTTTACTAGGAAGTACTGGGGGTAAGAAATATTCATAAAATACCATGTTCTTTTTATGAAGATAGGTTTCTAGACCTATTGTTCAAAATATAAATATTATATAAACATAAAAAATACTGTGGGATAATATAGAGAGACTATAACATTTATGAGTACCTTCAAATCACATGCATTTTTGATAATTTGAGAGCTATAAACACAAGTCAAAGTGACGTTGTTTTAGAAAACTAAAGCTTACAAATAAGAAAGCCATTTATAAATCAGCAAAATTGAGTAATTTCAGAATCAATCTATATTCATAAAAGTCTAGAAGTTATATACAGACAGAAGTTTATATAAAGCACTGAAAGTGGATTATGAATAATAAAGTTGGGCATAAGATGAATGTAAATAAGATAATGCATTACTGGAGACGATAAAACACATTTTATCTGTATAACTCGAGTGTAGTTAGCATTTTATTATTAGATGATCAGACTTTTGAAACTGCCTTAAACCTGAGGAATAATATTTTAATGTACTTTGTATATATTTCTTACTTTATTTTGTATTTATTTAATAACAAAATATGTCATTATAAAATAGCAAGCAGTACAAGATGATATACAATGGAAACTGAATGTCCTGTCTATCCTATAACTCAGCCCTATTCCCCAGAAATGAAAATTCTCAATAGTTTGTTTTTTTAACATAGTCAGTATTCCATAAATATGCAAATGTACAGCTATATATGTAGCAACATATTATATATATATATATATATATATGTGTGTGTATGTGTGTTCATGCCATATATAATCTTTTTTTTAAAAAAAAAAAAAAAAAAGAACAAACAGTATAAACATTGTTGTCTTCCTTGGCTTTTCTTTTCTATTCATTGTATATTTTAAAGATTTCTTTTAGCAACAGCAGATATAGAGCTATCCCTTAGCTTCAACAATGGTATATATTTTATTGTGTTTTGGTACCATAATTCATGTGCAAAATTTATTACTTATGGCCATATAGGTTGTTTAAGTTGTTATTTTAGTATATTACAAATTATACTTTCAGGACCATACTCTACTTACCGGAATCTGTGATGAATTAAATTCTATCTTCTAGATAGTCTATATCACCAAGGTAATTATCCTCCAGATTTTAATAAAGTGTTTTCACCCTATAAATTTCTTTTATATAATATAGCCATTTAAATTTTATTTACTAAAATTTGAAGTTTTCAGCTCAGTTTCAAACTTCTAAAAATTATTATTATTTAATTCCATAGCATAGAATAATGGAATCTAAATATATATTAGAAAAACCTCTCTTTCATCTTTATTAAAAATCACTTAAAATTCTACTTTATAGGCTTGAAAAATTTAGTCAAATTAAATGCACATGCAGGAAAAATACAAAGCCTATCCTTTGTTGGTTTTGACACTAAAATATATAGTAGGTTTTGAAAAAGTGTATGTATGTTAAATAACTGAGAAAGAACTACCTGCAGAGCAATCATTTACACTTACATAAGAGGATTTAAAACTAGGTTATATTTAACAGCACATGCTCTGTGATCTTACCAGCAAATATGGTACATGAATTTTCAATAAGAGAAAACTCAATTTAAAATAAGGTGATGCAGACACACGTTCTCCTTCAAGTTCTCATTAAAAAAATTAATGAGTCTAACCAATGTCAGTGTCTGTGATATACAACTTGGGATATATTTTCAAGCCAATGAGTTGTTCAACAATTTGGCCTAATCATTATACAGGCTTCCTCTCATCCTGTTTGGATATTATAAAAGACTTCTAACTAACATAGTGAAATTAAGATACACTGTATCTATAAAGTGTCACTAGAGAAGTTATTTAGGATGAAAAGAGACTCTAATTTGGCAAATTTGTTCTTGAACCTGTATTGATTCTTGGTGAACACTCCCATTTCTAAGGCTCATAAAACACCTTTTTCAACTCTGGTTTTGTGATTTTAGGGGAGACTAATTTCTTTTTTTTTGAATTTTAGTAATTCATTTTTATCTTTTGGAAATTAAGATAGCCTGTTTTTAAGTCAATTTTCTTTTTGCTTTTAACTACTTTTTTATATTTTACCCTCTAAAGATGTCAACTTTGTTACTAACATAACAGTAAAGTATTTCAGGTTCTTGGAATGTAATTTTTCTGACCATAGAGAACACTGTAAATTTAAAATAAAAACATGTTACATTATTTTACTTTTAATTACTTTATGCCTCAATTTTAATTTGATGAGGACTGTCTTTCCAGTATAAACAAAGGAAACTAGATTATCAGTTCTTTTTTCTGTCATCCACTAATATTTAACTTTTCCAGGGTGAGGACTTCAGGTTTATTTATTCTTCCATTTCTTAACAAATAATATGTTTGTTTGTTTGTTTTGCTTTAACTTACTGTTTTTAAAGTCACATAATGGCTACTTGTTTATTTTAGCAAGGCAGACATTGCAGAATTTTATTAAAAAGTTAATAATCTTTCCACAACTTCCCCAAATCTTATTGCTCTGAGTTGGGGCATTTTAACATTTTGTCATATATCATATGTATTTATGCAAATGCAAACATGTAGAAATTCATACAGACATATAAATTGTTGTCTTAAAAATAGAATCACAATTATTAATTTGCAACTATATATTTAAAACTAACTGTATATAATAGATTTCTTACAGGAAAAAAAATTATAGATCTAGCATTTGATTTATAACTACATAATATTCCCTAGGCTGGGTACATCATCAACATTTCAATCATTCACTTTTATCTGCTTGTACATACAATGATATGTCTGTAAGAGGAGTGAAAGAAGTCATCCACAAAATGTATACGTTGTATGATTCTATTTATATAAAGTTCCAAAACAGGCAAAACTAATAATTTGTGCCAGTAAAAATCGGTATTGAAGTTACTCTTGGGGATATTAACTGAAATGGGAAATATGGAAGATTCTGAGCTTCAGTTAATATTATATTTCTTGATCTGGGGGCAGATTAAATGGATATGCTGATTATGTGCACTTTTCTGTATGTTTGTTCTTTTCCGTAAAAGTGAATAAATAAAAGTAACTATGTTTTGTGAGCACATAGAGCAAAGTTCCCAATTATTTAGGCTATTTCAAATGAGTCTGGGAAATGAAATAAAGGATTTGGTTAAAAGAGAAAGAAAAAAACAGTTAATGAAACTTATGAATGTCTTTAAGAAGAATAATGAACAAATTGAACAACTTGCCATAAATTAAAGAATGTGATTAGGAACTCTCTGTCTCTGAGGCTAAAAACAAAAAAAGCAAGAATAATAAAATCAACAAACAGAAAAGCAGAGACAGCAGAGTGGGGTAGGGGGAGGGGAAGAAATCTGAAGTTCTAAGTTGGCTCCAGACTTGAAAATTAAAAGGAATAAATTCAAGGAACCAGAACTCATCCCAGACCATTTGATAATCTATATTTTTAATGTATTTAATTTAAGACTATGCTAAGATGTGCTAGATGTTCTCCAACTATATTTTTGCTGAAGTACAATATATTATTAGTTGAGTTAAACCTTTTTATCATAATCTATAATAAAATTTTGCTCTCAAATTTCTTCTTCTCTTACCTATGTAACCTGCTTAGCATCATTTATGAACTAGGCTACATTGTTTCCAGAAGACAATGGGTAGAATATCCCAGGGAAACGTCCTATTAAATCACTAATATTCTTAGATAAACTGTAAATGTTGACCCTGAGGAGGTTGTTGAAGGAAAATATACTTTGAACACCAAATCTCTCACCAGCTGGAAAGGGGAAGAAGAGTTGATAATCCCTACAGTAAAGCTATTTTCAGATGCTTCACAGTAAATATTTAGGGTGATGTTAACAAAACACTAAAACCACAGCCATAAATAATGTATTTATATGGAGCGTAGAATTGATTAATGGGGAATCACTTAATTTATTTTAGAAGTCTTAATGTACACAAGCTTTCTAAACATAAAATGATAACCGAAAGTGTCTAACAGCTGTGCAGTTTAATATTTTCCTCCAGGAAGGTATGCTTTTCAGCTTTCATTGGAGAACTACTCCATGAAGTTGTTGTTAAACAGACTTGTTAAATATTTAGAAAATAAATATCCCATAAACTTTAGAGAAAGTAGCCCCTCATACACTGAAAACCTGATTGCCACAAACTAAAAAATAGCTTAGAGGAATTTTTGTGAAATTAAGTGGTGAACAGAATCAACAAATATAACTCATGGCTGAGCTCTTATGATAAACTTCTGTTAGTTTCACAGGCCTATTGGAAAGAATGACAACAGCAATTAACATGGACAACTCACATAGCCATTTATCTGCTCCTGAATAACTGCAGAGAACACTACCACAAATCACGTTTGACTTATATATACTTTTAACATGATTCTTTTTATATTAAAAAAAAAAGATCAGTGATGTGACATTGGCAAGTTACAACATGTTGATATTTTATTTTTCTCATTTCTAATGTATATTATCACTTAAAGATAATATTGCCAAGGTTTATTTTAGCAAAAAGAAAGTAGAGGTGTGTGGAAATTATTTACAAGTGGATTTTAGTCCATTTATTATTAAATAAAAAATATAATCCATTTATGGAAGTACTGTATAGTTGGTCTAAAACTGTATTTGGTGCAATAATTCCTAAGTATAATCTTGAGCTAGAAATATTTTTGTAAAGAATTTATAATAAAATCATATAAGCCCAAATACATATCATCCTCTAAAATATTTCCATATTAAAATGTTAGGTATTCGAGGTGACTCTAGAAATGTTACATCCAAAAAATACTTGTCATTCACCAGTGATTCATAATGAAACATCATTTTAGTCCTACAAAAATGCAGTAATGTTTTAGATTATTAGAATTTTAAGTGCTTTGAATTTTGTATGCTCTGAGCATGTTCTTAGAAGAAATTTAATTTTTAAAATGGATGTAATAACAGTGAAAATCTAAAAGACATTTTTTGTATGCTACTGCAGCTTTCATTTAAGAGGAAAACTAGGTCTCATTGAGTTGCAGCAAACGAGAGGGTACCTTGTTTTCTATCTTCAGCTGAACACTAATATGAAAAACACAAAAGAAAATGCACTTAACTTTCCTCATGTTATCATTCAAGCTAATAGTTCCCCCAAAATTCTAGTAATCAGTGTGCCAACAATGTCCTGGATATAGATATTCAGTCAGGTTTGAACATTCCACACCTAGTATTTATAAAGGATCTCATGGAAGGAAAATACACAAATTAAGTAGTTTACAAGCCATCATCATCGTCTTGCTGAGTGATATTAGATTCTCTATTCATTTGTGTAAATAATCATAAAAACCCTTTTTTCCTCTTACCTCTTTTGCTAAATGCATTATTTTGGAGAGACATTATGATTACACATTTTTTCCTTTGAAGCACATTAATGATACATAATCAAAAATGTGACTAAAAAATTAAGCTAATTTCAGGATTGCTTTTGATACTATATTGCTCTAATATTGTTTCTTAAAGGAATGTGTGCAATATTACATTTTTAAAGAGGTGATATTATATGTGAACATATCATGTTTATACATTCCAAAACTTCTATTTTCAAAATATGGCAAATAATTGACAAATTTAAAACTCAATTTACATAAAGAGTCATTAAGGAGTATTGGGTATATTGAGTCTTCAGGTCTATTCTAATCGATGGCCCTAGGCCAAGGAATACATGTAGTAAATGAACAAAGCACAATTTTAAGTTTCAAAGAGATCATGATGGAGAATTTTTGATTATCAATAACTTTAATAGAATGTGGTAAATGCTGTAAAACTCTGTGTGAACCATTATGTGGGACTTGTTTTGTTTGAATCATAATATATAATACCTAAGTTTCACACCCTCTTCAGTATTTTTCTTTTGTACTTAGCCTTTTTAAGAAGATAAATTATAGGACATGGTAATTATTGCATACATTCATGTTGCCATATGAGCATTTTATCCAAATTCTTGTCAGTTTTGTACTTCAGCAAACCAAATTAATGTTCCTTTAATTTTTACCCCTAAAGTTTACAAGCCATTTCTGGGCAACTAACTGAGACACACTTTGTCAAAAAAACATATATATATGTTTCTATATGTTTCCACAGAGTTTCTATACCGAATTTGTGACAGCTCAACTGTGTCTTCTGTTTGTATTATTTTTTTAAAACTTTTGTTTTATTGGAGTATAATTGCTTTACAATGTTATTTTGTATATGTTATTGATGCAAACCAGATTTCTTGCTTGATGTTAAAATGAGCAAGAGAAGAGGTAACAATTTCTCCTAAGCCATCTATGGGAGTCTGTTAACCATGCATGCTTTTTTTTCTTCTGGAAACATCAACAAACATTTGATGGATAAGTAGTATATGTACTTTATCAAAAGGAAAATAACTGTAACTCAATTTGGACTTACATTCTAATATTAGGAGGAAGGTTGTTAAGGTAATTATGTAACAATTATGTTGAAGTTTCATATATATTTGACTAGAAACCATAAAATGTAAAAACAGTGATTAAAATTATATTCATTTGGCATAGTCCAATAGATGCCAATGCTATAAACTGCTATAATTATCTTTTCTGGAAGTACGTTTTTCCCAGCCACTGGAAGTGTTCAACTATGAATGAAAGGTAGCCCTCGCAGCTGTGAAGAAGGGCATCCAATAGTAAATGTGCAGTTGTACCAGATGACATTTAAATGCCCTTGCAATATTAGTATTCTATAATACTTACAAGTCTACATGGATGGTAGCGTTGAATTTCCTTTATATGTGCAAAATATTAGGCTATTATCAGTTTTCTTAAAACAGTGATTTTTTTTATTTTGTGTTTTTTAAAGGCTATCTTCACTTATCTAATGGAAAACTAAAAAAAAGTAGTCCATGAACTCCCCTCAAGCCTTTAACAGGAGCTGATGATATTGAACAGAGCCTAATTATAAGAGAGAAAAATAATGGCAAGCACAGGTGGAATATGATGAATATGGGAGGGAAAATTTAGGAGTTAGGCTTTGGTTTAAGATCAGTATTCAAGAGTACATAAAATTTGTAATAATTTTCTCTAACTATTCAAGACAAAAAATCATTAGAAACTAAGTTGAGGGAGAAGGCTAATGAGAAAAAACTGCAAGTTTTTAATTACCCCATAATGATAAATGGCTTTCATTGTAAATTACCATCTGTGATTTTTTTTCACTCTATAAATTGTAATTAAAGTTGCTAAAAATAACTAGTTTATAAGTGAAAAGTTTAGGCAAAAGATTACTTGGTATTACAGCCTAACAAAACAAAATGAATAAGTTTGTGATTAAGTCCAATTGCATTACTTAATATTATTTTTGGCCTTCCCAAAATCACAGAAAATCAGTCAGAGTCAATTGATACAGATTCAGTCGTGACCATTTGCCTAAGTCCACGTGAGGAAGAAGTATTTAACATGTTTCTTGCCCTCTTGAAAACTCACAATTTATTTGTCAAAATTATGAAACATATAAAAGTAATAAAATAGCTAACTGTTAAATAATATATTGCTCACCTTAATTTACAGAAGATGTCAGCAAGTAGTGCCACAAGTATAAGAAAAATAGCCTGTGTAAAGTGAAACAAAAAGCAAACTTTGAAATCAAAAAGAATTGGGTTCGATAAGAAACAAAGACAGGGACTGACCCTGTTGAAATGATTTCAACTCTTTCATCACTCTGTATATTGACTCTGAATTGCCACTGCAAATACACTCCTGTGTTTTCCAGTTGGATGTTTTGCAGTTCTCTTTGGAAATATCAGAGTCAGCTCTTGAGTATCAGTCAAGCTCTGTCAAGATTCATATTCATAATATTTTGTATCACTCCTCTCTCCGGCTTCAAATTAGAACCTTCAAGATGGTGGAGGAGTAAGACTTAGAGATCACCTTCCTCCCCATAAATACATCAAAAATACATCTACATGTGGAACAACTCCTACAGAACACATACTGAATGCTGGCAGAAGACCTCAGACTTCCCAAAAGGTAAGAAATTCCCCACGTACCTGGGTAGGGCAAAAGGAAAAACAGAGACAAAAGAATAGGGATGGTACCTGCCCCTCTGGAAGGGAGCTGTTAAGGAGGAAAAGTTTCCACACACTGGGAAGCCCTTTCACTGGTGGAGATAGGGGCTAGGCGGGGAAGGAATCTTTGGAGCCATGGAGAAGAGCACAGCAACAGGGGTGCAGAGGGCAAAGTGGAGAGTTTTCTGCACAGAGAATTGGTGCCAACCAGCACCAACCAGCCTGAGAACGGTGTCTGCTCACTTGCCGGGGCTGGTGGGGGTTGGGAGCTGAGGCCTCTATTTCAGAGGTCAGATCCCAAGGAGAAGACTGGGGTTGGCTGC
The DNA here is from genome assembly GCF_003676395.1 of Aethalodelphis obliquidens. NCBI lineage: Eukaryota > Metazoa > Chordata > Mammalia > Artiodactyla > Delphinidae > Aethalodelphis > Aethalodelphis obliquidens. The sequence continues at coordinate 6,326,008 of NW_020838012.1, read as the reverse complement.
GTGAACACAGCCTGAAGGGGGCTACTGTGCCACAGCTAGCCTGGAGGAAGTCCGGAAAACTTTGGACCTGCTGAAGAGGCAAGAGACCACTGTTTTGGGGTGTGCGAGGAAAGGGGATTCAGAACACCACCTAAATGAGCTCCAGAGACAGGCGTGAGCTGTGGCTATTAGCGGGGACACCAGAGACGGGCATGAAATGCTAAGGCTGCTGCTGCAGTCACCAAGAATCCTGTGAGCAAGCACAGGTCACTATCCACACCTCCCCTCCTGGGAGCCTGTGCAGCCCACCATTGCCAGGGTCCCATGATCCAGGGACAACTTCCCCGAGAGAACACATGGCACACCTTAGGCTGTTGCAAAGTCACGCCGGCCTCTGTTGCCACAGGCTCATCACACATGCCGTACCCCCCCCTCCCCACAGCCTGAGTGAGCCAGAATCCCTGAATAAGCCTCTGCTTTAACCCCCTCCTGTCTGGGTGAAGAACAGATGACACAGGGTGACGTACATGCAGAGGCGGGGCCAAATCCAAACCTGAACTCCAGGAGCTGTGTGAACAAAGAATAGAAAGGTAAATCTCTCTGTGCAGTCTCAGGAGCAGTGAATTAAACTTGCACAATCAACTTGATGTACCCTACATCTGTGGAGTACCTGAATACATAACAAATCATTCCAAAACTGAGGTAGTGGACTTTGGGAGCAACTGTAGACTTGGGGTTTGCTTTCTGTGTCTAATTTGTTTCTAGGTTTATGTTTATATTAGTTTAGTATTTAGAGCTTATTATCATTGGTAGATTTGTATATTGATTTGGTTGCTCTCTTCCTTTTTCTTTTTAAATATATAGATATATATGTTTCTTTCCTTTTTCTCTTTCTGCGTGTTTGTATGTTTATGCTTCTCTGTGTGATTTTCTCTGTATAGGTTTGCTGTTATCATTTGTCCTAGGGTTCTCTCTGTCCATTTTTTTTTTTTTAGTATAGTTTTTAGTACTTCTTATAATTGGTGGATTTCTTTATTGGTTTGGATGCTCTATTCCTTTTTTTTTAAGTACTTTAACATTTTTTTAAATTTTTTATTTTAATTATTATTTTTTTTTCTTTCTTTCTTTCTTTTCTTTATTTTCTCCCTTGTCTTGTGAGCTGTGTGGCTGACAAGGTCTTGGTGCTATGGTCAGGTGTCTGGCCTGAGCCTCTGAGGTGGGAGAGCTTAGTTCAGGACATTGGTCCACAAGAGATCTCCCCGGCCCTTGTAATATCAAACAGCAAAAGCTCTCACAGATCTCTGTCTCAACACTAAGACCCAGCTCCACTAAACGACCAGCAAGTTCCAGTGCTGGACAGCCCATGCCATAAAACTAGCAAGACAGGAACACATCCCCACCCACTAGCAGAGAGGCTGCCTACAATCATAATAAGGCCACAGACACCCCAAAACACACCACCAGACGTGAACCTGCCCACTAGAGAGACAAGATCCAGCCTCATCCACCACAACACAGGCACTAGTCCCCTCCACCAAGAAGCCTACACAACCCACTGAACCAAACTTAGCCACTGGAGACAGACATCAAAAACAGCGGGAACTACGAACTTACAGCCTGCAAAAAGGAGACCCCAAACACAGTAAGATAAGCAAAATGAGAAGACAGAAAAACACATAGCAGACAAAGGAGCAAGATAAAAACACAACAGACCTAACAAATGAAGAGGAAGTAGGCAGTCTACCTAAAAAAGTATTCAGAATAATGATAGTAAAGATGATCCAAAATCTTGGAAATAGAATAGACAAAATGCAAGAAACATTTAACAAGGACCTAGAAGAACTAAAGATGAAACAAACAAAAATCAACAACACAATAAATGAAATGAAAAATACTCTAGATGGGATCAATAGCAGAATAACTAAGGCAGAAGAACGGATAATGACCTGGAAGATAAAATAATGGAAATAACTACTGCAGAGCAGAATAAAGAAAAAAGAATGAAAAGCACTGAGGACAGCCTCAGAGACCTCTGGGACAACATTAAATGCACCAACATTTGAATTATAGGGGTTCCAGAAGAAGACAAAAAGAAAGGGACTGAGAAAATATTTGAAGAGATTATGGTTGAAAACTTCCTTAATATGGGAAAGGAAATAGTCAATCAAGTGCAAGAAGTTCAGACAGTCCCATACAGGATAAATCCAAGGAGAAACATGCCAAGACACACGTTTGGTTCTTTGAGAAGATAAAATTGATAAACCATTAGCGTGACTCATCAAGAAAAAAAGGGAGAGGACTCAAATCAACAGAATTAGAAATGAAAAATAAGTAACAACTGACACTGCAGAAATACAAAGGATCATGAGAGATTGCTACAAGCAACTATATGTCAATAAAATTGATAACCTGGAAGAAATAGACATATCTTAGAAAAGCACAACTTTCTTAGAGCCAGGAAGAAATATAAAATATAAACAGACCAATCACAAACACTGAAATTGAAACTGTGATTAAAAATCTTACAACAAACAAACGTCCAGGACCACATGGCTTCACAGGCAAATTCTATCAAGCTTTTAGAAGAGAACTAACACCTATCCTTCTCAAACTCTTCCAAAATAAAGGAGAGGGAGGAACACTCCCAAACTCATTCTCTGAGGCCACCATTATCCTGATAAGAAAAACAGACAAAGATGTCACAAAGAAAGAAAACTACAGGCCAATATCACTAATGAACATAGATGCAAAAATCCTCATCAAAATACTAGCAAACGGAATCCAACAGCACATTAAAAAGATCATACACCATGATCAAGTGGGGTTTATCCCAGGAAGGCAAGGACTCTTCAATATACACAAATCAATCAATGTGATAAACCATATTAACAAATTCAAAGATAAAAACCATATGATCATCTCAATAGATGCAGAAAAAGCTTTCAACAAGATTCAACACCAGTTTATGATAAAAACCCTCCAGAAAAAAAAAAAAAGAACCCTCCAGAAAGCATAGAGGGACTTGCCTCAACATAAGAAAGGTTATATATGACAAACCCACAGCCAACATTGTTCTCAGTGGTGAAAAACTGAAATAATTTCCACTAAGATCAGGAATAGGACAAGGTTGCCCACTCTCACCACTATTATTCAAAATAGTTTTGGAAGTTTTAGCCACAACAATCAGAGATGAAAAAGAAATAAAAGAATCCAACTCGGAAAAGAATAAGCAAAACTGTCACTGCTTGGAGATGACGTGATACTATAAATAGAGAATCCTAAAGATACTACCAGAAAACTACTAGAGCTAATCAATGAATTTGGTAAAGTATCAGGATACAAAATTAATGCACAGAAATCTCTTGCTTTACTATACATTAATGATGAAAAAAGAGAAATTAAGGAAACACTCTCATTTGCCACTGCAACAAAATGAATAAAATACCTAGGAATAAACCTACCTAAGGAGACAAAAACTTTTATGCAGAAAACTATAAGATGTTGATGAAAGAAATTAAATATGATACAAACAGATGGAAAGATATACCATGTTCTTGGATTGGAAGAATCAACATTGTGAAAATGACTCTACTACTCAAAGCAATCTACAGATTCAATGCAATCCCTAGCTAACTATCAATGGAATTTTTCACAGAACTAGAACAAAATATTTCACAATTTGTGTGGAAAAACAAAAGACCCTGAATAGTCAAAGCAATCTTGAGGAAGAAAAACAGAGCTGGAGGAATCAGGTTCCCTGACTTCAGACTATACTACAAAGCTACAGTAATCAAGGCTGTATGGTACTGGCACAAAAACAGAAATATAGATCAATGGAACAGGATAGAAAGCCCAGAGATAAACCCATGAACATATGGTCACCTTATCTTTGATAAAGGGGGCAGGAATGCACAGTGGAGAAAGGGCAGCCTCTTCAATAAGTGGTGCTGGTAAAACTGGACAGCTACATGTAAAAAATGAAATTAGAATACTCCCTTACATCATATACAAAAGTAGACTCAAAATGGATTAAATACCTAAATATAAGGCCAGACACTATAAAACTTTTAGGAACAAAACATAGGCAGGACATTCTATGACATAAATCACAGGAAGATCCTTTTTGACCCACCTCATAGAGAAATGGACATAAAACAAAATAAACAAATAGACCTAATGAAACTTAAAAGCTTTTGCACAGCAAAGGAAACCATAAACAGCATGAAAAAACAACTCTCACAATGGGACATAATATTTGCAAACGAAGCAACTGACAAAGGATTAATTTCCAAAATTTACAAGCAGTTCATTCAGCTCAATATCAAAAAAAAAAACAAAAACAATCCAAATATAGGCAGAAGACCTAAATACACATTTCTCCAAAGAAGATATACAGATTGCAGCAAACACATGAAAGGATGCTCAACATCACTAATTATTAGAGAAATGAAAATCAAAACTCTAATGAAGTATCACCACAAACCAGTCAGAATGGCCACCATCAAAAAGTCTACAAACAATTAATGCTGGAGAGGGTGTAGAGAAAAGCCATCCCTCTTGCATTGTTGGTGGGAATGTAAATTGATACAGCCACTATGGAGAACAGTATGGAGGTTCCTTCAAAAACTAAAAATAGAACTACCAAACGACCCAGCAATCCCACTACTGAGCATATACCTCGAGACAACCATAATTCAAAAAGTCATGTACCACAATTTTCATTGAAGTACTATTTACAATAGTCAGGACATGGAAGAAACCTAAGCATCCAATGACAGATGAATGGATAAAGAAAATATGGTATATACATATATACAATAGACAATTACTCAGCCATAATATGAAACGAAATTGAGTCATTTGTAGTGAGGTGGATGGACCTAGAGTCTGTCATACAGAGTGAAGTAAGTCAGAAAGAGAAAAACAAATACTATATGCTAACACGTATATATGGAATCTAAGCTAAAGTAAAAGGTTATGAAGAACCTAGGGGCAGGACAGCAATAAAGATGCAGACGTAGATATTGGACTTGTGGACACGGAGAGGGGGCAGGATAAGCTGAGACGAATTGAAAGAGTGGCATGGACATATACATACTACCAAATGTAAAGTAGATAGGTAGTGGGAAGCAGCCTCATAGCACAGGAAGATCAGCTTGGTGCTTTGTGACCACCTAAAGGGGTGGGATAGGGAGAGTGGGAGGGAGATACAAGAGGAAGGGGATCTGGAGATATATTTATACGTATAGCTGATTCACTTTGTTATACATCAGGCACTGACACAACAATGTAAATATATAATACTCCAATAACGATGTTAAAAAAATAATAATTGGGTTCAATTTAGGCTCTCCCACTTATTTTGTTAAGCAGTACCTTAACATCTCTGAGCTTAAATTCTCCAAACATAAAATAATTGTGCTAACTCCAATTTCAGTTATGAGATAGTCTGTAATAAAAATTAGCAAGCATCTATCACACAGTTGTGTTCTAAATGTTATTTATACCAACAAAAATATATCTTTCTTACTAGTCAGGGAAGATCATGTCCAAGTATCAAAGTACAATTGAGATAAATTTACTTTTCTTCCAATGAGAGCTCCAACTGCTTGAAAGATTACAAGATAGTTTCAATTAGTCTGTGCATTTTTCTTCCTGTAGAAGAATAAACTGAAATATAAACTATAATCAGAAAGTTTATTACATGGCATCAAATCATAACAAAGGAAATAATTGGATCTTCTTTAGTATTAAGTTATGATAGCCTGAAGTGACAATGCTATTTATAGACATAGAGCAGAAAGGGAACAGTTTCTTTAGAAACATTCATTAGAGACACTTCACCCTTGGTGATGCTGGAGATAGAAAGAGTTCTTGATATTTAACCTTCCCATTTACCACTTACATGATTTTTATCTCTTTCCTCTCAAATTTTTACTTCTCTAGATATTGTTCTTTTTATTCCTTTTTTTACACACACACACACACACACACACACACACATATATATATATATATATATATATATATATAAAATAGGTTATTATGAGATATTTCCCTGTGCTATACAGTAGGTCTTTGTCAGTTATCTATTTTATATATTTATAGTAGTGTTTATATTTTAATCCCAAACTCCTAATTTATCCCCCCTTTCCCCTTTGGTAACCATAAGTTTGTTTTCTATGTCTGTGAGTTTATTTCTGTTTTGTAAATAAGTTCATTTGTATCATTTCTTTTAGATTCCACATGTAAGTGATATCATATGATATTTGTCTTTGTCTGAGTTACTTCATTTAATATGATAATCTCTAGGTCTATCCATGTTGCTACAAATGGTATTATTTCATTCTTTTTTATGGCTGAGTAATATGATCTAAATAGACATTTCTCCAAAGGAGACATATGGATGGCCAAAAAGCACATGAAAATATTGTTATCATTAATTATTAGAGAAATGCAAATCAAAAATACAATGAGATATCACCTCACACTGGTCAGAATGACTATCATCAAAATGTCTACAAATAATAAATGCTGGAGAAGGTGTGGAGAAAAAGGAACCCTCCTATACTGTTGGTGGGAATGTATATTGGTATAGCCACTATGGAGAACAGTATGGAGTTTCCTTAAAATAAAACTAAAAATAGAGTTACCGTATGATCCAGTGATCCCACTCCTGGGCATATATCCAGAAAAAAAACTATAATTCAAAAAGATACATGCATCCCAATGTTCATAGCAGCACTATTTAAAATAGCCAGGACATGGAAGCAACCTAAGTTTTATTGACAGATGAATGGATAAAGATATAGTATATATACCCAACAGACATTGTTCTTTCTTACTGAGAAGTTTTAGTCAACTGAATTCTTTCCATGTGGCTTCCCATGTTTTTACTAGGATATAAAAATTCTTCAGGCTCATTTGTTACCATGTACTGATTTAAAAGGACTATTTATATGTTTGGCACTTTTGCTTTCTTAAATTCTTTCCCACAAATTAGACAGTTCCAAATTCTGCCTCTATATTTCTGTTACACCTTATAAAGCATCTACGAATGAACACTCTTAAAATCTTGCAATTTGTAGTTCCAGTAAGTAAAATTAACTAATCCTTTCAGCAAATTTCACAGTAGAAAGTTTATTTATGATGATCTGTGAAATAAGTGAAAAAAAGACAATATTTATCTAAGCTCTCTTAAAGGCCTAAATATGTTTTTGTGTTTATTTTTTTGCAGATGATATTTTCTGTCATTGTTTAGTAAAATTTCCAAATGAAGGGGATGTTTTGAAGGAATATCCTTTCCTCCCAAAATGAAAGACCTAAACGCCAACAAATTCATTGACTAGCAGTTTAAATGCTGGTACATGATAATGTTTCCTTTTCTTTTTTTCTTTTTTCCTCTTTCTTCTCCTTCTTCTCCTCATTCTTCTTTGAGTTTCCTATTTGATTTACTTTTAATAGTTTGACCTAATAAAAGGAAATTTGGCAATTATATTACACACTCTCCTAGTTTCTTTATATATTTTTTTGAAATCCAAAACTCTGACAAGCATTATCTTATGTCATTCTCTTAATATAGTTACTAAACTGTTATACAGGGGATAAAATATTAGGAAAAAGTAATTTATTATTGTAAGATTAGATATGTCATTTATTTTACAATGTGTCACCACAAGATTTTTAGGCAAACTATTATCTAAGTTCATACATGAAAATATTTTGGCAATTACAGCTTTCCTACTTATTTAAATACTGCTTGTGTTAAACAAAAAATATGTATACAAGTATGTCTAATAAGGAAAACAATTACACATTAACCTTTTTTTTTAAGAAAGGTTGATTTTAGTCTACTTTCCCTTTGTGGGAGGGAAAAGTCCACAGGGAAAAATATTCAGTAAAGTGTATGATTTTATCTTCTACCTTTGACCAGAGCAGAACTGTCAGAAAACACTTTCTTTTTAGAGAATTCTGAATATAATGAAGACCAATTATTTTCTTCAGCATCTACCTCAACCACTAGAGGGTTTAGGTAATTAAACGTATGCAATCATTTTAATTTTTCTATTTAACACTGATTTAACTAATTTAAAAAAATAATACAATTGTATTGGACATTTTGAAGGCAGAGGTATTTGCTTCACTTCCATAGTTTCAAATGTCACAAAATGGCAGTTAATTATTTGCCTTTATTCGCACCATGTGATTGCATGTTATTTTCAACACATAATATTAGTCATATACATGTGTATAGGTGTGTGTATTAAAACTCTATTATAAATCAGATATAAGTTATTCTAAGAAAAAAAAATAGTGGCTTCTGGAATATAAGAACTGATGCTTTTTTAAAAAAAATTATTTATTTATTTTAGCTGTGTTGGGTCTTCGTTTCTGTGCGAGGGCTTTCTCCAGCTGCTGCAAGCTGGGGCCACTCTTCATCGCGGTGCACAGGCCTCTCACTATCGCGGCCTCTCCTATTGCGGAGCACAGGCTCCAGACGCGCAGGCTCAGTCGCTGTGGCTCACGGGTCCAGTCTCTCCACGGCATGTGGGATCCCCCCAGACCAGGGCTCGAACCCGCTCTCCCCGCATTAGCAGGCAGACTCTCAACCACCGTGCCACCAGGGAAGCCCCTGATGCATTTATTCATGCTTTGATTAGAACAAACATACAAACAAACAAAAAACAAGTCTCATCAATATGTATTGGAATTGCAATACATTGAGATTGCAAGGTGTTTCTGAACATGGAATTGTGATATAGATTATACAGCATTTCCAGATACCTCTATCCTTCAATTCTGCATAATATCTAAACACCTTACTATAAAAATAATAACTTTACTTGTCCCTTCCCTGTAGTGCTTGCCAAACATAGAGGCTGTGATCAAGGTAAGAAAAACGTAGCATGAGAGACCAACAAAGTATAGCTAATTAATTTTACACATCAGAAGGTTTTTAGTGAGAGCTGCTATGATCAATTCACTTTTTAATATATCAAGATATAAAACATGTGTGCATCACTTTTCAAGGAAAAAATTTATTCACATTTAAAGAAAATTATTTTGTATATGTTAAAGTGTACACTACCAACACACAGTAAAATCATGGAAAATTTAGAAATTTCATGTTAAAGTTCACCCAAAATGCATTAATTCAGACATTCAGGAAACACATTAAATATATATGCCAGACACTCTGTGTAGAGATGAGTGGATAGAACTGATTAAATAATAATTGAAGCCATGGAAGCTCACAGTCAGGTATATAAAAGAAATAAAAAAAAGTATGACTTTAGTCTAACAATTACACTAATCTTCTTAAAGTAAAGAAAATTTACTGTGAGAAACCACAAGAAAGACAGTTAATCCATTTTGTGGTAAACAAGAAAAACTTCTTATAGAAAGGGGCACTTCTACACTTTGAAATAATTTTAGCAATTAGGCTAAGAAATAATTTAAAAAATGGATTATGTACATGCAAAAATACCTTGTGTTGTGGATACCATTGTATGCTTACTAGTCAACATTCCCTTTCATTGTTCAGAGAACCTCAATTTTGTTCAGATATTGCTCAACCAACAAAATGCATGAGGACAAGCAGAGAGAAGTTATTCTTCCACTCAAACCCCCTTAGAAATAATTCAATTGGTTCTTGTCCACTCTTAGTAAAAGGACAAGCTTTTTATTCAATAAGTTGTTAAAGCAATAGATTTGACCTTCATCAGTGTTTAACAAACTCAGATGGGATAGAATATATAACTTAGAATTATATTATTAGAGTTATATGTATGTATATACATGTTATAATCATATCATTTATAATATAGATTATAGTCAATAATAGTATTGCATCAATAATATAATATTAATGTTAATATTCTATATCTATAATATAATGTTAATATTCTATATCTATATAGTCTAAATCTATATCAATATTGTAATATACATATAATATAATGTATATATCATAGAACCCCTCAGATACATCAATAATATTAAAGAATTTCTTCATGAAGATCACATGGAAAATAAATTTTCTTCTGAAGTTTATGATAAAAATGTTCCAAAAATCTCTAGTTAAGCAAATTTTAGTAATCTTGATTTTATGGTATGTACATGATTTGTCTAGATGTAGACATGTGATAAAATATAAGGGAGAAGCTACATGTGCCAACTAGGAAAGATTAATTTTCCTGATAAAATAAGGGAGCCCATGTTTATGCTACTTCCTCTTCTTCCTACATGGGACATTTTCATGAAGATGTAGTGACTCTTATCCTTGCCTGGGGATACAAGAATAAGAACAAAAAGCCAGCACACTAAGAATGTTAAAGCAGGAAGCTATAAAGCACCTGGGTCATTGTTGATATTTTGGAGCTGCTGCACTAAACTTGGATTATTTATTGCCAAATTTTCATTATGAGAGACAATCAAATGTCTAGCTTTTAAACTGCATTTGGCCATCATTCTCTTTCTGGCAGCCAAAAACATCTTAACTGATACACCATGAGAATACATACTAATTTTCAGGGAAAAAAATGATTGAGAAAGTTAAGAAATTCAGGTTGATGTGGATTTGAAGCAGAAGAATAATAACTCGCACACTGAGAATTTTGTTCTGTTTGTAGAGGAAGAATTAGTAAAGTTTTGAAGTCAGTTTCAAAGGGAGCAACTAGAATATGTTTAATCCATGAAAGATATGAGAACAAATGTTAAAGAAATAACTGTGGATTGAAAACAATTTGAGGACAATTTGGAACGGTAATTGAGGTAAACAAATGTGCCCCTAGAATAGCTACCTGCTTTCTAGATATATTAGCACTTTATTAATATATAAGAAAGAAGAAAGGAGAGGCACATTTGAGAACTTGATCGTGGGTGATAATTTGAACAAGTAATTTAGGAAATGCTTGTGAAATTTCTAAATGGATCTCATTTATTTTACAAATACTTATTAGGTGCCAATGTGTGCCTGGACTCATTCTTATGTGCTTATACATATTAATGAGGAAAAAATAACAACCAAAGATCATCCTTAGTTGGGCATATATTTTTTGAGTGAAGACAAAAAGTGAATAATAAATACAAGAAATCTATAATATACTACTTATTAAAAGCTAGTAAATGCTATGGAAATAAGAGACAAACATAGAATAAAAAGGAGTTAAGAGTGCCTGCTTGGGCTGTGTGTTTCTGGGGTGTGTGTGTGTGTGTGTGTGTGTGTGTGTGTGTGTGTGTGTAGCATAGTCAGACCTATGAGAGAATTTTACCATTTGATCAAAGACCAGAAGGAAGTTAGAAACCCAGTGATACTGGAAAAAGGGTATTCCTTCAGATGTTAATAAAGACCTTGACCAAGCCTAAGGTGGAACTATCTTGTTTCCAGAAGAACAGAGAAGGATAGTGAGTTGGGGCAAAGCAAATGGATGGGGGAGAGTCATAGAATAGATTAGTAAGTAAAGGGGGTAGAGTATGATTTTTTCATGGGCTGAGGTCCCTGGGAAACTGGCAAAAAAATGGAAATTAGAGACAGATATTAATCAGGGAGTGTTCTCATTATAACTACCTGTATGAAGTGACAAAATCAGAATAGTGCAGAAGTTAGGCCATGTTGCAGTCACCTATGGGGTTTAACCAACCTTGGGTGGAGCTGGAAAGCTGAGACAGACCATCACAGTATTCCCCCATTGTATAGTGGACCTGCTTTATATTCCCTCAGTAGTCAGTCATTGGATGCAGGCTGCCCCTAGAAAGGAGTGTGACTTTAAGTGAAGCAATTCTCTTTAGCTGAGACACTTCCCAGAAGTCTGACATATGAAAGTTGTCAGACAAGACAACTTACCAGCAGCTGAATGAATAACTCCTTCTATCCTGAAAGAGAAATCTAGGCCATGTAGAACAGTACCCACCATACCACAGAGTTTGATGTGCTCAGTTATTCTCTTGTTTCATTTACATTCTAGGATCATCTCTTTCAATACTCTAGTGGAAAACTTTTTTTGAAGGAACATTGTAAAAAGGTTATGGAAATGAACTTCAGCCCACACCAGTGCTACTGGACTTGAGACCTCAGCAGATGAACATCATCTCTATTCTCTATTATCCATCCTAGATGACCCTCAATGTCTACCAGCACTACTGTTGGACCAGGTGGCAAACATGGTAGAATGACCTACAGCCCTATCCCTGGTATGGTCTAAGACCTTCATTCTCCCATTCTTCTCAAAACATGACACTTGGACCTGTCTATTTACAGTCAAATTGGGCAAGGGGATACCAAGAGGCATCTAAGTGGGTCACCTTAGTCTGAGTCATATTTGTCCATGCCCCACTATGTAACATCAGCCTTACCTCCTCCTGATAGTATGAATTATCCCAGATAGATGGAATAGTTTTTCTTCTTGTCTGATAATCCTTTGGTACGAAGAGCCCAATGCGTCCATGTTTATTGTTGGTCACATAGACATATCTTTTGTATTCTTTTTTATCCTCATTCCTGATAGGGATGGAAAAGAACATACCAGGTTATTGGACACATATCATGTACCTGAGGCCATATTAATCTACTGTAGCGAAGATACTACTACTGGCCACAGAGCTGATATTGGGATTACTACTTGTTTGAGTTTGTGATAATTTGTAGTTATTCTCCAGAACGTGTCTAGTTTTTATAGGGGCCAAACTGATGAGTTAAATAGAAATATGATGGGGACCACAATCTCTGCATCTTTCAGCCCTTTAGACTGGTATTAGTCTTTAATTTCCCCTGGGATCCAATATCTTGGCCAAATTGGGAGAGGAAAGGGCAGTTTCAGAAGCTTCCACTTGTCATTTCTTATTGCAATTTTTCTTACCTCATAAGCCAAAGAACATATGTGCGGATTGTGTCAACTTCCAATGATGTTTGTTCCGATTATAGCTTTGGAGACCAAATATGTCATCACCAGATGATGTGTAGACTCAGTGAACACACTGTGATCTGGACATTATTTGTGCCAGTGAGGCTTCCTCTCCATGTTGATGGATCTGAGTGTGACCTGGGAAATACTTTCAGGTCTGTCTCATGTTCTGCTCTAATTGCAACAAATGCGTGCAGCCTAGCACATGTGTCCCGGCTTCCTGACACACAGATTTGACAGTGATCCTTAATGACTTATTAAATAGTTTCCCCCACATCCTCCTACAAACATGGTCAGAAGATGGGTGTCGACCCTTACACATTACATCTACAATACCATGACTTTTGTACCCATTTCCAATGTATCCTATAGGAAATCTGAACTTTTCTTCCTCACTTAACAAGGGTAATCATTTTCATAGTTATTCTAAGAGTTTGTTAGCATTGTTTCCTTGAGGTCTTGCCAGAGCATTTGATTCTGTATACCAGGGGACTTCTCCCAAATTGATGAAATCTCCCTTGTTCAATTTTGTGATCTGCCTCCTTTGGTCTGGAACCCCAAGCAGCATTTCCATATATACTCCCTTCTCCTGCTGGTACTGAAAATCCTTCTTGATATGGTCCCTTTCCTTCTTTAACAGGTTTGAGGTGTTAGTTATATTATTTGACCCAAGTTATAGATAAATGGACAAGAGGTCAATGGAGATAATATCCTGAGAGAGCTTATATTACCTTGAAGACGGAGACCTTTAATTATCTTCAAGCAAGGTAGAAGTGCAAACCATTAATAGGATGGAGTGGATCATTACTGTAACTCAATTGTATTAACCTAGATGTACCTTTGTCACATTGGGACACATTCTAGGAAAATTGGAGAACTGAAAACATCAGTAGCTGAAATGATCACTTCAGTCCTGAAGGGTAGATCTGGATCACAGCATTCATGACAGGCCTGCAGGTCTTTGTAAGCACTTTGCATTTCACTTGGAATGAATTGGGCAGTTTTAATAGAACTGTATGAAAAGAAGAAGGAGACAGAACAGAAACTTGAGAAAAATTGAGTTTCAAGTGTTGTGGGAAGATCGGAAATTCCATAAAATCACCTAAGAAGTAATAGGCAAGAATGATATAATTGAATTAAAGAAAACAGAAAGAAAATTTCAATTAGGAAGTTATTAGCAGTACCAAATGCAACCATAGGCAAGACTGGATTTAATAAGTAAGAGATAAGTTGTGACTTAGGTGAGTTAAATGTAGTGAGTTTGCAGGGATGGGAATATATATTGAAGAAATGAGAGGTAAGAAAGTATCCATTGACAGATATTTTTCTCAAGAAATCTGAGCATGAAGAGAAGAAGGAAGATAGCTAAAGAAGGTTATGAAATATTAATATTTTTACCTTGTTTTGGTCTTTTGGAAGAGGCTGGAGTGCATTTCTATTCTGACAAGAGCAAGAAATTAAAGAGTGGGAAGCTGAAAATGAGGAGAGAGAATAATAGCTGAATGGCCTAAAGAGGATGGTATCCAAATTTGCTTTAGACCAAACTCTACAGTAGTTGAAGAAATGGAATCAGCCTGGAAAGAAAGAAAAGGGAAGACAAAGAGAAATGAAATAGAAGTGCAAAATGAAAGGGTACAGTGCTTGGTGCTTTCAATGAAAATAAACACAAGAGAGTGAAAAAAGCAAAAGATCATTTGTGAAGAGAATGAAAGGCATTATAATTGAAGATTTTAGACTTAGGATATTTCTGAGTTAGACAATTTTATAGAGTGGGTTTGGAACTAATTTTGCAATAGTAGAATAAAAAAATAAGTCACTTTTTTTTAACATCTTTATTGGGGTATAATTGCTTTGCAATGGTGTGTTAGTTTCTGCTTTATAACAAAGTGAATCAGTTATACATACACATATGTTCCCATATCTCTTCCCTCTTGCATCTCCCTCCCTCCCCCCCTCCCCATCCCACTCCTCCAGGAGGACACAAAGCACCGAGCCGATATCCCTGTGCCATGCGGCTACTTCCCACTAGCTATCTACCTTACGTTTGTTAGTGTATATATGTCCATGACTCTCTCTCGCCCTGTCACAGCTCACCCTTCCCCCTCCCCATACCCTCAAGTCCGTTCTCCAGTAGGTCTGTGTCTTTATTCCTGTCTTACCCCGGGTTCTTCATGACATTTTTTTTCCTTCTTAAATTACATATATATGTGTTAGCATACGGTATTTGTCTTTTTTTTCCTGACTTACTTCACTCTGTATGACAGACTCTAGGTCTATCCACCTCATTACAAATAGCTCAATTTCGTTTCTTTTTATGGCTGAGTAATATTCCATTGTATATATGTGCCACATCTTCTTTATCCATTCATCCAATGATGGGCACTTAGGTTGTTTCCATCTCTGGGCAACTGTAAATAGAGCTGCAATGAACATTTTGGTACATGACTCTTTTTGGATTTTGGTTTTCTCAGGGTATATGCCCAGTAGTGGGATTGCTGGGTCATATGGTAGTTCTATTTGTAGTTTTTAAGGAACCTCCATACTGTTCTCCATAGTGGCTGAACCAATTCACATTCCCACCAGCAGTGCAAGAGTGTTCCATTTTCTCCACACCCTCTCCAGCATTTATTGTTTCTAGATTTTTTGATGATGGTCATTCTGACTGGTGTGAGATGATATCTCATTGTAGTTTTGATTTGCATTTCTCTAATGATTAATGATGTTGAGCATTCTTTCATGTGTTTGTTGGCAATCTGTATATCTTCTTTGGAGAAATGTCTATTTAGGTCTTCTGCCCATTTTTGGATTGGGTTGTTTGTTTTTTTGTTATTGAGCTGCATGAGCTGCTTGTAAATTTTGGAAATTAATCCTTTGTCAGGTGCTTCATTTGCAAATATTTTCTCCCATTCTAAGGGTTGTCTTTTGGTCTTGTTTATGGTTTCCTTTGCTGTGCAAAAACTTTGAAGTTTCATTAGGTCCTATTTGTTTATTTTTGTTTTTATTTCCATTTCTCTAGGAGGTGGGTCAGAAAGGCTCTTGCTGTGATTTATGTTATAGAGTGTTCTGCTTATGTTTTCCTCTAAGAGTTTGATAGTTTCTGGCCTTACATTTAGGTCTTTAATCCATTTTGAGCTTATTTTTGTGTATGGTGTTAGGGAGTGATCTAATCTCATACTTTTACATGTATCTGTCCAGTTTTCCCAGCACCACTTATTGAAGAGACTGTCCTTTCTCCACTGTACATTCCTGTCACCTTTATCAAAGATAAGGTGACCATATGTGCATGGGATTATCTCTGGGCTTTCTATCCTGTTCCATTGATCTATCTTTCTGTTTTTGTGCCAGTACCATACTGTCTTGATTACTGTAGCTTTGTAGTATAGTCTGAAGTCAGGACGCCTGATTCCTCCAGCTCCATTTTTCATTCTCAAGATTGCTTTAGCTATTTGGGGTCTTTTGTCTTTCCATACAAATTGCAAAATTTTTTGTTCTAGTTCTGTGAAAAAATGCCAGTGGTAGTTTGATAGGGATTGCATTGAATCTGGAGACTGCTTTGGGTAGTAGAGTCATTTTAACAATGTTGATTTTTCCTATCCAAGAGCATGGTATATCTCGCCATCTATTTGTATCATCTTTAATTTATTTCATCAGTGTCTTATAATTTTCTGCATACAGGTCTTTTGTCTCCTTAGGTAGGTTTATTCCTAGATATTTTATTCTTTTTACTGCAATGGTAAATGGGAGTGTTTTCTTGATTTCACTTTCAGATTTTTCATCATTAGTTTATAGGAATGCCAGAGATTTCTGTGCATTAATTTTGTATCCTGCTACTTTACCAAATTCATTGAGTCGATATAGTAGTTTTCTGGTAGCATCTTTAGGATTCTCTATGTATAGTATCATGTCATCTGCAAACAGTGACAGCTTTACTTCTTCTTTTCTGATTTGGATTCCTTTTATTTCCTTTTTTTCTCTGATTGCTGTGGCTAAAACTTCCAAAACTATGTTGAATAATAGTGGTGAGAGTGAGCAACCTTGTCTTGTTCCTGATCTTAGTGGAAATACTTCCAGTTTTTCACCATTGAGGATGATGTTGGCTGTGGGCTTGTCATATATGGCCTTTATTATGTTGAGGAAAGTTCCCTCTATGCCTACTTTCTGCAGGGGTTTTATCATAAATGGGTGTTGAATTTTGTCAAAAGCTTTCTCTTCATCTATTGAGATGATCATATGGTTTTTCTCCTTCAATTTGTTAATATGATTTATCACATTGATAGATTTGCGTATATTGAAGAATCCTTGCATTCCTGGAATAAACCCCACTTGCTCATGGTGTACGATACTTTTAATGTGCTGTTGGATTCTGTTTGCTAGTATTTTGTTGAGGATTTTTGCATCTATGTTCATCAGTGATATCGGCCTGTAGTTTTCTTTCTTTGACATCCTTGTCTGGTTTTGGTATCAAGGTGATAGTGGCCTTGTAGAAGGAATTTGGGAGTGTTCCTTCCTCTGCTATATTTTGTAAGAGTTTGAGAAGGATAGGTGTTAGTTCTTCTCTAAATGTTTGATAGAATTCGCCTGTGAGGCCATCTGGTCCTGGGCTTTTGTTTGTTGGAAGATTTTTAATCATAGTTTCAATTTCAGTGCTTGTGATTGGTCTGTTCATGTTTTCTATTTCTTCCTGATTCAGTCTTGGCAGGTTGTGGATTTCTAAATTTGTCCGTTTCTTCCAGTTTGTCCATTTTATTGGCATAGAGTTGCTTGTAGTAATCTCTCATGATCTTTTTTATTTCTGCAGTGTCTGTTGTTACTTCTCCTTTTTCATTTCTAATTCTATTGATTTGAGTCTTCTCCCTTTTTTTCTTGATGAGTCTGGCTAGTGGTTTATCTGTTTTGTTTATCTTCTCAAAGAACCAGTTTTTAGTTTTATTGATCTTTGCTACTGTTTCCTTCATATCTTTTTCATTTATTTCTGATCTGATTTTTATGATTTCTTTCCTTCTGCTAGCTTTGGGGTTTTTTTTTGTTCTTCTTTCTCTAATTGCTTGAGGTGCAAGGTTAGGCTGTTTATTCGAGATGTTTCCTGCTTCTTAAGGTGGGCTTGTATTGCTATAAACTTCCAACTTAGAACTGCTTTTGCTGCATCCCATAGGTTTTGGGTCGTTGTGTCTCCATTGTCATTTGTTTCTAGGTATTTTTTTATTTCCTCTTTGATTTCCTCAGTGATCACTTCATTATTAAGTAGTGTATTGTTTAGCCTCCATGTGTTTGTATTTTTTACAGATCTTTTCCTGTAATTGATATCTAGTCTCATGGTGTTGTTGTCGGAAAAGATACTTGATACAATTTCAATTTTCTTAAATTTACCAAGGCTTGATTTGTGACCCAAGATATGATCTATTCTGGAGAACATTCCATGAGCACTTGAGAAAAATATGTATTCTGTTGTTTTTGGATGGAGTGTCCTATAAATATTAATTAAGTAGATCTTGTTTAATGTATCATTTAAAGTTTGTGTTTCCTTATTGATTTTCATTTTGGATGATCTGTCCATGGGTGAAAGTGGGGTGTTAAAGTTCCCTACTATGAATGTGTTACTGTCGATTTACCCTTTTATGGCTGTTAGTATTTGCCTTATGTATTGAGGTGCTCCTATGTTGGGTGCATAAATATCTACAATTGTTATATCTTCTTCTTGGATCAATCCCTTGATCATTATGTAGTGTCCTTCTTTGTCTCTTCTAATAGTCCTTATTTTAAAGTCTATTTTGTCCGATATGAGAATTGCTACTCCAGCTTGCTTTTGGTTTCCTTTGCATGGAATATCTTTTTCCATCCCCTTACTTTCAGTCTGTGTCTCTAGGTCTGAATTGGGTCTCTTGTAGACAGCATATGTAAGGGTCTTGTTTTTGTATCCATTCAGCCAATCTGTGTCTTTTGGTGGGAGCATTTAGTCCATTTACATTTAAGGTAATTATCAATATGTATGTTCCTATTCCCATTTTCTAAATTGTTTTGAGTTCGTTATTATAGGTCTGTTCCTTCTCTTGTGTTTCTTGTCTAGAGAAGTTCCTTTAGTATTTGTTTAAAGCTGGTTTGGTGGTACTGAACTCTTTCAGCTTTTGCTTGACTGTAAAGGTTTTAATTTCTCCATCAAATCTGAATGAGATCCTTGCTGGGTAGAGAGGTCTTGGTTGCAGTTTTTTCTCCTTCATCACTTTCAGTATGTCCTGCCACTCCCTTCTGGCTTGTAGGGTTTCTGCTGAGAGATCAGCTGTTAACCTTATGGGGATTCCCTTGTGTGTTATTTGTTGTTTTTCCCTTGCTACTTTTAATATGCTTTCTTTGTATTTAATTTTTGACAGTTTGATTAATATGTGTCTTGGCGTCTTTCTCCTTGGATTTATCCTGTATGGGACTCTCTGTGCTTCCTGGACTTGATTAACTATTTCCTTTCCCATATTAGGGAAGTTTTCAACTATAATCTCTTCAAATAGTTTCTCAGTCCCTTTCTTTTTCTCTTCTTCTTCTGGAACCCCTATAATTCAAATGTTGGTGCGTTTAATGTTGTCCCAGAGGTCTCTGAGACTGTCCTCAGTTCTCTTCATTCTTTTTTCTTTATTCTGCTCTGCAGTAGTTATTTCCACTATTTTATCTTCCAGGTCACTTATCCGTTCTTCTGCCTGAGTTATTCTGCTATTGATCCCATCTAGAGTACTTTTAATTTCATTTATTGTGTTGTTCATCATTGCTTGTTTCATCTTTATTTCTTCTAGGTCCTTGTTAACTGTTTCTTGCATTTTGTCCATTCTACTTCCAAGATTTCGGATCATCCTTACTATCATTATTCTGAATTCTTTTTCAGGTAGACTGCCTATTTCTTCTTCATTTGTTAGGTCTGGTGCATTTTTATCTTGCTCCTTTATCTGCTGTGTGTTTTTCTGTCTTCTCATTTTGCTTATCTTACTGTGTTTGGGGTCTCCTTTTTGCAGGCTGTAAGTTCGTAGTTCCCGCTGTTTTTGATGTCTGTCTCCAGTGGCTAAGTTTGGTTCAGTGGGTTGTGTAGGCTTCTTGGTGGAGGGGACTAGTGCCTGTGTTGTGGTGGATGAGGCTGGATCTTGTCTCTCTAGTGGGCAGCTTCACGTCTGGTGGTGTGTTTTGGGGTGTCTGTGGCCTTATTATGATTGTAGGCAGCCTCTCTGCTAATGTGTGGGTTTGTGTTCCTGTTTTGCTAGTTGTTTGGCATAGGTTGTCCAGCACTGTAACTTGCTGGTCGTTGTGTGAAGCTGGGTGCTGGTGTTAAGATGGAGGTCTCTGGGAGATTTTTGCCATTTGATATTATGTGGAGCTGGGAGGTCTCTTGTTGACCAGTGTCCTGAAGTTGGCTCTACTACCTCAGAGGCAGAGCCCTGACTCAGCTGAAGCACCAAGAGCCTTTCATCCACATGGCTCAGAATAAAAGGGAGAAAAAGTAAAGAGAATTAGTAGAAGTACGAAGAAAGAAAGAAAGAAAGGAGGGAAAGAAGGAAGGAAGGAAAGAAGAAAGAAAGAAAGAAAGAAAGAAAGAAAGAAAGAAAGAAAGAAAGAAGCAAAGAAGGAAAGAAGGCAAGAAGGAAAGGAAGGAAGGAGAGAAAAGGAAAAAAGACAGACAGAAAGAAGATACAGTAAAATAAAATAAAGTATAATAAAGTTATTGAATTAAAAAATACTTATTTAGAAAAAAAAAAAAAGGACGGATAGAACCTTAGGACAAATGTTGGAAGCAAAGCTATACAGACAAAATCTTACACAGAAGCATACACATACACCTTCACAAAAAGAGGTAAAGGGGAAAAAATCATAAATCTTGCTCTCAGAGACCACCTCCTCAATTTGGGATGATTCGTTGTCTAAAGGAGGGAAGGAAGGAAGGAAGGAAGGAAAGAAAGAGAGAGAGAGAGAGAGAAAGAAAGAAAGAAAGAAAGAAAGAAAGAAAGAAAGAAAGAAAGAAGAAAGAAAGAAGGTAAAGTATAATAAAGTTATTAAAATTAAAATTAATTATTAAGAAAAAAATTTAAAAAAACCATGGACGGATAGAACCCTAGGACAAACGGTGGAAGCAAAACTATACAGACAAGATCTCACACAGAAGCATACACATACACATTCACAAAAAGAGGAAAAGGGGAAAAAAATCATAGATCTTGCTCTCGAAGCCCACCTCCTCAATTTGGGATGACTCGTTGTCTATTCATGTATTCCACAGATGCAGGGTACATCAAGTTGATTGTGGAGCTTTAATCCGCTGTTTCTGAGGCTGCTGGGAGAGATTTCCCTTTCTCTTCTTTGTTCTCACAGCTCACAGGGGCTCAGCTTTGGATTTGGCCCTGCCTCTGCATGTAGGTCGCCGGAGGGCGTCTGCTCTTTGCTCAGACAGGACGGGTTCAAAGGAGCCGCTGATTCAGGAGCTCTGGCGCACTCAGGCCGGGGGGGGCGGGAGGGGCACTCTGTGCGGGGCGGGCCTGCGGCGGCAGAGGCTGGCGTGACGTTGAACCAGCCTGAGGCTCGCCGTGCGTTCTCCCGGGGAAGTTGTCCCTGGATCCCGGGAACCTGGCAGTGGCGGGCTGCACAGGCTCTCCGCGGAAAAGGGGTGTGGATAGTGACCTGTGCTCGCACACAGGCCCCTTGGTGGCAGCAGCAGCAGCCTTAGCGCCCCATGCCCGTCTCTGGGGTCCGTGCTTTTAGCCGCGGCTCGCGCCCGTCTCTGGAGTTCCTTTAAGCAGCACTCTTAAACCCCTCTCCTCGCGCACCAGGAAACAAAGAGGGAAGAAAAAGTCTCTTGCCTCTTCGGCAGGTGCAGACTTTTCCCGGACTCCCTCCCGGCTAGCCGTGGTTCACTAACCCCTTCAGGCTATGTTCAAGCCGCCAATCCCAGTCCTCTCCCTGTGCTGCAACCGAAACCGAAACCCGAGCCTCAGCTCGCAGCCCCGCCCACCCCGGCGGGTGAGCAGACAAGCCTCTCCTGGTGAGTACTGGTCGGCACCGATCCTCTGTGCGGGAATCTCCCTGCTTTGCCCTCCGCACCCCTGTTGCTGTGCACTCCTCTGTGGCTCCGAAGCTCCCCCCGCCGCCTCCTGCAGTCTCCGCCCGCGAAGGGGCTTCCTAGTGTGTGGAAACTTTTCCTCCTTCACAGCTCCCTCCCACTGGTGCAGGTGCCGTCCCTATTCTTTTGTCTCTGTTTTTTCTTTTGCCCTACCCTGGTACGTGGGGGAGTTTCTTGCCTTTTGGGAGGTCTGAGGTCTTCTGCCAGCCTTCAGTAGGTGTTCTGTAGGAATTGTTCCACGTGTAGATGTATTTCTGGTGTATCTGTGGGGAGGAAGGTGATCTCCGCGTCTTACTCTTCCGCCATCTTCAAGGTCCCCCTCTAAGTCACTGTTTTGAGGATGAACAGTACTTGTGGCTAAGCTTCTAAATTGGGGTATTGAGACCAAAGTCAGCTTGTCATCAAGGATGGGACCCATCTTGGAGAGATCTTTCAAGAAACAGGAAGAGAAACCAGAGAGTTAGTAAATAATTCTGTTGAGGAGAGATAAAATGATGGTATAAATTCAGAGGTATACCTGAGCCTCAAAGGAGGGAAATTTATGGAAAAATAGAGACTACCAACTCAGAGCTAAAGAATATCAACTTTCCTCCCCTCTGTCTGGGCATGTGAGAGAAGAACATTTCCCTCTGAGGAGAGTGCAAGAAATAAGTCTCTCTTCTCAAGTTAAAGTCAGGCTTCAGTGAAAGAAAGGAAGTGGCAAGAACATCTTGTCAAGACTTGGAGGGGCTTCTCTGGTGGTGCAGTGGTTGAGAGTCCGCCTGCTGATGCAGGGGACACGGGTTCATGCCCCGGTCCGGGAAGATCCCACATGCCGCGGAGCGGCTGGGCCCGTGAGCCATGGCCGCTGAGCCTGCGCGTCTGGAGCCTGTGCTCTGCAATGGGAGCGGCCACAACAGTGAGAGGCCCACGTACTAACAACAACAACAACAAAAAAATGTGGAGAATTGGGGTAAATTAATTTATTGTGAAAAAAATGCTCATAGATTGAAGGATTATGCAATTGGCCATTGAAACCTGGGTGTCTTTGCAAGTGTAAGGAGCTAATACTGGTAATTGCGAAGCAGCAACACATGTAACATGGTTCATCTCTACCTGGGATGCTGAGTCACCTTAGATATAAAGGATACAGTTAAAAATATTTTAGAGAGATGTTAATGGTAAAAGATAAGTGTAAGATGAAGAGATGAAGTTGCATGGGATTTGAATGAGGAAAAAGAGACTACTATGCATAGTATCAGAGAAATAGAAGGAGAATGAGAACTACAGAGTGTGGTTTCAAGTGAATTTTTAAAACTTTAAGAAGCAAACAGCATGAAAGTTTTTTTTTTTCCCTCACAAATGTAAAAAGCCGTTTATGAACTCAGCCAATTACATTAACAGAAAAGAGAAATTTCATGTTATTAGCTAAAAGTATACTGGAGATTATCTTGCTCAAACTTGTCATTTCTGACACAATGGAACAAGACAAAGGGATTAACATACTTGCAGAATATCCATAGCCAGCTGGTCAAGAATAAGACTTTCTAATTTTTTTTTTACCAGGTTGTATAAAAATGTAATAGACATATAGCTCATGGTAAAATAATTTGTAAATTATGTAAAGTGAGCTTTTAAAAATACTTTCTATTTTTAATATTTAGTAGAAAATAGATATATGTGTATTTTAGGAGATAATCCCATACTAGGCAAATGTTGAATCCATCTGTGGGATTGTACACCAACAATGCCTTGAAACAGTGATATATCTGTGATAGTCCATAGATTTTTGTGTAACGGGAGAGCTTATTAACTTTTTATATATGTACCAATACACTTCTGTATATCTATATCCACATGTGCATCTGTAATGACATCTATATTCATATCAAACTTATCCCTATCCCTATATCTGTACCTATAACTATACTAATATCTACAAGATAATCTACCTGGCATTATAATTATGTCTCATATCTCATATTCTCAGTAGTATAAACCAAGTTCATTAACAATTATAAAATAACTCTTTATAATTGATGATGTATTTTGCCTTTCAAAGTGTTTTACCTGACAGAGCAATCTTCAAATACTTTAAGATTTAATATCATCAATTTTGACTTCTACACAGCTTCCAAATCTCCCTGGCTGTGGCCCTCATACATCTTGCATCAGCACACTTCTGCAACACATTAATTTAAAATAATTATAATGATATAAAAATAATAAAACACATTACAGTTAAAAATAAGCCTCTTTTGCAAAAAAAGAATTGTGTAAATGGCAGTGATTTATTTTAAATGTTTAAGTTTAATGTGTGTGTGTGTGTGTGTGTGTGTGTGTGTGTGTGTGTGTGTGTGTGCGTGTGTGTATGTGAGAGAGAGTCAGAGACAGGGAGAGAGAAAGTCAGAGTTGTGTTATTACTATGTTTATTTTCTATGTGGACAATGACTCTGAAGGACAAAGCTGTTAATTGTTCAAGCCACTTTGTACTTTCAGGAAAGGAGCTCCAACACACATATAAATCAAAGCATTTTTGTTTATTGTATTTTTTGTATTTTGACACTAGAAAATAAGGAAAGAGCTGAATAGCTTTATAAGTTGAGCTATATATTAATCTATGAATATATATTTAGTTATAAAGAGATGTAAAATAATGAATTACCTATGCTGATCCCTTTTTTCTATTTGAATGCTAGATAAATCGATGATACAGAGAAGGGTGATAAATAGATAGATAAAATATATCTGAGGATTTTTCTGTGTTTTGAAAGTATTTTTTTTTCTTTTTTTTTTTTTTGAGGTACGCGGGCCTCTCACTGTTATGGCCTCTCCCGTTGTGGAGTACAGGCTCCGGACGCACAGGTTCAGCTCATGGCTCACGGGCCCAGCCGCTCCGCGGCATGTGGGATCTTCCCGGACTGGGGCACGAACCCGTGTCCCCTGAATTGGCAGGCAGACTCTCAACCACTGCGCCACCAGGGAAGCCCTTGAAAGCATATTTATAATACTATGAAGCTGTGAGTTGAATTTTCTCCACTGACTTTTGTTGATAGATTAATATTACTATCTTTCCCTGGATACTCTATATATTTCACATTTAATTATTGCTTTTTTCTTTCTTAGAGGTTAAAATAATTGCTTTAAAATATTTTAAAGACATTCTTTTTAAGTATGAGAGCACATTTTAATTTCTAACAAAGGACTCATGTTTCTTTGTATAATGAGCTATGCATTGTGTACTTATGCATTTTTTCTCACATTTTTTCCAATGTAATTTCACTCTAGACCCTCTACTGTATTATAAGTCATGTAAATTTCTAATTTAGGCATGGGTAACTAAGTTGAAGAAAATAAATACGATTGGAGGCTATTATCCCAATGGGTTATTAAATCAATTTGGTCTCATTAAAAAACTTTGCACACCGGCATTGTATTGGACACTGTACTAAATATGAGGAATACAAATAAATATATGCTCTAATCAGTCTTCCAAAAAGTTTATATTTTAATATGGGAAACATAAATAAATAAATGCCTGTAGTATAGTTATGAATATTTATGAGAGACCCTAAGCTATATAAAACAGGATGAGCATATTCATGTAAGCATTTCTATATTATTCACAATCATGCATAAAGTCCCTTGCATAGACTATACATATATGCTATGTTTATGTATGTAATATTTATTGAGAGAAAGCCTAAATGAATAAGTGCATGAATGAAGTAAGTTATGCACTAAGTTAAACAGAGGCACCAAGGAAGCAGTAATTTACTGTATTTGAGTGAATCAGGGAGGGTGTACTAGTGGAAGAGATGATTAAGTTCAGTCTTCCAAGACACAGAAGCTGTTCACCTTGATTGATGCAGGACATGGAATTCCAAGCAGAATGCTAAACCTGAGCAAAAGCTCAGAGGTCAGGGATGGAAGAGCTCATTCAAGAGCTGAGAGCATCCTCACATGACTAAGGGACAGTACGATAAGAAGAAGAGCTAAGGCTGAAGGGTTTGCCAGCGAGATGCAACCACACATTTATGTACTTTTAAAAGGATTTCAGATATCCCGCTCCATTCTGATTTCATTAAGCAAAAATGGCACATTTTCTGTTTATCCTGTTCGTTGCCTCAGAGCCCTTTTCATCACATCATTCCAAAGAGCCACTAATACTATTTTTGAGTAGCCATATGAGAAGATACCTAATTGGCAATTCTATTATGCTAAATAATTAAGGAATATTAATGAAATGTATAAAATGATGACATTGGCATTTTGTAAAGATTCCCTTGGGGCAGCATCCAGGGTGAACTGGAGAGAGCAGATGATAAATATTATTTCTCGGGCTTCCCTGGTGACACAGTGGTTGAGAGTCCACCTGCCGATGCAGGGGATGCGGGTTCGTGCCCCCGTCCGGAAGATTTCACATGCCACAGAGTGGCTGGGCCCGTGAGCCATGGCCACTGAGCCTGTGCGTCCGGAGCCTGTGCTCCTCAACGGGAGATGCCACAACAGTGAGAGGCCCGC
>NW_020838012.1:6259199-6299442 GCF_003676395.1 Aethalodelphis obliquidens | reverse complement strand
TAATTTCTCTTTCTCTTTATGTGTTAAAACTTAGATCTTGTCAGCCCCATGTTGATTTGCTTAGTCAGAAAATGTCCTGCGTACTGAAAGGAATATATTTTTCCAAGAAGAGATTTAAGTAGCAGAGGGAATATAATTAGATACATATGGTATTCACAACTGCTAAATTGACAAAGGGTATATTTTAAGTATCTTTAAATTAGGTTTCTGCATTTTCACTCCAAGGCAATATTTGTGTTTTCAACCTGCAAGAGTGGAGAATAAAATCAGTTCAGTGCCTCTCCAGTTTGTCTTTACCAGCTACTCTAATCCCTAACAGCCAGATCACTCACTGTAAATGCAACAGTACATTAGATGAGAGTATGTGACAATAATCACAAAAGTTATATTCAAAGAATATGAACCTACCTAAGGAAATCAGCCCTGAAATCTTAGAAGTCTTAGTGAAACCAATTCATACTGCTTCCTGTTCCGATTAAGTTCTTACATTTTCTTCTTAATTGGAATTTCATCTAAACAGAATTTTGAATATCAGAATTCCAGGTTTTTATTTCATTATCATGGAGTATAAATGATTAATATGCACTGAGAAGAGAGGGCTTGCAGTGTGAGTTATGGCTAAGGGTCAGATAAAGTGCTATATGCCCTTTACAGTTTGTTATCCAATATGCATCATAGCTGAGTCAGAACATGTGATCAAATTTTATACATGTTCACTATGTGACCCTCTAAATTAAGGACAACTCATTGTTAGCTCTAACACTATTAAGATCAGTTTCACATATAGATTAAAATATATTCATTTAAAATATACTGTATTCAAAGCACAGGCTTTTAGAGCTGTATCTACTCATAAGTGTACTCACATAAGTAGCATATACCTTAATGACAATGCACATAAATTAACAAATGATTACTGTTGAATGATTGCTCCATTCAGTTCACATAGGTTTCCCTAAGAAAGCTGTAGAATTAAGTGGATGGCAAACACAAAGATTGATGTGATTTAAAGGCAAGAGAATAGGTTTTGGAGTCAATTTCTAATGCAGCATTGTTCAAGCTACAATAGCGTAGTGAAAGAATGTAAACTCCAGTGGTCTCTGCTTTAACACTGAAACCAAATAAGTTAGTGTTAGTAATAGTACTTCCTCATAGCTATAGGTAACTACAAATATTAGCAGTACTGTTGCCATTGGCTACAGCTGAGTCCAATGAAAATCAATTAATTGAAATTTTCCTGTTTACAGTTCTACCACACATTTAGATAATTCTCCATGACTGAGTCACTCTGTCAATATCCTGGAATTTAAAATAGAACCTTGGTGTTAGTGGCATAAATATTTGCCATTTCAACGTTTCATGAATAATTTCAAAGATCAATGGTAAGTGTTATGTACATGACATGTACAAAATTATAATTTTGTTGGAATTCACATTTGAATTATGGCTGTTTAGGTTGGTCCCATCCATATCCATAGTGAGTAAAATTAGTCACATTAAAAAACACATCTCCAAGTTAGTCTGGGTTGTCCTGAAAACAGAGCCTGAGACAGTGGCATGCATGCCGGCAGTGTATTTGCAAAGTGACCCCAGGTATCAGGTGTAAGGGACAGAGAGGAAGAGGAGGGCTGTGAAGTGAACTAGGGGAAGTGGAATGTACAAGGAGGGAAATCAATCCAAAGCTGTGCTGTACAGTTTGTTACAGATGAGATTTCCTGAAACCTGACCCTATGAGATCTGTGGAAAAATCTGTGAACTGTGTTCTCAGATTTCTACCCAGGGCAGGAAAAAGAGGTAGGATTTATCTGTTGACTCCAGATCCCTATTGGTCAAATGTGAGCATTAACGGCCACAAATACAGGTCATGCTTGTGTGAGGGATGAGCATTTATCAGGGCAGAGCTGATTTCCTTAGGCATCCCGTGTTGCAGCAACAGAGAAGCCCAGAGCAAGAAGGAAGTAGTAAGCGGCATGGTTCGGAGGTGAGGCACTGTTGGATTGCACCTGCATGAAACTGATTGAAGCCCTTTGTGTGATCGGTTGTCACACACTGAGTGAAGTAGCAGAGAGGCAAGGAGGATTTTGAAGTTGTATACAGGAAGTTTCCAATATATTAAACAATTTTCTCCTCTAAAAAGTAGTTATTTTTTACTCCTGACATATCTGGTGAGAATCTGAAAATCTACTGCATATAGCATTTTCTGCCTTGAATGGAAGATGAGAATAAATGTAAAAATTTGTGGAATGAAGTAAAATTTATGTAGAAAATTGTCTAATATGAATGGTTCTCTTTTGTAAATTGATAATATCAAATTTCCTTCGTGGCAAAAGAAATTGACCTGTGAAACTTCATCAGTTTATCATAATTTCTTACACGGCCATATTGTGATTTAAAAATTCTGAAGCAACCAATTATGTGTGATATAAGAGAAAATGTAAGTAATATTAAACTCAAGAAGAAATCAAATTAGCCCATTTGCAATACGAACATTCTTTTGATATTTAGTTATTAGCCATCTAACTTCTATACAATATTTTGAAAGTTACTCTTCAATTTAATTCAATTTAATCATCTTAATAAGTATTTACTGAATGATAGCATTATGTTTGTAGACCTCCAGGAGGTATATTGGTCAAATGCTAAGGGTTAAGACTGAGAAGATGCATTTTGGACTCAATTTTTTTTTCTCATATACTTTTTTGTGACTTTGGAAATCAATTTTGCTTTTGGGGGATTTAATTTTCTCCCCTTTAAATGAGAGATTCAATAAAATGGACTGAATACTCCTTTAATTTATGCAATGCAATGAATCTTCTTGACATAGATCCTCTAGTATGGCCATCTATACTCATCCCAGTATGAAACAAATCTCATGTTCTGTAAGACTTTATCCTATGTCTTATATTGCATATAATTTTAGAACCAAATTTCCAAGCATGGGCAACCGAATCTTTACAGAAATATAAATGCCTGTATTGCTATAACTATTACTAGCATACCCTTGCCTTTTCTAGTGACAGTTACTGTCCAAAAGATTCTGTTTGAATCTGAATCATAAATGTGTTCAAAGACCCTCATAGTTTTTCTCAAAAGCATATGTAAATGACACTGACTTTCTTGAGCTTATCACTGTAAATGTTAACCTTATAATAATGCTTTATAGGTTTTCGTTTTATACTCAGCTACAGGTAATTAAAACTACTGATTTATATCATTTATTTGAGTCAGAAATTTTTTTTATCATTAAAAAAATTCTGTTTAAATTGTGGAACTGAAATATTATACAGCTTCTTATTGCTTGTTGTCATTTTTAGAGACAGTTTTATAAAATATTGAATTAAGTTCAGAAATAGCATTAGCAATGCAGTTTTTCTGTGCCTGCATGACAACTAGTAGTAACTTTACTTGTACTTAAAGATTGCTCTATGTGCTGTCAGTTTTATTGGTTAATTTCCACAGTTACCACTGCTTGAAACTGAACTATTATAATGTCATTCTATTAGAAATTCAGTCCTCGCAAAATTGCAGGTTTTTACATTTTTTCGTTGTTTTTTCCTTACTTAAAGCTGAAACTTTTTAAAGACTAGGCAAGTGTGACACTGACAAAGAAGAAACAAGCAACGAGCATGCCAGAGGAAAGGGATGATTAAACACTCCATACTTCCCCGTGGTACAACACTGTGATCACACAGCATTTTATGCATAACTTCCAAGGCTCAACAAAATTATTGAGTGTTTTGGCATCCATATCATCACTGTTGTATATCCTTTTGGCAGCTGTTATGATTATTAGCCTTGTGATGTTGATTATACTCTGGATGCTCCTTTTGGCTCAACTGTTCTTGGCTTATTCTTCCTCAAGATGAGTGAAAGCCAAGCCAGAGCAGTGACCTGGGAGCAAGCCAGGGTGGAGTTTCGTCTGGCTCTTTCATGGAATGCATGCTTGATAATCACTACATTTTAAAGGCATAGAAACAAGAACCATTTAAAATTTTGTAAACCTGATAATCATTGTTTTTGGTATTGCTTAATATTATAGACGAAAATATGTTGGTACTTAACATAAAAATAAACAAAATGAACTAATTCAAATCCCAATTTTTCTACTGATTTCTTAATTTTTTTATTCTCATATTCAGTTTGCTAAAAGTGGGAACAAGCATACTTGGCCATTCAAGATCATTGACTTGTGAAGATCAAAATTTGAATGAGGTATTACAATGTGAAAATATGTATAAACCACATGCTTTTAGAAATGTGTCAGACATTTTTTTTTCAATATTGACCTAGTCCATCCTAGCTTTATATATATATAAATATGTTCTGGAGAAAGAAATTAGATTTTTCAAGTCACAGACTTATTGCTTAAAAATTAGTCTGCTTTAACTCAAAGAATAAGTTTAAAAAGTTTCAGTGTCAATAGTTTGAAGCCTCAAAAGAAAGTACATATAAACAGAATATCTAAGATGAAACTAATATCATTCATGTCAATTCAGTGTTTGATTTTGTAAATTGAATTATAATTCATATGCATGAAATCAAGTACACGCTGTCATCCTATGTAAAGTAAATAACTTTGAAGTCAAATTACCTGGAGCCAAATCTTTCAGGCTTGGGATTCTTTTGTTTTTCCTCATTCATTTAACAGTGGCCAATATTAAGTTTCCTTGAGAAAGCTTATTAATCAGAATCCCAATGGGGCATACACTCATCTTCTTTATATTCTGTGCAAAATTTTGGAAACGTTCGTACTTCATAAACGTTTATTAGACGAACTGATGAATACTGTGAGTGTAAGTCCATATAAATGTCATTGTGGTTCTTCATAGTGTACGTGAGTTAGTATAGCTCTGTTGGAGCTAAACAACTTTTCAAGAGGAATGATGAAATACAAAACATTAACAAAAGTGCTTTAATTAATTGTCAATTTTTTGTTTCATTGCTTATGTAGCTGTACTTTACGATATACTTTATACAAATAGTTAAAACCTTGGTTTATGCATTCTATTGATTTTAACATTTTTTCTTTCATTAACATGAGAGATGTTAATGAAACATAATGTTTCATTATGAAACATAATGAAACATAATGAACATAAGATGTTAATGAAACATAATGTTTCATGTTATTAAACATAACATAATGTTATGTTTAATAAACTTGGGCTTTTCCCAAAATGTATGAAAGTCTGGGATTATCAGCCTATTTATATAATACTACAGTGTAAACTATGTGTGTATATATGAATATGCATATGTTTTATGTATATAATACTTTTTCTCACACTTAAAATGTGGGAGTAAATAATATGCATATTATACATATATAAAATTAATATATACATACATCTGTGTGTGTATATATATAAATATATATATATATATATATATATATATATATATAGTCTCTTTCTGTATGTGTACATTGAAGAATTGGACTGTTCATAAATTACAGGGGGCTTTTAAAAATATGGTGGATAACAACTTTTTATCAGGACTTTAAAATATAAGGAAAAACTATCATAAGTTTGTAGATCCTTTAGAATCTGTATACCTAGTACATCAGGATCCAGAAATAAAAGTCAGTTGACTCTAACCAAAGAAACATCTTAGCAACACCTAGATTCCTAGGAAGATAAAATTGGATTGCCTTATTTTATTACTAAGAGAAATGGTTACCATAGGGTGAAATCCCCAAGTTCTACTCTACTTGCCAATAGGCAAGTATGTGACAATTCTATCTAAAATTACTACTGTGTTGTGATTTCGAAGTGTATCCTTTGTTTCCTCTTGGAAGTCCTACACCATTTATCCCTGATATTCTTGTCTGACTTATCGCCTTGATAAAATTGTACCTCAGACAGATATGAAGATTTGCAGGCCAAGAAAAAAGAGTAAAAGTCCAAGAAAAGATTCTATGTGTAGTAAATATATCTTTTGGATCATAGTATTTCCATGTAAGTATTTGTATTTTATAACTGGAATACTAATGTAGGAATGTTATTGGCTATAAGGATTTGATAACCATATTAAGATAATATTTATCAAATTTTGTTCTGTTCAATTCAATGCAACTGTGCCAAACTTTTTTTTTTTTTTTTTTTTTTTGCGGTACGCGGGCCTCTCACTGCTGCGGCCTCCCCCATCGCGGAGCACAGGCCCCGGACGCGCAGCCCCTAGCAGCCATGGCCCACGGGCCCAGCCGCTCCGCGGCACGCGGGATCCTCCCGGACCAGGGCCCGAACCCGCGTCCCCTGCATTGGCAGGCAGACTCCCAACCACTGTGCCACAAGGGAAGCCCTGTGCCAAACTTTTATTCAGTTAATGTAGGAGGA
This sequence comes from Aethalodelphis obliquidens, assembly GCF_003676395.1. Lineage (NCBI taxonomy): Eukaryota > Metazoa > Chordata > Mammalia > Artiodactyla > Delphinidae > Aethalodelphis > Aethalodelphis obliquidens. The sequence goes on along the minus strand of NW_020838012.1, from coordinate 6,293,107 downwards.
AAATAAAACATAATCCTGAATCAAAATATGGACAGGTAAATAATATCCATGCATAAGCTAGCCCCATACAGGCATTAAGTGCTAAAATAGATGTTCAAAATGTGTCATTGTTGCTTAGAAATATATATATATATATATATATAGTCCCTTAATACCCTCTAAAATTTGACAGTAAGTAACAGGTTTATAAATTTTTCCCTAGAATATCCTTATAGTCCTCACAGATTAAAACCTTAGTTATGCTTGGAGTTGAAGGAGAGACAAATCAGTTGGTCCAAGCCCTGGAATTAAATAGATGATAGATAATAGAGATAGACAGATAGATAGATAGATAGATAGACAGATAGGTAGATAGACAACAACTCTATTTTTGGTCTTTGCTTAATGAAAGTGTTCCAATAATAAACATACTTGAAAATACCTGGTTTAGTTTTAAGCCACAATGATATTTAGAGGTCAACCAATGTGTATCTTTCAAAGATGTAGCTGGCTATTGTTCAGAACATTTTTCTTCTGACCGATGTATTTGCATGCAAGATTTCACTTACAATGAACCAAATTGCCTACTATGTAGGCAGCAATGATAGCGATGTGTTAAAGTTATACACTTTTGCACACTTTCTTCAAGAAAAGTGAGCATTAGAGTGTTAGAGACTAAATGTTTCTCTTTAATGCATGATGACCCTGTCAAGATGTTGACAAAATTGTAGCTGGTAAGTATATTGTGCACGGGTCAGCAAGCTTTGGGCTTGTCAAAAACATGATCCACTACTGTGCCTACCTTCATTTCTCAGCAGGAGAATATCTGAAGTTTTAGTACAAGAAAATGTACAAAAAAAGGGGGAAAAATAAAGAAAATTGACAAAGAAAAATCCCTATGAGCTGTCTTAGTGTTTAGTTACCTCATACTAAGTGGCATTGTAAACATTTAAATACAGATATTAGCTAGAGTTGATGCTGAATCACAGAAAGAGATTTGAGCTTCCCATCAATCATCAGAAATTTGTTATGCTTATTTCTGTTTTGTTTTTTTTCTATGCAGTTTTTTTCCTTAGCATCAAATTGCTCAGAATCATTCCTTTACATATTACAAGTTAAAAGGTCAGTAAGTACATGTTTTTGCATTATTGTTCCCTGCCAGTGTTACATCGCTAATTCTGTATTTAATAAAATAAATAAGCTCCCTGTGTAGTATAAATTTTTAATTCCACTATTAACTTGCTTCATGGTTAATAATACTTGCCCTAGCTACCTTGCACTGTTATCAGAACAAATGAGAATTGTTTATGGGAAAACACTGAAGCCATGTCTGTAAGGCACTACTGTTCAGATGCCCTTTCAGTACTAAAATCTTATTTTTTCTGCAGCTGGGATTGTTGCCACCAGACAGTCCTCAGCTGTCAGCTTTGGAATTGATTTGGCTGAAGAGATTCCTCAGCTTCATGGTCCCACCCCATTTGCAGGGTAGTGTGCATCAAATTACCAGTTGTTAAAGGTATGTGAAGGCCTGGCCCCTCAGTCTTACTCAGTACAATTACAGAGGCCCCTATGGAATTTGCTTAGGCCTTTGTTGAGACTGTTACAGCCCAGCTTCTCTCTAGCATATCCTCTTCCTTTCTTTCCATTTACTGGTGTATTCACTATACACTTAAAATGGTTAAAATAGTAAATTTTATCACAGTTAAAAGAAAACAAACTACTGATTGGTAAAGATAATGTATCTTAATTTCAAATGTATGTTAGATACACAGGTTCCACTTCATAAAATAGACTAAACGAGCTTAGCTAATGTGAGTTTTGTTACACTGGATACTTTAAACCACCACATTAAAAATCTCCCAAAACAAAACTATTAACCAGTTTGGATTTATGAATTTGTGCAGTTCTTCCTCTTGTTGATAATAGCCTTCAATCCTTTCCTCAACTTTGATATACATACATATATAGACGATTATACAGGTTTCATTGATACTCAAAGTTCCATATATAAAATAAAAGAATATCAGAACAACTAGGGAAAAAACAATGGCAAGAAAATGCTTTAGAACTAGAATATTTAAATAATATAAATTAGAAAAACAGATATTTTCTTTTATACTGCCTTTCTGTCCCTGAAACCTCTTCCATCAAACTCCTTCTGCATTTCTAAAGCTTCCTTTCTTTCCCCAGTCCTCCCTATTCCTTCTAATTTAAGATGCTGATTTTAATCAAATGTAGGTTGGAGGCAGCTGATAAAATGATGAAATATTGGTGTACTGACACACGTGCACACAAACACACTGTCTCCTATATTTATACACCTATTTGAATTTGGAACCTTACACATGAATTGACTACTAGCAGTGTAATCACTGAATGTTGCCATTTGGAAGGTCAACCAAACAATTATAAAACTCCGAACTGTAAGAAAATAAATATTTCATAAACCCCCCATCATCAACCATTATTCCATTCATATGTGAATGTCTATCTTGCCTACTTCCTTATGATTTGATGCAGGTTTGGACTAGATATGATCTCATTTACAAGATTGATACTTGAACCAATGAATTCCCAGGTGTAGTTTCCCTATATTCAAAATAGATTCATAGTTTTCAACCCAAGGGGTGATTTTGACTGTTGGGAGCAAGTATTTGAAATAATTAATGAAAAATAGATAATGATAATTTTGTAGTATAAGATTACCAATGGAAAAGTATCTGGCACTGCAATTTCAATATGAAATCATCTCAATAAGTTAGATCTATCATACAATGTAACTAATTATAATAGTGTAGCTAATCATGAATTGATTGCCTTTAGGAAATATTGAAACAGACTGAGACCTCAATTCTCAGAAAGATGATCTCATATTTGAATTTTCACATATTGTGTTGAAATTTGTTTAAAACCATATTCGAGATTGCATTATTAAACCTCATCATTTTTAAGGGAAATCTGGATGAACTCAAACCAAAGAGTAGTGAGTAGGAGTCCAAATATTCCATAAAATGGTCCAAGGTTCCTCTGTGTTCCACCAATATTTGTGATCTGGAATTACTTTGCAGTCCAGGAAAAAGGGTAAAAAAATGAATTGAAATGGCTTCCTTTTCCTGTAATTCTCGTATCTTTTCCCATGATGATCAGGCAATTTTGACAAGCCTGTCATAATTATCTGGAAGCAGATATGCCATATTTAAGGATGAACAGAAAGGTTAGCTTGTCTTTTTTCCATCATTCAAAACAAAATAAAAATATATAATTTTGAAGTAATAATATGTTCCACCTAACAAGGAACAAAAACAAAATGCACAAAAAGAACAACAGAACTCTAACCAGGGCCCTGTTCTCCAGATATTTAGATGGTTAAGACAACAATGAAATCCTTCTCCTTGGTCCACCCATGATCGAGATGCTGAAAAAATGTGGATGGTTGGGATAGGAATCATCCTGGCTGAGGGATAGGAGATAAAGAGGATACAGGGAGATAAGGCACATCCAAAGGTGACAGGGAAGTGATAAAGAAAGGAAAGGCAAGAGGACAAGTGTTGAAGAATGGACAGAGAAAGAATGTGGAAGAGAATGAGGAAAGGGGAAAAATAGAACAGACAAGGGAAGAAAAGAATGGAAATAATAGGGAAAGAGAGTGAGATAGAAAGATGGAGATAGAAATATTAAAGTACAGTAAGTGAGACCAGAGTTTGAAAAGACCAAAAAACCCCACAAGCCTAAGATAAAATAAAGGTTTGCCACCAAGCTTCCAACAGAAACCTGCTAATCCAGGCCCCTGAATCACACTGTCACCCTCAGGTTCCAGCACACTCAGGCAAGACCCACAGCTTCAGGAAGGTTCCTCATTTCCAGGTTTCCAAAGAGCCCTTGTGAACCTAGGGCCCTTTCCCACATGGGTACTGGCCATCTCCAGCAGCCCCATGTGGCTCAGCAGCTTCCTCAGCTCCAGAGTGTCAGAGGGTTCCTGGGAACCTAGAGATCCAATCCATCTTGGCACCTGCTAGTTCCTACAGCCCCAGGTGGCAATTGTGGCCCCAGGTTCCCTTAGGCTTCCAGAAACCTAGGCTGCCAGCAGGCTTCCATGAACCCAGCTCCCGGCTTACCTTACCAATGTAGGCTCTCGTGGCATTGGGCAGTTTCTGTGGTACCAGGCTCCAAGCAGGCTGTTGTGCACATGGGCTTACAGCATATCCAGCACCAGCCAGCTTCAGCACACTTGAGTAGGTCCTGTGACCTCAGACTTCCCATCAGAATCTGCAAATCTAGGCTGCGTGAGGTACCTGTGAACCCAGGGTCAAAACTAGGCCTAAGGCCAACTGACTACCACAGAACTAGGTTTTTGACCACCCATGCACCAAGACTCCCAAGGATTCCCACAGCCAGCCCACCCTCAGACACTATCAGACAGATCACTAGAATCTCTAAATGGTCTGAATGGTGAAGAGCTCTAACAGCTGAAGTCAGTCTATAAAAGGACTGGAAGGGGTGCCTAATCATCAAATGTGCAAACACCAACACAAAGCCACAAAGATCATGAATAAAATAGGAAAAATGACACCACCAAAGGAAAGTAACAAAATTTCAATGGCTGATCATAAAGAAATGGAGATCTATGAACTGTCTGACAAAGAATTCAAAATAATCCTCTAAGTGAAATTCCATGAACTACAAGAAAACACAAATATACAACTAAATGAAATTGGGAAACCAATGTATGAAAAAAATGAGAAGTTGGAAAAACAAAGAGAAAACATTAAAAACCCAAAACAGCAGAAACTCTAGAGTTGAGGAACAGCATGACTGATTTGAAGAATTCAATAAAGAACTTCAGTAGTAAATTCAACCAAGCAGAGGAAAGAACTAATGAATAGGAAGACAGGTTATTTGAAATCATCCAGTCAGGGGAACAAAAAGAAAAAATAATGAAAAAGAGTGAAGAGAATCTATGTGATTTGTGGGATACCATTAAAAGGACCAATCTATGCTTTATTGGAGTCTCAGAAGGAGAAGACAGGGAGAAAGGGGGCAGAAAGCTTATTTAGAGAAACAAGGGCTAAAAACTTCCTGAATGTGGGGAGAGATTTAGACATTTAAGTTCATACAGCTAATAGGTTTCCTAATTTCAACCACAAACAATCTTCTCCTAGATACATTAATATTAAACTGTCTAAAATCAAAGATGGAGACAATTTTAAAAGCAGAATCTGAAAAAAAATCTGCCACATACGAGAACCCCTAAAAGTCTATTAGCAGATTTCTCAGGAGAAATCTTGTAGTCCTAGGAGGTGAAGGATCTGTATACTAAAAAGTACAAGATATTGATGAGATAAATTAGACACACAAAAAATGGAAAGATATTCCATGTTCATAGATCAGAATTAATATAATGAAAATGTCTGTACTACCCACAGCCATCTATAAATTCAATGCAATCCTTATCAAAGTAGCATTTTTCACAGAAGCATGAAAAAACAATCTTAAAATTTGAATGGAGCCACTAAAGAAGACCCCCTCAAAAAACAAAAACAAAACAAACAAACAAACCAAAAATAACCTGAATAACCAAAGCAATCTGAGAAATAATAACAAAGCTGGGGGCATCAAAATTTCTGATTTTCAACTTTATTCCACAGCTACAGTGATTACAATATGGTACTAGTATAAAAATAAACACATGTACAAAGGAACAGAAAAGAAATCCCAGAAAAAAACCCTCACATATATTTTCAATTAATATTTGACAAGGGAGCCAAAAATACTCAATGGGGAAAGGATAATCTTTTCAGCAAATTGTATTGGGAAAACTGGATAACCATATAAGGAGAATGAAATCAGATTCCTATACAGTATTATACCAATCATAAAAAAATAACTCAGAGTGGATTAAAGACTTAAATGCAAGATGCTGAACTCTGAAACTACTAGAAAAAAACAAAAGCTCCTTGACATTGGTCTTGGCAATAATTTTTTGAACTGAAATCAAAAGCACAAGCAGCAATAACAAAAATAGCCAAGTGGAAAACATCAAACTAAAAAGCTCTGCACAGCAAAAGAAACCATAAACAAAATGAAATGATAGCCTATGAAATAGGAGAAAATATTTACAAATCATTTATCTAATGAGGGGTTAATACTCAAATTGTATACAACTCAGTAGCAAATATATATATATATATATATATATATATATATATATATATATATATATATATGATTAAAAAATGGGCATAGGAACTGTGGAAAACTGTATGTAGATTTCTCAATAAACTAAAAATAGAACTACCATATGATCCAGCAATTCCAATCCTAATTTGAAAAGATATGCACCCAATGTTTATAGCAACACTATTTACAATTTCCAAGATATGGAAGCTACCTAAGTGTCCATTAACAGGTGAATGGATAAAGAAGACATGGCATATATGTACAGTGGAATACTACTCAGCCATAATAAAGAATTAAATTTTGCAATTTGCAACAACATGGATGAACTTGGAGGGTATTATGCTAAGTGAAATAGGTCAGATATAGAAATACAAATACTGTATGATATCACTTATAAGTGTAATTTAAAAAATAAAACAAATTAATGAATATAACAAAAAAGAAATGAACTCACAGTTATAGAGAACAAACTAGTGGTTACCAGTACAGAGAGGGATGGGAGAAGGGGCAACATAGAGCTAGGGATTTAAAAGGTACAAATTACTATGTATAAAATGAATAAGTTACAAGGATACATGGTACAACCCAGCAAATATAGCCAATACTTTATAATAAATATAAATACAGTATAACCTTTAAAATTTTTGAATCAATATGTTATATACCTGAAACTTATGTAATATTAAATATCAACCAAACCTCAATTTAAAAAAGAAAATGGGGAAAGGAACTGAATAAACATTTTTCAAAGAAAAGATAAACCTCACCAACAGATAAATGAAAAGATGCTCTGCATCACTATTTATTAAGAAAATACAAATCAAAACCCCAATGAGTAATCACCTCACACCTGTTAGAATGGATATTATAAAAAAGACAAAAGGCAATAAGGTTTGGTAAAGCTGTGGAAAAAAAGCAACTCTTGTACACTATTGGTGAGAATGTAAATTAAAATAAACACTATGAAAAACAGTATGGGAGTTTCTCAAAAATTAATAATAGGACTATTATATGATCCAGCAATTTCACTTCTGGGTATATATATATATTTGAAGGGAATGAAATCTCTATCTAGAAAAAATCCATACCCCAATGTTCATTGTAACATTATTTATAGTAGCTAAGCCATTACTAGGTGTCTATCAACAGATGAATGTATAAAGAAAATGTGATATATATTCATATATGTATTAAATATATATTTATTATTTAGCCATAAAAATATTCTTCAGCCAAAAAAAGGAAATCCTGCCATTTGCAACAACATGGATGGACCTTTATGGCATTATGCTAAATTAAATAAATCAGACAGAGAAAGACAAATAATGTATGTTGTCACTTGTTAGTTGAAACTAACTTTCCCTGCCATGGGAAAGGTTCAATCCCTGGTTGAGGAACTAAGGAGCTAAGATCCAGTAAGCCTCGTGGCACAGCCAAAAAAAAAAAAAAAAAAAAAAATCAACAACAAGAAACCAAAGAAATGAACTCAAAGAAATAAAGAAAGAAAGTAGATTGGCGGCTCCCAGTGGCTAGGGGATATGGAAAATGGAGAGATGGTAATCAAAGAGTCAATCTTCCAACTATAAGATTAATAATTCTAAGGCTCTAATGTATACCATGGTGATTATAATTAACAATATTACATAATTGAAAGCTTTTAAGATAATAAATCTTAAATGTTATCAACATACCCAACAAAATGGAAATTATGTGAGGGGATGAAAGTGTTAAATAAACTTATTTTGGCAATTTTTTCACCACATATACAGGTATCAAATTATGTTGTACACCTTAAACTTACATACGTTATATATCAATAATATCTCAATAACATGGGGAAATTGTTAACTAGAATTGTAATTTTAAAAGATAAAATAGGAACAGTCACTGACAGTAAGACACTGGAACTCACTAAAAAATACCCCACATCCAAAGACAAAGAAGAAGCCACAATGAGACAGTAGGAGGGGTGAGATCACAATAAAATCAAATCCCAGAACTAATGAGTGGGTGACTCACAAACTGGAGAACACTTATACCACAGAAGTCCACCCACTGGAGTGAAGGTTCTGAGCCCCACATCAGGCTTCCCAACCTGAGTGTCTGGCAACGGGAGGAGGAATTCCCAGAGAATCAGACTTTGAAGGCTAGTGGGATTTGATTGCAGGATTTCGACAGCACTGGGGAAAACAAAGTCTCCACTCTTAGAGGGCACACACAAAGTAGTGTGTGCATCAGGACCCAGGGGAAAGGGTAGTGACCCAAAAGGAGACTGAACCAGACCTACCTACTAGTGTTGGAGGGTCTCCTGCAGAGGTGGGAAGTGGCTGTGGCTCACTGCGAGGACAAGGACACCAGCAGAAGTTCTGGGAAGTACTACTTGGCGTGAGCCCTCCTGGAGTCTGCCATTAGCCCCACCAAGGAACCTGTGGGCTCTGGTGTTGGGTCTCCTCAGGCCAAAAAACAACAAGGATGGAATTAAACCCCACCCATCTGCAGACAAGCAGATTAAAGTTTTACTGAGCTCCACCTACCAGAGAAACAGTCAGCTCTACCCACCACCAGCCCCTCCCATCAGGAAACTTGCATAAGCCTCTTAGATAGCCTCATCCACCAGAGGTCAGACAGCAGAAAAATGAACTACAATCCTGCAGCCTGTGGAACAAAAATCACATTCACAGAAAAATAGACAAGACGAAAAGGCAGAGGGCTATGTACCAGATGAAGGACCAAGATAAAACCCCAGAAAAACAACAAAGTGAAGTGGAGATAGGCAACCTTCCAGAAAAAGAATTCAGAATAACGACAGTGAAAATGATCCAGGACCTCGGAAAAAGAATGGAGGGAAAGATCGAGAAGATGCAAGAAATGTTTAACACAAACCTAGAGGAATTAAAGAACAAACACCTAGAAGGATTAAAGAACAAACAAATAGAGATGAACAATATAATAACTGAAATGAAAAATACACTAGAATAAATCAATAGCAGAATAACTGTGGCAGAAGAACAGATAAGTGACCTGTAAGACAGAAAGGTAGAATTCACTGCTGCAGAAGAGAATAAAGAAAAAAGAATGAAAATAAATGAAGACAGCCTAAGAGACCTCTAAGACAACATTAAATGCACCAATATTCGCATTATAAGGGTCCCAGAAAGAGAAGAGAGAGAGAAAAGACCCGAGAAAATATTTGGAGATATTATAGTTGAAAACTTCCCCAATATGGGAAAGGAAATAGCCACCCAAGTCCAGGAAGCACAGAGAGTCCCAGGCAGGATAAACCCAAGGAGAAACACTCTGAGACACATGGTAATCAAATTTACAAATATTAAAGACAAAGGTAAATTACTAAAAGAAACAACAGTAAAACAAAAAATAACATAGAAGGGAACTCCCATAAGGTTGTTAACAGCTGTTTTCTCAGGAGAAACTCTACAAGCCAAAAGGGAGTGGCACCATATATTTAAAGTGATGAAAGGGAAGAAACTACAACCAAGATTAATCTACCCAGCAAGGATCTCATTCAGATTTGTCAGAGAAATCAAAAGTTTACAGACAAGCAAAAGCTAAGAAAATTCAACACCAGCAAACCAACTCTACAACAAATGCTAAAGGAACTTCTCTAAGTGGGAACCACAAGAGAAGAAAAGGACCTACAAAAACAAACCAAAAACAATTAAGAAATTGGTAACAGGAATATACAGATCAATAATTACCTTAAATGTGAATGCATTAAAGGCTCCAACCAAAAGACACAGGCTTCCTGAATGGATACAAAAACAAGACCCATATATATGTTGTCTACAAGAGACCCACTTCTGACCTAGGGACACATACAGACTGAAAACGAGGGAATGGAAAAAGATATTCCATGTAAATGGAAATCAAAAGAAGGCTGGAGTATCAATACTCATATCAGATAAAATAGACTTCAAAATAAAGGATGTTACAAAAGACAAGGAAGAGACACAACATAATGATCAAGGGATCAATCCAAGGAGAAGATATAACAATTATAAATATATATGCACCCAACATAGGAGCACCTCAATATATAAGGCAAATTGCAACAGCTATAAAAGAGGAAATTGACAGTATCACTATAATAGTGGGGGACATTAACACTTCACTGACACCAATGGACAGATCATCCAGAGAGAAAATTAATAAGGAACACAAGCTTTAAATGACACAATAGACCAGATGGATATTTATAGGGCATTCCATCCAAAAACAGCCGAATACACTTTCTTCTCAAGGGCACACAGAACATTCTCCGGGATAGATCATATCTTGAGTCACAATTCAAGCCTTGGTAAATTTAAGAAAATTGAAACCATATCAAGCATGTTTTCTGAAAAAAAAAAAAAAAAAACTCTATGAGATTAGAAACGAGTTACAGGGGAAAAAAAAACTAAAAAACAAAAACACATGGAGCCTAAACAGTATGTTACTAAATAACCAAGAGATCACTGAAGAAATCAAAGAGGAAATCAAAAGTACCTACAGACAAATGACAACAAATACACGATGATCCAAAACCTATGGGATGAAGCAAAAGTAGTTCTAAGTGGGAAGATTATAACAATACAAGCTTACCTCAAGAAACAAGAAAAATCTCAAATAAAAAATCTAACTATACACCTAAACAATTAGAGAAAGAAGAACAAAAAAACACCCAATGTTAGCAGAAGGAAAGAAATCATAACAATCAGAGCAGAAATAAATGAAATAGAAACAAAGAAAACAATAGCAAAGATCAATAAAACTAAAAGCTGGTTTTTGAAAAGGTGAACAAAATTTATAAACTTTAGCCAGACACATCAAGAAAAAGAGGGAGAGGACTCAAGTTAATAAAATTAGAAATGAAAAAGGAGAAGTTACAGTGGACACTGCAGAAATACAAAGCATCATAAGAGACTACTACAAACAATTCTATGCCAATAGAATGGACAACCCAGAAGAAATGGACAAATTCTTAGAAAGGTGCAACCTTCCAAGACTGAACCAAGAAGAAATAGAAAATATGAACAGACCAATCACCAGTAAAGAAATTGAAACTGTGATATAAAATCTTCCAACAAACAAAAGTCCAGGACCAGATGGATTCACAGGTGAATTCTATCAAACATTTAGAGAAGATCTAACACCCATATTTCTCAAACTCTTCAAAAAATTGCAGAGGAAGAAACACTCCCAAACTCATTCTACAAGGCCACCATCACCCTGATACAAAACCCAGACAAAGATACTACAAAAAAAGAATATAACAGGCCAATATCACTGATGAATATACATGCAAAAATCCTCAACAAAATACTAGCAAACAGAATCCAACAACACATTAAAAGGATCATACACCATGATCAAATGGGATTTATTCCAGGAATGCAAGGATTCTTCAATATATGCAAATCAATCAGTGTGATACACCATATTAAAAACTGAAGAATAAAAACCATACAATCATCTCAATAGATGCAGAAAATCTTTTCAAAAAATTCAACACCCATTTATGATAAAAACTCTCCAGGAAGTGGGCACAGAGGGTACCTACCTCAACATAATAAAGACCATATATGACAAACCCACAGCAGACATCATTCTCAATGGTGAAAAACTGAAAGCCTTTCCTCTAAGGTCAGGAACAAGACAAGGATGTCCACTCTTGCCCCTATAATTCAAGATAGTTTTGGAAGTCCTAGCCATGACAATCAGAGAAAAAAAAGAAATGAAAGGAATACAAATTTGAACAGAAGAAGTAAAAATCTCACTGTTTTCAGATGGCATGATACTATGCATAGAAAATCTTTAAGATGTCACCAAGATATTACTAGACCTAATCAACGAATTTGGTAAAGTTGTAGGATAAAAAAAATAATGCATAGAAATCTCTTGCATTACTGTACACTTATAATGAAAGATCAGAAAGAGAAATTAAGGAACCAATCCCATTCACCATTGCAACAAAAAGAATAAAATACCTGGGAATAAACCTGCCTAGGGAGGTAAAAAAACTGTACTCAGAAAACTATAAGACACTGATGAAAGAAATCAAAGATGACACAAACAGATGGAGAGATATACCATGTTCTTGGATTGGAAGAATCAATATTGTGAAAATGATTATACTACCCAAAGCAATCTACAGATTCATTGCAATCCCTATCAAATTACCAACTGCATTTTTTACAGAACTAGAACAAAAAAATCTTAAAATTTGTATGGAGACACAAAAGACCCCCAATAGCCAAAATATTATTGAGGGAAAAAAAGGAGCTGGAGGAATCGGACTCCCTGACTTCAGACTATACAAAGCTACAGTCATCAAGACAATGTGGTACTAACACAAAAACAGAAATATATATCAATGGAACAGTACAGAAAGCCCAGAGATAAACCCATACACCTATGGTGAACTGATCTATGACAAAAAGGCAAGGATATAGAATGGAGAAAAGACAGTTTCTTCTATAAGTGGTGCTGGGAAAACTGGACAGCTACATGCAAAAGAATGAAATTAGAACACTCCCTAACACCATACACAAAAATAAACTCAAAATGGATTACAGACCTAAATGTAAGGCCAGATACTATAAAACTCTTAGAGGAAAACACACGCAGAACACTCTTTGAGATAAATCACAGCAAGATTTTTTTGACCCACCTCCTAGAGTAAAGGAAATAGAAACAAAAACAAACAAATGGGACCTAATGAAACCTAAAAGCTTTTCACAGCAAAGGAAACTATAAACAAGATGAAAAGATGACCCTCAGAATGGGAGAAAATATTTGCGAACAAATCAACAGACAAAGGTTTAATTTCCAAAATATATAAACAGTTCATACAGTTCAATATTAAAAAAAAAGAATTAAAAAATGGGCAGAATGCTTCTGATAAACCTAGGGGTGGGACACGAATAAAGACACATATGTAGAGAATAGACTTGAAGACACGAGGAGGGGGAAGGGGAAGCTGGGACGACGTGAGAGAGTAGCATTGATATATATACACTATCTAATGTAAAATAGATAGCTAGTAGGAAGCGGCTGCATAACACAGTGAGATGGGCTCAGTGCTATGTGACCACCTAGAGGGGTGGGATAGGGAGGGTGGGAGGGAGACACAAGGGGGAGGGGATATGGAGGTATAACTGATTCACTTTGTTATACAGCAGAAACCAACACAACACTGTAAAGCAATTATACTCCAATAAAGATGTTAAAAAAAAGTTGGCAAAAGACCTAAATAGACATTTCTCCAAAGAAGACATACAGATGGCCAATAGGCACATGAGAAACTGCTAAACATCACTAATTAATAGAGAAATGCAAATCAAAACTACAATGAGGTATCACCTCACACCAGTTAGAATGGACATCATCAGAAAATCTACAAACAATAAATGCTAGGAAGGGTGTGGAGAAAAGGGAACCCTCTTGGTTGGTTGGTAGGAATATAAACAATACAGCCACTATGGAGAACAGTATGGAGGTTTCTTAAAAAATTAAAAATAGAATTACCATATGATCCAGCAATCCCACTACTGGGCATATACCCAGAGAAAACCATATTTCAAAAAGCACATGCACCCCACTGTTTATTGAAACACTATTTTCAATAGCCAAGTCACGGAAGCAACCTAAATGCCCATCGAAAGATGAATGGATAAAGAAGATGTGGTACATATATACAATGGAATATTAGTCAGCCATAAAAAGGAACGAAATTGGGTCATTTGTTGAGACATGGATGGACCTAGAGACTATCATACAGAGTGAAATAAGTCAGAAAGAGAAAAAAACCTGTATATTAATACCTATATGTGGAATCTAGAAAAATGGTACAGATGAACTGGTTTGCAAGGCAGAAATAGAGGCACAGATGTAGAGAACACACATATGGACACCAAAGGGGGAAGTGGCGGGGTGGGTGATGGTGGTGGGAAGAATTGGGAGATTGGGATTGACATAAATACACTAATATGTATAAAATATATAACAAATAAAAACCTCCTATTAAAAAAGAAAAAAAAAGAACCTTCTGTATAGCACAGGGAACTCTGCTCAATATTCTGTAATGACCTATATGGTAATAGAATCTAAGAAAGAATGGATATATGTCTATATATAACTGATTCACTTTATTGTACAGCAGAAACTAACACAATGTTGTAAATCAACTATACTCCAATAAAAATTAATTAAAATACATGTATGTAAAAAGGCACAAGCTGAAGAGAACAGAAAAACAAAATGGAAATAAAAGTAAAGAGATGGCTAGGATCCATATTCAGTAGATGAGGACAAGCTGATGCTGCCATTTCTTTGAAGCTTTCTTAAGGACGGAAATCATATTCCAATTTTGTCTCATTCTCTCATGCAGGTAATTGTTAGTACACAAAAGTAGGGTTGTAATGTTGCTAGAGCTAAGCTGAAATATTAACCTAAAAAAAATTAATCCACCAGAATTGCATAATAAACAAATAGATGGCAGTTCTTCATGGACCAGTGCTTCCAAAGCCCTTCTGTAGCTTGAGATGATTGTGAAGTTTCTAGAAATGACCATACAAAATATTACTAGTTTGATAAGCCTTGACTTTTTCTGATAGTTCTCTACTTGTGAAGACAATCATAGATGGGTTGTAGTAAATGTACTGAGGGATGTTAGTTTGGTTCTCCACAGTCTTGCATTCACAAACCTAACATGACTGATCATTTAACTTCACTCTGCCATGCTTTAAACTAAAGAGGAAGCAAATAAGATTGTAAGAGAAATAGACTGGTCTTTAAAAGCAGTGTCCTCACCCTTGAATGAGTGACTTTTCTATACAACATAGTACAATTTAGTTTTCTGGAAACAGTAATTTATCAAATGGTGCCCTCAGCATGCTAGTTTATCTAATTGACAGGCACTTTACCCTCTGAAAAACTTACCTGCCTTATTCAGCGTTTGCCAGAATGACATTTTTTTTTTTTTGACAATGAAATCTTATTCATGTAATAAACTTTCCCCTTCAGGCTCATGCTACACAGATCAGCATGGCATGCCCCTTCCAAGGGTTTTAAATTAATTTCTATTAATTTGGCTTGTGACAAATACCCACTACTTAGCCTTAATTACAGAAAATGGACCATCGTCTTCAAATGGACAGTTTTCAATTATAGCTTAAAATTATTTCTTTCTAGCATATCCAGATGTCCAACTGTCACAGAGTTTACCAAATAAACCATAGAAAAAGTGTTTGTTCTTCTGCGTTCAAGGTTTGAACACTGTCCATTGCTTTTTTGGCTGCCATCAAATGAGGCGTGCTTCTGAGCTGCAGTCTCTGACAGGCCATCTGCTCCTGTTGAAGGGCTCAGTTCCTCAAGTTTATGCCATTGCTACTTGGATGCAACAACGGTTAAAATGTCTTTAAACATTTAATATACAGGAAGTCATAATTTTGTGTTTTAAAAGTTGATCATAATTAAAAGACAAAATAAACCTTTAAAATATTTTAAAAAAATCATTGGTCCAGAATTGTGGAATGCATAACTGAAGACTATTGGTGCTTCCCATAAATTTTCCACTGAGTTGAATGTCTTCAGAAACTGTTTTAAAGTCATGATTATGGTAAGTCTGCTATGAGATACATTGGTCACTTGTATTATATATCAGCTAAAAGAAACATGCCTTTGATTTCTTAATCAAAGATTTGTCATCAACACAAACAAAACCAAAAACCTTTTGCAAAAGAAGAAATAGTATTATAATGTTAATTCCTTAAATGCTCTTTGATTAGATCTAGTGAGGAAAATGTTTATTTATTTGTATAAATAAACTTGAATCCCAACATGATTTGTTACCCATTTTGTGACCTTGGGGTAGTTATTTTATCCTTTTGTCATTAATCACCCTCTCTGTAACATGTAAATTTAAAATATGTCTATTGGAATACAAACTGTGCACATTAGATTATTTATATTTCAATTATATATTGCACATATATAAAACTATATACATCTAGACACAATGTATGTATAAGTCGATAGTGCAATTAGCTATGCATAGTCTTTTTCAAATATCTAATAAAACTTTTTTATTTAGTTTTAGGAGACAATTTATAAACAGACCTTACTTTCAAACTATTTCTACCTCTTCAAAATAGCTTTGCCAGTCTTAGATTAGGTGACCATAGGTATGTGGGTTTATCTATGGGCATTCTATCTTTTTCCATTGATCTGTATTTCTATTTTAGTGCCAGTACCATACTGTTTTGATTACTGTAGCTTTGTAGTATAGCCTGAAGTCACAGATCCTGATTCCTCCAGCTCCAATCTGCTTTCTCAAGATTGCTTTGGCTATTTGGGGTCTTTCGTGTTTCCATAAAAATTGTAAATTTTTTTTTTGTAATTCTGTGGAAAACACCATTGGTAATTTGATAAGGAATGCATTGAATCTATAGATTGCTTTAGGTAGTATAGTCATTTTCACAATATTGATTCTTCCAATACAAGAACATGGTATATCTTTCCATCTGTTTGTGATGTCTTTGATTTATTTCATCAGTGTCTTGTAATTTTTTGAGAGCAGGTCTTTTGCCTCCTTAGGTAGGTTTATTCCTAGGTATTTTTTTTAATTTTTGTTGTGATAGTAAATGGGATTGTTTCCTTAATTTCTCTTTCTGATCTTTGTTGTTAGTGTATAGGGATGCAAGAGATCCCTGTGTATTAATTTTATATCTTGCAACTTTACCAAATTCACTGATGAGTTTAGTAGTTTCCTGGTAGCATCTTTAGGATTTTCTGTGTATAGTATCATGTCATTGGCATACAGTGACAGTTTTACTTCTTCTTTTACAATTTGTATTCCTTTTATTTCTTTTTCTTCTCTGATTGCCATGGTTAGGACTTCCAAAGCTGTGTTGAATTATAGTGGTGAGAATGGTCATCCTTGTTTTATTCCTGATCTTAGAGAAAATGCTTTCAGTTTTTCACCATTGAAAATGATGTTGGCTGTGGGTTTGTCATCTGTGGTCTTTATTATATTGAGGTAGTTTCCCTCTATGCGCACTTTCTGGAGAGTTTTATCATAAATGTGTGGTGAATTTTACAAAAGTTTTTTCTGCGTCTATTGAGATAATCATATATTTTTTATTCTTCAATTTGTTAATGTAATGTATCACATTGATTGATTTGCATATATTGAAGAATCCTTGCAACCCTGGGATAAATCCCACTTGATCATGGTTTATGATCCTTTTAATGTGTTGCTGGATTCAGTTTGCTAGTCTTTTATTGAGGATTTTTGCATTTATGTTCATCAGTGATATTGGACTGTACTTTTCATTTTTTGTGATATCTTTGTCTGGCTTGGCATCAGGGTGATGGTGGCCTTGTAGAATGAGCTTGGGAGTATTCCAAGACAGTCTCTTCAATAAGTGTTGCTGGGAAAACTGGATAGCTAAATGTAAAATAATGAAATTGGAACTCCCTAACACCATACACAAAAAATAAATTCAAAATGGATTAAAGACCTAAATGTAACACTAGAAACCATGACACTCCTAGAGGAAAACATAGGCAGAACACTCTTTGACATAAGTTCCAGTAAAATCTTTCTTGATCCACCTCCTAAAGTAATGAAAATAAAAATAAACAAATGGGACCTAATTAAACTTAAAAGCTTTTACACATCAAAGGAAACCATAAACAAAACAAAAAGGCAAGCTTCAGAATGGGAGAAAATATTTGCAGATGAAGCAACTGACAAGGGATTAACCTCCAAGATATACAAACAGCTCATGTAGCTCAATATCAAAAACCAAACAACCCAATTAAAAAATGGGTTTAAGGGCTTCCCTGGTGGCGCAGTGGTTGAGAGTCCGCCTGCCGATGCAGGGGACACAGGTTCGTGCCCCGGTCCGGGAAGATCCCACATGCCGCGGAGCGGCTGGGCCCGTGAGCCATGGCCGCTGAGCCTGCGCGTCCGGAGCCTGTGCTCCGCAACGGGAGAGGCCACAACAGTGAGAGGCCCGCGTAACGCAAAAAAAAAAAAAAAAAAAAAAATGGGTTTAAGATCTAAATAGACATTTCTCTGAACATATACAGATGGTCAAAAATACATGAAAAGATGCTCAACATCACTAATTGTTAGAGAAAATGCAAATCAAAACTACAATGAGGTATCACCTCATACCAGTCAGAATGGCCATCATCAAAAAGCTACAAACAATAAATACTTGAGAAGGTGTGGAGAAAGGTAACCATCTTTTGCTGTTGGTGGGAATATAAATTCATACAGCCACTATGGAGAACAGTATGGAAGTTCCTTAAAAAAATTAAAATAGAGCTACCATATAACCCAGGAATCCCATTCCTGGACATATACCTGGAGAAATCCACAATTTGAAAAGGTACATGCACCCCAGTGAGCATTGCAGCACAATAGCCAGGACATAGAATCAACCTAATTGTCCACCAACATACACAATGTATATGTATATATAATATATACATTGGAATATTACTCAGCCATTAAAAAGAACAAAATAATGCCATTTGCAGCAACATGGATGGACCTAGAGATTGTCATACTGAGTGAAGTAAGTCAGACACAGAAGGACGAATGTCTTACGGTATCGCTTATATGTGGAATCTATAAAAAAGTATACAAATGAACTTATTTACAAAGCAGAAGTAGAGTCATGAATATAGAAAACAAATTTATGCTTACTAGGGGATAAGGGAGGGAGAGATAAACTGGGAGATTGACATATACACACTATTATATATAAAATAAATAACTAATAAGAACCTGCTGTATAGCATGGAGAACTCTACTCAGTACTCTGTAATGGCCTATATGGAAAAGGAATCTAAAAAAAAAAAAAGAGTGGTTATATGTATATGTGTATCTGATTCACTTTGTTGCACACCTGAAACTAACACAACATTGTAAACAAACTGTAGTACAATGATTTTATTTTTTTAAATAGCTTTGCCATGTGTGGGTGAATTTCTTAACTCTAAAATATTAGAAGCACTTGTGACACCAAACTGCAATCATTTCTCTATCTGTCCTTACAGTTGATGTGGAACTCCTATAGTGCATGAGAAGTGTTCTTGCCATCTTTGTACAATTAGCACCTAGCACAGAGCCCAGCACATACTAGTACTTAATACAGGCTTATTGAATACAAGTTAAAATAAACAAAAACCTCTGTCATCATCCTCTCCTTAATGGTACACAGGCACACTTAGATTGGGAAAAATATTGATCTGGGATATGCAGAATTTACTTTTGAATTCTAAAGACAGGAAGACTTAAACAGCAGAACTTAAATGTTAACATGCATTAGAATCATCTGTACCTGGGAGATATGAAAATGCCCACTCTGATTTAGGAGATATAAGGACCAGCCTGAGATTTTGAATTTTAACAAACTCCAAGGCGATGCAGTAACTGAACAGAGCATCACACTTCGTGTAGCAAGTATCTAGACCATCCATGTATCTACATAATACTGAGTTAGCTGAAATATTTTGCATATATAAAAACAATTCCAGCGACTGCATGCTTTGAAGAATATTTAAGTTGTTCTCATATTTTTAATTTCTAAATTACTTTATTAACCAAAGATACATAACTAAGCACCATGTAGATATGGAAGAAGGAAGTATGACTAGATTTGAAATTTATAGTAAGCACCAACAACCTGCATTTTTAACTGCTTTTGTGTCTGCTGTACTTATGATGCTACAAGGATAGAGCTGCCCATTTTCCAAAATGAAATAGTCAGGAAATTAGCTAGCATTTTAACAGTCAAAAAGTGATGC
Organism: Aethalodelphis obliquidens; assembly: GCF_003676395.1. NCBI lineage: Eukaryota > Metazoa > Chordata > Mammalia > Artiodactyla > Delphinidae > Aethalodelphis > Aethalodelphis obliquidens. The sequence goes on along the minus strand of NW_020838012.1, from coordinate 6,273,130 downwards.
ACCAGGTCATGATCTGGGCTGCATTTATCAATCCTATAAAAATAATTCAGCGCAGGTTAAGGAGACTGCTTGTCTGTTTACTCCAAACAAAGTAATAGGATGGAAAATGTAAATGGGTTTGTTGTTGTTGAGACTTTTTGTAGTTTAGCTTGAGCAATCCCCTTTTTGAAATGTGAACAGCTATTTAGAGCAAATCAATCTGTTTCAGAGACATCTATTCATCTTAATCACAATAAAGCTGACATTTGAGTCAAGACTCCATTTAATAATACTACAACATAATTAGATGTTCATCTTGTGACCAGACATGTAAATACATAGGTAAAAACTTGAAATAGAGTGACAAGTATGTTGATGAAATAAAATAGTCTAAAGTGTGAAGGAAAGTGAGATGATTAAAAATTGCCATTTAGTAAAGAAAAACTAGTTGGCTTGCTTTCTTTAGTACAGAGACAGAGATATGTAAGGAAAGACTTTATTTGAAACAGTCACAGGGCACCTCAATTGTTATTCAAGGCATCTGGAAGCCATTCACTTCAGTTTACGGAGAAACCAGTTCTCTAATATATTTCTAGAATTTCTTACATAGTCTATTTTTACACACAAAAGTGAATATAAATGTCAATTTATGTGCAAAGAGGATCTAATTAAGGCTTAAGTACTGGTACTTTGGACATGCCTAAAGATGTCTATATTTATGTAAATTTTAGTATCATAAATACAAAGACTTTTCAAGTTAAATATATATATATATATATGTTTACTTTTTTACAAGAGAGGCAAAATATAATATTCATGCACTTATGCAAAATCCCATGTTTAGGCCAAGGGAAAAACTGATCAGCACTGCTAAAACTGAAGTATGTTTTGGCACATATCACAAGGAATGCCTAATTACCAGCTGATACATGAAATTCACACTGCACACAGAAAAGGGTGATCAAAGGTATGTTCACATGTTTGCATTTTATAAAAATTGAGTATGTGAAATGTGGGAACCATAGATAAGTATCTAAGGAAACAAAAGTCTGAATACATTCTCTGCAAAGTTACACAAAATATTGATATTTGATTAATAGGGCTATGACAGGGAGATCAGCTCAGTTCTTTGTGACCACCTAGAGGGGTGGGAGGATGGGAGGGAGATGCAAGAGGGAGGAGATATGGGGATATATGTATATGTATAGCTGATTCACTTTGTTATAAAGCAGAAACTAACATACCATTGTAAAGCAATTATACTCCAATAAAGATGTTAAGAAACAAAAAAATAATAGGTCTAAAAATGAAGTTCTATTTTTCCATAGAATCAACTATTGATTTAGTCTGTGTTTCTCCAAAACAGAGTACTCTTTTGGTATAACACAGTAATTGGACAGCCATTAAATTTTGCCATTTAACTAATGACAGTTGCTCCAAATATTTTTTGTTTTAAACAAATCATAATTGCCTTGTTGAATCTGGATTATAAATTTATAAAAAAATAATTTTCAAAAGTCAATCGATAAATTTACAGTATTTTATGGCTGTAGCCCAAGGCATTATTATTTTCAAATTATCAAATAAAAGTACAAATAAGAAATGAGAAAGGTGATTTTTTTTTCCAAAAAACAAAAAAAAAAAATCTTTAGGTCTCCAGATGAAGTCTCTGGTAATGCTGGCTGGGAAATAATCTACTTTGCCCTATATAGGTGGGGAAAGGGATTGAACTGAGGAAATATTTGAGTGGTAAATTATTAACAGATTTAATTAACATATTCTGCTTCTAAAATGAGGCAAGTTTTCATGCAGTCATGTTCAGAAAAAGTTGTTTGCTCCCTGTGTATTTTAACAGTTAGTTTAAACATTCAATAAAACTTGATGAAACAATTTCTGAGGAACCAAGGTAAAAAATAAGGAGAATGCATTGTTGGTATTTAGGACACAAAAACTTAGCCCTAAATTTACCTCATTCTTATAAGGCCTCTACTGAATTCTAGTCACTAGAAAATATAGGCTGGTCAAGGTTAATCTGTGAGTGGCTTTAAAAACTTGCTGAGGATTTGATATGGAGTGTTTCATGCACTGTCAGAGAACAGGAGTGCAGAGAGATGGTAGAAAGAATGTGCACTATGTGATGAAACTTGCTGACTATTGGAGAGGAACCATGAGTCAATCAATGCAAAGAAGCTGAACAGTAAAAATCAGAATGACTGGGATAAACTAGGAGCATGGGCAGCTAAGTGGCTTTTGGAAATTCAATGTAGGGAAATGAAAGCTAACGAAGCTGGGACATAAAAAGAACAGGAAAAAGAAATCTTCCTTTAATGGCAATATTACCAATTTTGCAAAGTAAAAGATTTAGAAATCAGATAAAAATGTGTACTGTGGTTTCACAGAGCACTTTTATCAAGTTTCACTTTTCTATGCATACCCTGAGCACTTTCCGAATTGGGGCCTCATATTAAAAATTCAGTGCTAAACATTTTAACTTAAAAGAAATAAAATAGGAATAATGAAGCAAATTAAAGGGATACTATAATAAGATGTCACAGATGCACACAAATATGTCAAGAAACATGCTGCAAGCCCATGCTTGCGAAAATACTTTAATTAGGGGGCGGAAATCTCAAGGCTGTGGACGCAAAGCCAATTAGAACATTAATTAACTGCACATTTGGTTTACGCAAATTGATTAATGCAGTTAAGCATATGATTTAAATTTATTTCATTTTTTGTTGATTCACTATTTAAAGTAATAGTATTAAGCATTTTTATCCATTTTGAAAAGCTGAACATAGACTCAAAATCAATTAAACAAATATTTTAAAACTATTTTAGGTAAGGTGAATAAGAGAATTTATGAACTGAATTCTAGATTATCATCTTTACTGTTAAAAATCAATAAAAATAAGTGTCCAGGGCTTCCCTGGTGGTGCAGTGGTTGAGAGTCCGCCTGCCGATGCAGGGGACACGGGTTCGTGCCCCAGTCTGGGAAGATCCCACATGCTGCTGAGCGGCTGGGCCCGTGAGCCATGGCCACTGAGCCTGCGCATCTGGAGCCTGTGGTCCACAACGGGAGAGGCCACAACAGTGAGAGGCCCGCGTATCGCAAAAAAATAAAAATAGAAAAAAATAAGTGACAAAACAGAAATAAGAGTCACAGATGTAGAAAACAAACTTACGGTTACCAGAGAGGAAAGGGTGAGGAGAGACAAACTGGGAGAATGGGACTAACATATACACACTACTATATATAAAACAGATAACTAATAAGGACCTACTGTATAGCACAGGGAACTGTACTCAATACTCTGAAATGACCCATATGGGAAAAGAATCTAAAAAAGAGTGGATATACGTACATGTATAACTGATTCACTTTGCTGTACACCTGAAACTAACACAACATTGTAAATCAGTTAAACTCCAATAATTTTGTTTTTAAATGTGAGTAAAAATAAAAAAGTGGATAAGTGATATAATCCCTTGATAGAACAAATATCTTCTCCAGTGTACCCATTTGTTAAATTGAAACTAAAATATAAAGGTGGCCACACATCTAGACTTAACCTGTCATTTTTCTGAGTCATTATATATAAAGTACCTATTGGAGATCACAATTTAGATATCCTAATATTTTATGTTTAATTAATTAATTAATCTTTATTGAAGTATAGTGATTTACATAATTATGTTAATTTTAGGTATACAGCATAGTGATTCGATATTTTTATAGATTATATAGATGTCCTTTTGACAATTAAAATCAGACTAGCTCAGGATCAAAATCAAAATCACATGGAAGACATAATGACTCCATAGCAAGATCCCCATGTAAATCTCCCACAGGGTATACAAATTTTGCAAATATGCAGAAAGAGCAAAGCATTCTCATTTTCAATCACATTCCAGATCTTGGAGTTACCATCATTAAAACAACTGGTGAACAGCAGCAGAAGAGTACTATGTAGTCTTTACTGTAAGTTATTAAACCTCTTATTATGTTAAATAAACTTTCTTTAAGGCCCTCAAAAGATGGGAGTTTATATTAATTACTTTGGGCATGTGCAAGAAATAAAATCTCTAGCTTTAGATTTAAAAAAAAATCAAATGTAATCTAAATTTTAATCAAATACATTAAGATATTGAATATAGTACATATCAAAGGTAAGTAAAACCAAATTCAGAACTCTTCAATTTCCTCATTTTAGTCAGTATTTTTATAGAGTCACCTTTTTTGTATTTACAACTTGAGATGTAATTATCGAATTTTAGTAAGCCTAGATATTTCTTTCCCCAATCTTTTATATTCACCATCCAAAAGCTGCTCCTCCCAACCAATCAATCAACACACACACACACAAACACACACACACACACACACACACACACACACACACACCTTAATTTAAATTTAAATCCATTTCTGAAGACTAATGGAGTCTAAACTTTTAATCACTTATTACCAGTAAGATCTGTTTCCCAAATTATACCCCTGTGCTAATCTACAAATAAGTCATTTCCATTACAAAACACAAGAGCTAAAAATATAAACAAAAGTTTTAATACAAAGAAATTATAATTTACAACCCATAACCAATAGAATCATCCTCCCTGTGCTATAAAGCAGAGGTTCTGAAAGTGTGGTCCAGCATCAGCATCACTTAGGAATTTTTAGAAATGCAAGTGATCAGATCCCATTGAGACCTATTAAATAAGACTCTCAGGTAGGGCAGCCAACAACCTGTGTTTTAACAAACCATCCATGTGTATTTTTGGCCAGTAAAGTCTGAGAACAACTGATATATAATCTCAAATGTTCACATTCTAAATATTGCTTTTGTTCTCCTGCAATCTAAATTAATAATGAAAAATATATAACAAATGCAACTACCTCCTGCAGCACGAAAACCCTGTTCCTATAAAAATATTCACCTTAATCTATCTCCTGAACTAATGCAATGACATATAAACAGGTCTCTCCAAGCACACACAGCTGCTAGAGTGATTTTGCCAAAACATAAATTAGATCATATCTTTTATCCAGTATATTTCTATCCCACAGAATAAATTCCTATAAAGTCATGTTACCTGGCAGCTATTAACTTCTCAATCTCACCTCTTACCACTCTCCTGTTCCTTTTTTCATGTTCTTCTTCAAGATATCTTCATGACTTTACACTTTATTTTATTCAGCACTTTGTTCAAATGTCACCTGTCCTCCATGGATACCCTCTAAGATAACAGATACTCCACTTTCACTGAAGAGTTCCATTTATCTTTCCTTTTTTATTTTTATATTAGTTATTCCTACCTGGACTTAATGTCCCTGTGCTTTTTTTCTTTTCTTTTTTTTTTTTTCTGCCTGTCTCATTAGAATGTAAACTCCATGAGAGCAGAGGCCTTTTTTTCACTATTGTATCCCCAGTAACTCTACAACTCTACATAGCAGAGGGTAGACTATCTGTAATGTGTTGAATGAATAAATATAAAAATGGAAAATAAACCACTGACTAGGTCTTGGACTGCTTGTAACTGATCCGGCTTCCATACATGTTAATATAAACAGATAATATTCTTAGCTCTAAAGATATATATATATATATATATATATATAATAGCTGGCTTTGTAGATTGCTTGCTATTTGCTAGGCACTGTTCTAATACTTTTCTTATATTAATTCATTTAATCCTCACAATTCTATAATTAAGGTAATATTCATATTATTATTTTATAGATGAGGAAAGAATCACAGAGCTATTGAATATCCTGACCATGGTCACACAGGCATGATGTGTTTCTTCACGTGTTGGAACTGGAATTCCGGCCCTGGCAGTCCATGTTCTTAGCTGCTATGTAGCACTGTCCCTCTCTTAACTGGGAATACAATTTAATGACTACTTGGAAATTTATTCAGTAACCAGAAAAAGCTTTAAAGCAACAAGAGTTATAGCAAGTCTAAGGGTTTTTTCTGGGTTTAAGAGCCAGAAAATCCTCTAGTTTATCCCAAGAGCTGTCTTTTATACCCCTTCTATGTATGAGACACACGTGATAACTATCATCAAAAGAAGACACCTTGAGCACACCTAGCACCCTGATCTTGATTTCTAATACCATTCTCCAATAAAATAATCAGAGATTCTTGGAGAAATTCTGATTCTACTACTGGAGCAGAAAATTTACAACATAAGCCTGCAACATCTTGCAGTGCCAGAAACTAAGAAAGTTCTGGCACACACACACACACACACACACGCATGCACACACACAGGTACACATTGATGAAAATAAGTTAAAGGGATATAAAGCAAGTTTTCAATTAATTAAACCAACATAACTGGAAATTTATCAGAGACTATCAGCTTCTAGTACATATGAAGCCATATTAACATTACTACTCAATTTTTGCTTGCTTGATATTCCTCAACTGTAGGTCCTCAAGCCACCTGAATATGTCTCTCAGTTATTTTGTGATATTCCTGTGGATAGTTTTGCTCTGACCTCCTCTTTCATATCTGTATACTAGGACATGACTTTAGACTACAGAACACCTGCTAATTCTCTTCCTGGAGTACTATCTCTTGTAGAGCACTATCCTATAAAGTTGGCAGCATCCTTTATACACCAAAGGAATACTGCATTCTCTTCTGTTATCACTGTATTGGAGGGAAATGAATTTCTGAAGAAATTGATCTATCCCCAACTGTGCCAAATTTGCCATCTGAGTCATAAATAAGAGCTGTTTATGTTTGTATTTTCAGTCTGGCAACTTCATTTTCTTTCTTTTTTTAATGTCCCTCCTCTTTATTTATTTTTTATTGGAGTATAGTTGCTTTACAATGTTTTGTTAGTTTCTGCTGTGCAACAAAGTGAATCAGCTATATGTATACATATATCCCCTCCCTCTTTGACCTCCCTCCTACCTCCCTATCCCACCCATCTAGGTCACCACAGAGCACCAAGCTGAGCTCCCTGTGTTATACAGCAGGTTCCCACTAGCTATTGATTTTATACTTGGTAGGGTATATATGTCAATCCTAATCTCCCAATTCATCCCACCACATTTTCCCCCCCATTTCCACACATCCATTCTCTATGTCTGCATCTGTAATTCCTGCCCTGCAAGTAGGTTCATCTGTACCATTTTTCTAGATTCCACATAAATGCATTAATATACGATATTTGTTTTTCTCTTTTTGACTTCACTCTGTGTGACAGACTCTAAGTCCATTCACATCTCTACAAATGACACAATTTTGTTAACTTTTATGACTGAGTAATATTCTATTGTATATATGTGCCACATCTTTATCCATTCATCTGTCGATGGACATTTAGGTTGCTTCCATGTCCTGGCTATTGTCACTAGTCCTGCAATGAACTTTGGGGTCCATGTGTCTTTTTGAATTAAGGTTTTCTCAGGGTATATACTCAGTAGTGGGATTCCTGGGTCAGATGGTAGTTCTATTTTTAGTTTTTTTAAGGAACCTCCATACTGTTCTCCATAGTGGCTGTATCAATTTACATTCCCACCAACAGTGCAAGAGGGTTCCCTTTTCTCCACACCCTCCCCAGCATTTATTGTTTGTAGATTTTTTGATGATGGACATTCTGACTTCAGCTTCTTGCTTTGTAGAGCACATATTTAGTTGCTGAAGGTGTCTCTTCAAGAGACACCTCCATCCTCTCTCCACTGCTTCTGTCTTTATCTCCAGACCTCAGGAACAAATAATCTTGCCAGTCAAGTGCCCTATGCTAGTGCTTCCTCCTTAGGGATGCTCAGATTATTTGAGGATGGTGGCATTTTTGGTTATCACAATGATCTGGGTAGAAAACTACAGGGAACTTGAGTGCCAATGTCATACATAATGTCATGCACTACAAAGAATCACCCCTTAACCCACGTGACTTTCACATGTCCTGCTGGGCTTTCAAATTTGTGAAAACTCTGTTATAATTATCTAAGTCTATACCCTAACCACATTTTACAATCAACACATTTGCACAGTTTGCACAGTTGTAAACATCAATGATTTTTTCCTAAGTAAAAGTAAATACAATGAGTCTACCTAAGAGTATTATTTGGCTCTTTACCTTTACATAAACATGCCATGAACAGAAACACTTATTGTATGAGGGTTATCAATAAAACAAATCTATATCTGTCTACTTTTATTGACATCTTCTCTGTGGTGACTCTGCATATTGATGCAAGCGTATGACTACCTCATTAGGTCTTTTGTGGAGTTTTAACCAAGCATTAAATATTGAATACATATCAGTTCACTGTAAATTGCCTTTGTTGCATTTCTCCTTTGTATTACAGTTATATTATTCATTTTTAAAGTATATTTGTAGATACATTATACTATTGTGAATTTAATTTCAGGACAGTAAAGGTGGAATTCAAGAAATATGTTATAAAAATGGTGTGTTAGAATTACCAGAGTGGAAAACTAATGCTCTCCAATAAATCAACTCATGGAACTAGATTCTGCGGACAGTTTGAGATGGGAGAGGAATTAATAAATAAGTCCAGACTCTCAGGCACTGCTGGGCCAATGTTATATTGCAATAGAATATTGTTCTTTTCTGAATCTGTCAATGATGTTTCAGTATCATATTCAAATAAAATAGTTTTCAAGAGAAAATAAAATTTTAAGCGGCAGAAGGAAAAGTTCAGACTATTGTACCAAATAAATGAACAAAACATTTTTTTAGAGGAGACCCAAAAGTTGCTAAGAATTTATATGAATATACAGCAAAAGTAAAATGGCTGTTCAAGGTGGCAGCCTTCCCTTCCCTCTCTGAGATAGCTTAAACTCTTCCCCCAATGCAATCCTCTTTTCCCACCCCAAGTAATGGTCATATGACATGGTGAAAAATCCTACTTAAACATTAAGTTGTCAGAAAAGTTTTTTTAAAAAAGCAGTAATTGCCTGAAAATATAGTAGACATGCTAATAATTTAAAAGTTAAACAGTCCCAAATGTCAGGCATTGAATCACTATTTTGTTTATATTCTTATCTATATTCCCAGGAAAAGTATACAAGCTACTAAAGATAAAATAGCTATCACAGTCATTATTTCTCAGGTTACTCATGTATACAATTTAGAAAACATTATAATTCACAGCAAATATATTTTAAAATGGTTGAATGCTTTCCTTTTGCTTTGATGTTTTCAATGGAATCTCATTTAAATAATATTCTGTATTTTTTACTGTTTTGTCAATATAACTTGATTTAGATCCCACTGCTCTAATTGCTACTTTCATGAATGCCTAATATTTTATTTGCTTCCTTGCAAGGCATATACTTGATACTTGCTCTATTTGAAATTCCAATTCATTAACATGGTCCTCCTTTTTAAAATTATTTAGTCACATTGTAATTAAATTATTCTGGGAACTAAAAAGACGTTCTGTCATAAAAATAGACTTCTATACTCTTGATTTTTGGGGGATCTTGAGATCAGCAAGCATAATAATATCAGCTTCAGCTGACATATAATATTTTTCTAATTATATATTAAGCCCATAGATTTTGACCTTACAAGCAAGCAATATTTATATTTATAGAACATGATTTTACCACACCATAATATTTTAAAACTTGTATATACCCACAAAAATCTATATTTGGGAAGGGAGGATTTTAAAAACAAAAATTAATTTGGAATTCACAGTAAAATTTTGAACGCTACATGTCCTCTTAAATTTTAATTATTAGGACAAAAGAAACATTTATTTAAGAATTATAATTTGTTAATCTTCATGTGAAAATCACCTATTCTGATCCAGGTTCATGATGGAAAGAATGGAAATGTATTAAGATGTCTCTTCATTCTTGACTTATAAATGAGAGAGAGAGAGTGAGAGAAGGAAAAGAAAAATTCCATTAAATACCTTATAAAAATATTACTGCAAAGGAATGAGATTTGTAGAAGATGTATAGGCCAAAAAAAATCTAGTCTTTTTCCATAATCTTAGGATATCACTGTTTTGAATATTCTATATTTGAAGTTTATATATTTTAAAAAACTGAAATTATTCTGATGTTGCCAGAATTAAAATTTATCTCCAGAAACTTACTATTTATTTATCTATCTCTCTTAAATTGGTATATTATAATGCCTCTGTTGAATATATATCATCTCTAAGAGGAATGAATAATGATTTTTCAATTAAAACAAACTACTCTATTTTCTATGAAGGAGAATTTTTTGTAAAAGAATTATATTAGATATTATTAATTTAAAGTTTTCACTATTTGAAAATGACACCTAAAGATGCTATTATGAGATGAATTTTAAGATCAACACTCGATAATAGAACACTTTACAGAAATTTTGCTGGTCACCTTTTTTGGTCACATTGTTAAAATGTGAGATGTATTAACTGAATACCCTTTTACTGTTCATTTAAATTCATCTATTTAAAAATAGTAAAGTAATTTTCAGGAAATAAACATATTAAAACAAAATTTTATAAAATAATTTTAATAAAATAAATGATTTTAGTAAACGTATGCAAATATACTGAGGGAGTGTAACTATTTTCAATAACTGTATTATCTGTTGAAATAAAAGATGCTTAATGACTTAGCCAATATTCATGTTATTGTCAATATTTGTGACATCATGATCATGTTAAAAAACTAGTCATAGATATTAGTTCAATTTCCAAGTTTTTTCTGATATTCTATAATTTTAAATCATTTTCAACAGAATTGTCAAATGCTATATTCATTAGGAGCATTCCTTTTCCATATAACAAGGTATGAATATCATTATGGATAATGAAATTCATTAAAACCCATTGTGCTATGGGTGAGAAATTTTAAATTGAATATGGTTAAGAGTAATGAAAGTATTATCCAAATGTTTTGATTGAACTGAATTTCATGAATTAATTGAATGAACTTAAAGCATGAATGTATATATCCCCAAATTAGATTTTAAAAAGTTCAGTTCCCATCTTTCCCCACAAATATAATGTAATTACCCTTTTCTGAATTCCATTTGATATCACCCAACCTTTCCAATCCTTCAGGCCAACATCTGGACTCACTGATTTTTATTTTTGCCTCATAATAAAACAGGAGTGAAAATAAGCCAATGGCCTATGAGTCCCTACATGTTCTGCCCTTGAAAATTTACCAGAATTATACCACCACAAAAATATTGTCCTGTTTTATTATTCCATATTCTTTCTCGAGGAAATTCAATTGTAAGTAAGTTGTCTACACCTCATTTCCTCTAATACTTCCCAAATCCTTTTCTTTTTCTTTACTTGATTTTTCATATTTCTATCATGTATGTCTTTTAGTATTTTTAGCAAGGTATACTTATTTTTGTTTGTACTGTTACTATGTTTGCATACACTTATATAATATTTTTCTTACACTTCTTTTGTGACCTTACCAGCTTACATTTTACCTACTCTTTCCTCAAAATATCTTTTCTTCATTTTTTATATTTCTGTTTCATGTTACTATTTTATATAAGCAGTGGCTTTGATACACAAACTGATATTTAAATTTTGGAGAAATATTTGTTCATGATTTTTAATATGCTTTATGCCAGGGGTGAACAAACTACAGTTTGCAAGCCAAATCCCTTCCATTGCCTGTCTGTTTGTAGCTTATGAGCTAAGAAAATATTTTACACTTTTAAATGGTTTAAAAATATTCATGATTGAATTGTATAATTCAAATTATATAAATCAAATTTCACTTTCCATAAGTAAAGTTTTATTAGAAACAGTCATGAGTATTCATTTACATACAGTTTATGACTGCTTTTGTACTACAATAGCAAGAATGAGTAGTTGCAACAGAGATCATACGACCTCCAGAGTTAAAATATTTACTATCCTGTCCGTGAGAGAAAGCTTGTCAAGCCCTGCTCTATGGCAACATATTTTTTATATATAGTCTTACATTCTATTGATACTTGACATCTATTTACTTTTTCTAGTTTTTCAGGTGCTGCATCCTTTATAATGTGTTGAATTTGCATAATTGAGTGTAATTAGTCAATGGAGATAGAAATTTGTGTGAATATTCATATTACCATTTAGCTCTTCTCCCCAATATCACATATAATTGCTACACTACTTTCTACAAATGCAGACTGTCTGCCTCCATTATTAATTATCAATCTCCTCTCTGCATTACAGATCAGAGTCAGTCCAGGGGAACTCATAAACAGTACATCTCCTACTCCACTGCAAAATGGGTTCTTTTCTTTCTCCTTCATCCCTCATCTATGAAATGTATATTATGCTGATGCCTTCTGAGATCAGCACAATTGGTATTTTTCTTTTACTGTTTTTCTTAATAATATCTGCTTTTCACACATCTTTTCTTCTATTTTTTTGGCTTGGGGTTTCAAACTTCTCTGGATTTCACTGAAGATAAAGTTGTCATGTCTATTTTTTATTCTTCTTGTTGCTTGAGAGTGCTGAGAGCCAAAGGGAGAAACAGCAATTTTGCAGCCCTATTTACAAATTGTAAGTCTGATTGAAAAATCTTATTGAGTGTTCTATGTCGGAGTAAAGATGAATTTACCAATATTTTCCACCATTCTTTGCTTTATCAATGATTCAGAAATAAAGGGTTCATCAATAATAATTTATGTTTAAGCAAAAGAACAAAAAGCTTTGAAATTAACTTCATTTCTAACATGTATCATTCCATGATTACATGATAGTTGCCTTATGGATTATATTTGCAAAAAAACAAGTTCCATGTGATTGATTTTATCTGTTAGCTTTACATAGCTCAAACTCAAAATAACACTTTAATATAATTTGCACAATGCTTAAAGGTTTCAATTGTTTAGAGTAGATTAACAAGGAGTCTTGGGGAAAAAAAATTGGCACAGGACCCACTAATTCATAAATATAAAGTTAGCTGACTTTATTATTGAGCAAGCAAATACCCTGAATGCATGAAGACTGTGAGAAAGTGGCTACAAAGCTGTCATGGTTATCCATCTCTATTTATATAGAACTTAATCTCCTTATATATTATGCTACTTTAAATAAATAGTAGTTACATTGATCAGTAGTTACATTGAGCTTACTCTGACATTCTTTACCAGATTCACTCTAACTTTTTGCTCTTAGTTATTAGTAACCACGGATGATTTCCCCTCGTAGTTACATCCTTAAATATTCAGGAATGTTAGCAAAAGTTCAGTTTCCTCACAGCAGACTACTTCTCTCAACTCACTAGAATATCATAATTTTGTTGTATTTTGAAAATACTGAGATTGCATACAAGTATCTATCTTTAAAAAATGCCTTGTATAAAGAATAGATGTATATAATATGGAGTACCTATTAAAATAACATTTTATTAAAAGTATAATAAAGCAAACATAGTAAACATCTCCTAAACATTTACTGTTTTTTATTGAAGTATAGTTGTTTTACAACATTATGTTACTCAAATGTACAGCAAAATGATTCATATATATATATATATGTGTGTGTGTATGTATATATATATATATATATGTATATTCTTTTTCAGATTCTTTTCCACTATAGGTTATTAAAATATATTGAACATAGTTGTGTGTGCTACATGGTGAGTCCTTGTCAGTTATCTATTTTATATATAGTAGTGTGTATCTGTTCATACAAAACTCCTGATATATCCCTCCCCCAGTTCCTCTTTGGTAACCATAAATTGTCTTCTATGTCTGTGATTCTGTTTTTGTTTTGGAGATAAGTTCATTTATATCATGTTTTAAGATTCCATATGTAAGTGATATTGTATGATATTTGTCTTTGTCTGACTCACTTAGTATGATAATCTCTAGGTCCATCCATTTTGCTGCAAATGGCATTATTTAATTCTTTTTTATGTCTGAGTAATATTCTGTTGTATATGCACTACAATTCTTTTTTTTTTTTTTTTTTTTTTTTTTTTTTTTT
>NW_020838012.1:6258309-6258799 GCF_003676395.1 Aethalodelphis obliquidens | reverse complement strand
GAACTTAATCTCCTTATATATTATGCTACTTTAAATAAATAGTAGTTACATTGATCAGTAGTTACATTGAGCTTACTCTGACATTCTTTACCAGATTCACTCTAACTTTTTGCTCTTAGTTATTAGTAACCACGGATGATTTCCCCTCGTAGTTACATCCTTAAATATTCAGGAATGTTAGCAAAAGTTCAGTTTCCTCACAGCAGACTACTTCTCTCAACTCACTAGAATATCATAATTTTGTTGTATTTTGAAAATACTGAGATTGCATACAAGTATATATCTTTAAAAAATGCCTTGTATAAAGAATAGATGTATATAATATGGAGTACCTATTAAAATAACATTTTATTAAAAGTATAATAAAGCAAACATAGTAAACATCTCCTAAACATTTACTGTATTTTATTGAAGTATAGTTGTTTTACAACATTATGTTACTCAAATGTACAGCAAAATGATTCATATATATATATATATGTGTGTGTGT
>NW_020838012.1:6257783-6258209 GCF_003676395.1 Aethalodelphis obliquidens | reverse complement strand
TATGTATATTCTTTTTCAGATTCTTTTCCACTATAGGTTATTAAAATATATTGAACATAGTTGTCTGTGCTACATGGTGAGTCCTTGTCAGTTATCTATTTTATATATAGTAGTGTGTATCTGTTCATACAAAACTCCTGATATATCCCTCCCCCAGTTCCTCTTTGGTAACCATAAATTGTCTTCTATGTCTGTGATTCTGTTTTTGTTTTGGAGATAAGTTCATTTATATCATGTTTTAAGATTCCATATGTAAGTGATATTGTATGATATTTGTCTTTGTCTGACTCACTTAGTATGATAATCTCTAGGTCCATCCATTTTGCTGCAAATGGCATTATTTAATTCTTTTTTATGTCTGAGTAATATTCTGTTGTATATGCACTACAATTCTTTTTTTTTTTTTTTTTTTTTTTTTTTTTTTTT
>NW_020838012.1:6246865-6257683 GCF_003676395.1 Aethalodelphis obliquidens | reverse complement strand
GATCTTCCCGGACCGGGGCACGAACCCGTGTCCCCTGCATTGGCAGGGGAACTCTCAACTACTGCGCCACCAGGGAAGCCCTGCACCACAATTCTTAATCCATTTTTTTGTTGATGGACATTTAGGTTGCGTCCATGTCTTGGCTATTGTAAATAGTACTGCTATGAACATTGGGGTACATATATGAATTAGCGTTTTCATCTTTTCCAGATATATGCCCAGGAGTGGGATTGCTTGACCATATGTTAACTCTACTTTTAGTTTTTTAAGGAACCTCCATATTGTTCTCCATAGTAGCTGCACCAACTTACATCCCCACCAACAGTGTAGGAGTGTTCACTTTTCTCCATACCCTCTCCAGTATTATTATTTGTAGGTTTTTGATGATGGCCATTCTGACCAGTGTAAGGTGATACCTCATTTTAGTTTTGATATGCATTTCTATAATAATTAGTGAGGCTGAGCATCTTTTCATGTACCTTTGGCCATCTGTATGTCTTCTTTAGAGAAATGTCTATTTAGGTGTTCTGCCTATTTTTTTATTGGGTTGTTTGGTTTTTTTTGATATTGAGTTGTATAAGCTGTTTGTATATTTTGGAAATTAAGCCATTGTTGGTCGCATTGTTTGTGAATATTTTCTCCCACTCTGTGGGTCATCTTTTCATTTTGTTTATGGCTTCCTTTGCTGTGCAAAATCATATAAGTTTGATTAGTTCCCATTTGTTTACTTTTGTTTTTACTTCTTTTGCCTTGAGAGACTGACTTAAGAAAACAG
The DNA here is from genome assembly GCF_003676395.1 of Aethalodelphis obliquidens. Classification (NCBI taxonomy): domain Eukaryota; kingdom Metazoa; phylum Chordata; class Mammalia; order Artiodactyla; family Delphinidae; genus Aethalodelphis; species Aethalodelphis obliquidens. The sequence continues at coordinate 6,256,908 of NW_020838012.1, read as the reverse complement.
TTCTATGATTTATATCATAGTGTTTCATGGTGTTATTCTTATATTTAAGTTTTTAAGCCATTCTGAGTTTATTTTTGTATAGAATGTAAGTGTTCTAACTTCATTTATTTACATGTGGCTGTCCAGCTTTCCCAACACCACTTGCTGTAGAGACTCTCTTTTCTCCATTGTATATTCTCGCCTCCTTTGTTGAAGATTAATTGACTGTAGATGTGTGGCTTTATTTCTGGGTTCTCTGTTTTGTTCCATTGATCCATATGTCTGTTTTTTTGCCAATACTACACTGTTTCGATTACTGTAGCTTTGTAGTAATTGTCTGAATTCTGGGAGGGTTATGTATACAGGTTTGCTCTTTTTCCTCAGGATTGTTTTGGCAGTTCTGGGTCTTTTGTGATCCCATTTAAATTTTAGGGTTATTTGTTCTAGTTCTGTGTAAAGTGTCATGGGTAATTTGATAGGGATCACATTGAATTTGTAGATTGCTTTGGGCAGTATGGCCCTTTTAGCAATTATAATTCTTCCAATCCAAGAGCATGGAATATCTTTCCATTTCTTTTAATTATTTTCAATTTTCTAATTCTTTCACCTCTTTAGCCTGGTTTATTCCTAGGTTTTTTGTTTTTTTGTTTTTTTTTTTTTTGCAATTTTAAAAGGGATTTTATTTTCTTATTTCTCTTTCTGATGTTTCATTGTTACTGTAAAGTTAATCTCGTATCTTGCTAACTTGCTGGATTTGTTTATCAGTTCTAATAGTTTTTTGTGGAGTCTCTAAGGTTTTCTATATAGAATATCATGTCATCTGCATATAATGACAACATAGAAGGGAAGATCCAAAATTTACTATTTTATTTTTGTTAAAGTATTCAACAAGGACTCTGGCCAAAGCATCATAAAAGTTATGAACACTGACAAACTTTTTTTTTTGCAATAAGATGTGTTTCTTGATTTCTTTTTTAAAATCCTCTATTTGTACATCAATTTAAACAAACAACGACAATAAGAAAAAAAAATCCACTCAGATTTCCTGCGCTGAATTAATTATTTAGCCATCATCATCCATTGCTCTGAATTCATTGAACACAGCAGGGAGGCACTAAAGCAGGAGAGATGATTACCTTCAGAAATCACAGATATTCACTAAGCTCGGTAGTTATTACTATACAAAGTCTCCTCCAAATGAAGTCTAGAGAAATTTGAGCTTGATAAATATAGGTTGAAGAAATTCATAACCCTTCATTTGAAGTTTTCACAGTAAAATGTAGCCCCAGTTGAAAATTTAATTTAATCATCTCAGTCAATTCTTTTAAGATTGTTTTCTTAAGAAAACAAAGCTAAAGAAAACTATTCTTCTAGTTAGTATATCTAGGTTGACTAAAATAATATAAGGATTTTCTAGCAATTATGTTTAGTTAAAATTTTGTTTAACATCCTATTCTTGCTTTATTGTTTATTTAATACAATTTAAACATTTAATAATTTATTGATAGGAGGAAAGATTCATATTTTGGTCATAATTTTGTATCTCTAACTTCTTAGAAATCAGTACTTGAGATACTATTATATAAAAATCAGCTGGAAATATTAAATTATATAGGTGTTATCTTGGATAAAGTTCCATTTGCTAAACCAGAGACAAATTGAGCTTTAAAACAAATTATTGCAGTAATGGATTTGAACCATTTCATCAAACCATGAGTCTACATTCATATAATCATATAAATAAACAAGGACATAGAAGAGAAAGGAAATTATTCATTATAATGAAATGCAAAATACTGAAGGAATTAGAAAATCACCTTTTGATAATCAACATAGTAACTAAACTTTCAGGCACATAAATCTTTAATGAATCTAAAACTAGTAAATGGGAATTTAGTTACAAATAACATACTTACATAGTCTTTAATTATCTCCCTACATGGCATTTTTTAACTACAAGGAGAAAAATAATAAATTTGCTGTTGAGAAATGTAACAGAGAAATAATTAAAATTAATATCACCATAAAGAAAAAAAAATCTGGTAGCACTGGACATAATGTATCACTTCTGTACAATTCTTGCCAAAATTGTTAACCATAATTTTATCATGGGGAAATATCAGACTAACCCAAATTGAGGGACAGTCCACAAAATAAAAGTTCATATAATTCAGAAATGACAAGATCATAAAAGACAAAAAAAAAAAAAAGAAGGCTGTGAAACTGCTCCAGATTTAAGCTTACTAACAAAAACAATGTCATCAATGCAATGAGAGATTCCCAATTCAATCCTGAACTAAGAAATATTATTGTATTTTTTTGTAAAAGATATTATAAGAAAAAATTTGTAATTATAAATGAGGCCTATAGATTAGGTGGTGATATTTTTCAATTCAAATAAAAGTGTTAATATTTATTTTGAGAAATATTATAAAATATATTGAGAAATCAATTACAAAAGTTGTTGGGAAGATTATTAAAAGCATTCAAGACAGGGAGAGAGAAGACAGAGAGAAGAAGAGAGAAAGAGAGAGAATGATAAAGTATAGTATAGTTACAAAATATGAACATTTGTGGATTTTGGCCTGATTTTAGAACTGAGGTAGAAAATATATAAAACAAGCCTTAATCATCTTGTAGTGCCAGAAAATATGATATGCTTAAAAAAATTAAAACACAACAATAACAATTATTTATGGGCATATCAAATATTTCTTGACACACCAACAAATGGAGCCAACTGCAAAGGCTTCCAATGGCCAAAGCTGGAACACTTTGAACAATAAATAGTACTGGATTAAACCCAAATTATAAAAGGAATATCCAATACTGATATAAATAAATTATATAATAAATAAATTGGATGAAAAGACAAATCTGTGTAGAAAAATTCCAAATAATTTGTGTAAATACTCCCCACCCTTAAGGAGTAAAAGTATAACTCCCAACTTCCTAAGTGTGGGCTGTGCATAGTGGCTTCCTTCCAAAGAGTGGAATATAGAAAGGGGTAAAAGAAAAACGAATATCCTTACATTGGAGAAATCTGCCAAGCACTACCTCAACCAAGTGATGTTTAACATTAACAGTGATAAGTCACACTGATAACATGTGCCCTTGATATTATGTGACAAAAATGGCACTGTACCTTTCTAGTCTACTTCCCCAAAACACATTGCTCCAGGTTAATCATGAGAAAAATATCACACAGATCCCAATTGAGGGACATTCTACAAAATACATGACCATTAATCCTCCAACTTGTCAAGGCCATCAAAAGCAAAGAATGTTTATTTTTTAATTGGTCAGAGCCAAGAGGAGCCTAAGGAGACAAGACAACTAGATGTAATGTATTTTCCTGGATGGGATCCTGGAAAAAGCATATTAGGTAAAATATAAAGGATAGACTCTGCTTAATAATCATGTGTTCATTAATTGGTTCATTAATTATAACAATGTATCATACTAATGTAATTTGGTAGTACTGGAGGAAATTAGCTGCCAGACATATGGGGGTCTCTGTACTATTGTAGCAATTTTTCTGTAACCTAAAACTGATCTAAAAATAAAATATATCTTAAACATAAATATATATAGTAATTATTTGTATTATAATTTCAACATTTTTGTAGGTCTAAAATTATTTCAAAGAAAAATTTAAAAATAGAATGATTTATTATCAGACATGAAATGGTTGTTGGCAAATTTTGAAGACTGGGCACTCAGAAACACACACTCCAATCTTGCCTCTGAAAACAATTAATTTTATTTTTAGCTCTTAATTAGCTATAAACAATTAGTATCTAAGTATTTTAGTTCACTCATTTGTGAAATGGATGTATGAGCTTCATAACCTATGTATCAGACTGATATAAAGATGATACAAGATGTAAAAGTGCTCTGTGTTCTGAAAGAATTTTAAAAAAGCTTTTTAAAAGTAAAATAGAGTTACCAAATTAAATGTAAATTTTAAGGAAATTGTTGATTTTCATTGTTTTAATATTTTCTATTAAATTATTTAATAGATATTAATAAATTTCTTAACCTAATGCCTTAAACAAAAACCAGAATAGAGCTTGATTTTGATCACTTTCTCCATTTCTTGGTGATGCAAAATTTCCTTCTTCTTTAATATGATAAAAAGTTAATAATTTTGCTGAAATGAACATAAATTTTTGAGTGTAAATCAAGCTAAATTAGTGTTATTTATAGGTTTGGCCACATCTTTTATCTGGGCTTTAAGAACTACATTAACTGGTGGTGGAAATCTCTTCTTTCATGGCTTCTCTGTTTCCAGCTTAGCTTCAATGTTGACTATTCTTTGATAAAACCACCTAACTATTTTTTGAATACAATTTTATCAGAGATAAACAAATTAAACTAAAATTCAGTTGGTTGATATGAAGTGGTATTATAAGTTAAACTCTTTTACTTAATGAATCTTGTCACTCAAAGTTCTATAACTGTGATCTTAGGACACTGGATGATAACTGTTGTAGGAATATATACATAATTGCAATAGATGGTGGCAAGGGGTAGAACTGAAAAATTGAAGAGAAAATACCATATATTGGGGGGTTGGGATAATTCTGTTCACTAAAGAAAGTCCATATTTTAACTTTAAAAAATACTGAAATTACAAACTTGAATTAAAATAAATAAATATTCACTCTTTTCTTAAAATCAGGGAAAAAAATACTCAGAGTTTACTTTATAAGAAATATGAGTTCCAACATTGCCAATGTAACAAATAAAAATTAAACCACACATAGGAATATATAAAAACTGGGGGAATGAAAATTTTGAATGTAAAAGGATGCTAAGTTCATAGTTTGTCTAAACATTCATTAGTAGAACATTAATTAATTACATCATATCAATTTTTATAAGCTGGAGTTAGAAAACCTTTAAAATACTTGCAGAAGTATATACATATATGTAGATACAGGATTTTTTAAAGATATGATACATGAAAAAATATATACAATACACTGTATATAAAGTACTACTGCTTATAAAAGGTAGTACGTTATTTAAGTGTGTATATATATATATATATATATATATATTTACTACAGAATGTGACTAGGTAACTAGGCTGGTAGAAAAATATTTTTTTTCACTTTTAACATCATGAGATAATGAGAGAAATTTTGGCTGGTAAGACGGCAAAGCAGAAGGATATTAGCTTACCCTTTCTTACAAAACCACCAAAATCACAACTAACTCCTGAACAACAATTGACCCAAAAAACCCACTGGAACCTACAAAAAAGATACCCTACATGCAAAGACAAAGAAGAAACCACAACAAAATGGTAGGAGGGGGCACAAGCATAATAAAATCAAATCCCATACCTGCTGGGTGGGGACGCACATACCTGAAAATAATTATATCACAGAAGTTCTCCCAGAGGAGTAAATGTCCTGAGCCTCACATCAGGCTTCCCAGCCAGAGGGGTCTGGCAGCAGGAGGAGGAGGCCCCAGAGATTCTGGATTTGAAGACCAGCTGGGTTTGATCACAGGAATTCCACAGGACTAGGAGAAAGAGAAACTCCAACTTTGTAGGGTCTGCAAAAGTTCATGTGCACACTGGGACCCAGAGAAGAAAGCAGTGACCTCATAAGAGACTGGGCCAGACCTACCTGCTAATACTGGAGTGTCTCCATGGAAGCAGGAGGCAGCTGTGGCTCACTGCGGGGACAAAGACACTGGCAGTGGCAATTCTGGTGAGAACTCTTTGGAGTAAGCCCTGCTAGAGGCTGCTATTTCTTCCCCAAGGCCTAACTCCACCAAACAGCCTGTAGGTTCCAGTGCTGGTTTGCCTCAGGCCAAACCACCAACAAGGTGGGTACACAGCCCCATCAGTCAGCAGACAGGGTGTTTAAAGTCTTCCTGATCATGGTCCTGCCTACCAGAGGGACAAGACACAATTCACCCACCAGGGGTCAGGAACTAGACCTTCCCACCAGGAAGCCTGCACAAGCCTCTTAGACAGCCTCATCCACCAGAGAGCAGATAGCAGAAGCAAGAAGAACTACAACCCTGCAGCCTGCAGAACAGATACCACAATCACAGAAAGTTTTGTCTACAAACTGAGATGGCAGAGGAATATATCCCAGATGAAGGAACAAGATAAAACCCCAGAAGAACAACTAAGTGAAGTGGAGATATACAGTCTACCAAAAAAAAAAAAAAAAATTCAGAGTAATGATAATGAAGATGATCCAAGATCTCAGAAAAAAATGGAGGCACAGTTTCAGAAGATGCAAGGAATGTTTAACAAAGACCTAGATGAATTAAAGAACAAACAGAGATGAACAATATAATAACTGAAATGAAAAATACACTAGACAGAATCAATAGCAGAGAAACTGAGGCAAAAGAACAGACAAGTGAGCTGGAAGACAGAGCAGTGAAAATTACTGCCATGGAACAGAATAAAGAGAAAAGAATGAAAACAAATGAAGACAGTCTAAGAGACCTCTCGGACAACATTAAACACACCAACATTCACATAATAGGGGTCTCAGAAGGAGAAGAGAGAGAGAGAAATGACCTGAGAAAATATTTGAGGACATAATAGCTGAAAACTTCCCTAAAATGGGAAATGAAACAGTCACCCAAGTCAAGGAAGTACAGAGAGTCCCAGGCAGAATAAACCCAAGGAGGAACATGCCGAGATACATAGTAATCAAATCGACACAAATTAAAGATAATGAGGTAATGAGAAATTGTGTAGAAAGTAAATATTAACTAAATACTGAAAAATAGTGTGGTAGGTCATGACCAGCCCTATGGCACAAAATCCTCTTTAGGCAAACCTCTTGACACAGTAAGAAATAAAACATAAAATCATTTAGCTTATACTACTAGTTCATGAAATAAATTGTTATTATCATAATTGGGTAGAACCCTTGTGTGATGGATTCTCCTTTCCCATCCCTTTACCTCAGTCTAAAAGGGTACAAAGGTCAGTAAGCTTGGGATTCCAGGTATCCCTGACTCAGTGGATTCCCAACACAAAATGGACTGCTCAGACTGGACTTACCCCTAAGTAGAGCAAGAGAGGCACCAAGAAACCCTGTTCTCTCTCAAAACTTATGTCCTTGGTTTAATTTGGTGGATTGTGGTAAACTACAGTGAAAGTAAAACTACTTAGCATGGTCTGAGTAATTATTGACTGACTGACTCTTCAGAACCCTTGAGATGGATTGTGAAGTCAGTCCTCACTGAGGAGTAGGAAATAAGTGGAAAGAATTTTGGAATTTAAAAAAGTCTACTACCTACTTATGAAATTTTGTCCAAGATACTCATTAAGAAATCACTTCAAGATCTCCATCTTCATTGATACAAAAACAAGTAATGATAATACTTATTTCATAGAGTTGTTGAGAATATAACAGGCAATAATGTACAGTGAACAATTCAATAATGTCAAGCACACACAAATGTAATTTATCTAGCAGTGAACTGATCTGATAATTATTTTATCTATATCAAAAATAATAAAATACGTTGAAATATCATACAAACAAAGCAACAGAAATATTAAAACAAGAAATCACAGAGACTTTCTCTGAGTTCTTCAAGACCTGATATAATGGACAAATGACTCTTGTCAGTGAAGTTATACACTTACTAGAGATAAGAGGTCCACTTACAAGTCTGACATGAAGAGAATCAGCCAGATTTTACCAAATGACAGAACCAATTTTTAAGAATCAACAAAATAATAAAAAATGTCAGAAGTAAAGTCTACAGGCTATATTGAAATTTGTAATTCTGGAGAGACAGATGCAAAGGGAATTACAGACAAAAAAAGGGAAAACTGTATATGTAAAATAAGTACAGGGTATGCTAATACAGATAAAAATAATCTTTTACTCAGAAAAGTCCATTTTCCCACAGAAAAATCTCTGGAAAGAGCTGAATTTGAGAATTACCAAGAAAATACAGTGTAGCAGTAAAATACATACTTGAACTAAACAATTATTTGGGTAAGCATAGCTAGAGAGACAACATAGAAGCAGACCTGAATGGAATAGTTATTCCTCTACTCTGCCTTTCATATATCAAGAGATGGTTTAAATAAGTTAGAAAATGAGGTGTAGTCATACTAAAAACTATTCAGTTAAAATTCATTTAGTGTTAAATTATAGACATTATATTAGGACATCAATTATTTTATTTCTTGCTTTATTTTATTTTCTCCTGGCCTGCTAAGTAAGGTTCTTTTGATAAGGGTTTACACTTAAGGAAAGGTAAAACAAGAACCCCTGTTACTGGCTAACCAGGTGCTTAAACTTGAGATCCTGAGGAAAATCACAATAAGGAGTGATAAAGAGTTAACTTTAAGCCATTGTTTCTGTCATGACAATTTTTATTTTGTTAAGTTTTTCAAATTCTTGTCTACTACTCTGCTCATTCAAATCTTTGAAATGTTTTGAAGAAGTATTTTTTGAAAGCACAATGGAAGAGTTAATAGAATCTGAATCTTTAGTCACAAACAGCAAGCAAAATCAGGCAAATTTAAGCAAAAAAGGATGCTTTCATAAATATATTGTGTACTTCTAAACCATCAAATCTTCTGGGGGGCGGGGCTAAACATCAGTCTCAGACACAAGGAGAGTCAGTGAGAGAATTTGTTTGACAAGATACCTTTGCCATTATTTAGCACAGACACAAGGTAACCAATCAACACCAGTGACAGTGAGCCCTTAACAATGACATCAGTCGTACGACTATCTCTACTGCTGATTGTACAACAAAGACAAGTTGTTGGCATTATCAACATCAGAGGAGGTTCTGAAGATTCTTTCTTTTTTGGTGTATCTATTCCATATTTGTTTTTTGTTTGTTTTGTTTGTTTTGGTTTACAATGTTGTGTTAGTTTCTACTGTACAAAAAAGTGATTTGTGTATATATATATATATACACTTTTCCATTATGTTTTAACACAGGATATTGAATATGGTTCCCTGTAATGTACAGTTGGACCTTGTTGTTTATCCATTCTGTATATAATAGTTTGCATCTGCTAACCCCAAACTCTCAATCCATCCCTCTCCCTTGGCAACCACAAGTCTGTTCTCTGTGTCTATGAGTCTGTTTCTGTATTGTGGATAAGTTCATTTGTGTCATATTTTAGATTGAACATATAAGTGATATCATTTGAGTTAATTCATCTCACTGGCAGACATGATCACATGTCACAGAGCACAGAAGATGATGAGAAAGAAAGTCCAGACAGATTGTTTTCAGCACTGTAGTGGAGAGTGGACAAAGAAATTCTCTGAACATAGAAACTGCATTCATAACTGGACTGCCACAAGATATGGGCCCCACAGCACAAGCTATATAACAAATATTTAACACACTGGACTTCTGGTCAATAGTAAAATAGAAAAGCTTTGAGAAAGAAAATAACAAAATTGCATTTTAGAAATCACATGGTTGCCGAGAAGAAATTTGGTTGTATGGTGCAAGATCATTAGAAAAGTTAGAAACCTAATGCAAAAGTTTTCCTTGAAGTATATATTTTAGGGACACATGTTTTTTCCTCACAACTCTTTAAAAAGTGAATTCATGTGTATAGAATAATAGAAGAGGAATGTTAATTTGGTTTTCTTTCTTTTTTTAATATATCTTATTTGGCTCTATTTGGTTTTCAGTCAAGAAACTTACAGATTCTTTCTTTGTTCTTAGAAATGGAAATGTAACCACAATGCATCTAGATTACCGCTTGAGTCTACACTTCCATGATGAGTTGGCTCCTAACTATTTTTTTGGATAATTTTAGACTTTTAGAAAAGTTGTAAAAATAATAAAGTGAGTTATATATATTTTGTTTGCTTTCCCTAATGTTAATATTTTACATGGAGATGATACAATTTTGGAAATCAAGACATTAACCTTAACCTAAGACAATTAACTAATCAATAGACCTTATTTGAATTTCTCTAGATTCCCACTTATGTATGTATGTATGTATGTATATATATATATATATATATACACATACACACACATTATATATATATATATATATATATATATATATATAT
>NW_020838012.1:6193769-6246765 GCF_003676395.1 Aethalodelphis obliquidens | reverse complement strand
TATATATATATATATATATATATATAAAATTTGGTCTGTGAGCCAAACTAGGATCCCATTTTGTATTTTGTTTGCATATCTTTAGTATCCTTTGATTATGTGGTGTCATTCATCACTGCTTTCCTTTCATGACCTTCACACTTCTGAAATGTTTAGGCCAGTTATTTTGTAGAATGTCCATTAGTTAGTGTTTATGTGATGTGCTCTCATGATTAGATTAAGGCTATTCATTTTTAACAAGAAATTATGATGTGCCTTTCTCAATGCATCATATCAGAGACAGAAAGTGTAGATATATCTTATTATTTTTAATATTAACTTTGCTAATTGCATTACTAATGTGTTATCTACTGTGATCTTCCACTGTAAATTTAGCATTTTCTCTTTATATTTAGTTTCCAAAATTCCTTATTGTTGTGTGGCCATTAATATTACCCTGAACATTTTTCCCACTTTCCTTATTTATATATTTCTTTGACAGTTTAATTAGGATTTTTAAACAAAGAGAGGTAAATGTGGACTCAAATAGCCCTCAATTGTAATGAATTGAATACCTACCATGAAGCAGGCATAAAAGTAGGTGAGACATACAGGATCTCAAAATCTATAGTGGTTATAGCTTCTAGAGAAATATAGTGAGTGCAGTGAAGAGTTATGATTAGGATAGTCAAATCTCAGTACTACTATGAGAAAACTATTTTATATATTAAGATATATAGATAGATAGATAGATATATTCTATATATCATTTCACATATAGAAGATATTCAAATATTTACTGTGATACTTATCTTCTCTTAAACAATATCTATCAAAAAATTTATTATTTCAAAAACTTTTACTTAGTGCCTCAGAATACAATGGTAAGTCAGGAAGACATTGATTTCTGTTCAAAATTCAAATCAGGCAAGGTAAGGAAACTGGAAAATAAAGGATGATAAATCCCATGGAAATATACAAAGCAATATAATATTTTTAAATTGCTACATATTATTGCACACTGCCATGGATTACTAGCTAGAAGGAAAAAAAAAAACTGAAGTAAATAAGCTTCCAGCTTTTGCTTAAACCCTGAGAACCGAATGTGTTCCAATGCAATTGCATTCTAGTTTTCAAGAAAGTATATGAGAGTGTGTGTGTGTGTGTGTGTGTGAGAGAGAGAGAGAGAGAGAGAGAGAGAGAGAGAGAGAGAGAGAGATCATTTGTATGTTCTGGGCATCCTTCCATGCCAAAGAAGCTGCAAAAGTCTATGAACACTTTCCCTCCAAAAACTAATAACTATTCTCCTAAATTTGATATTAGTATTACAATAAAAAGTAAAATAACCCTATGAAGTTTTTCTTTGTTATTTTTTAACGTCATGTGCTTGTTGTGTTACAAATTACCAGTACTTAGTAGCTTAAAACAATGACCAATTATTATGTCACAGTCCTATGGTGACAGAAATGTAGATAAGCCTTAGCTTGGTTCTTTGCTTAGTGTCTCAGAAGGCTGAAATTAAGGTGTCTGCTGGGAATGCGTTCTCATTTGAGGCTCAGGGCTCTCTCCCAAACTCACATGTTTGTTGGAAGAATACGTTATCTTGCAGCTGTGGAACTCATGGAGACTACATCTTCAAAGACAGAAGTAAATCATGTGTCTTTCCAAAATCACCTGATTAGGTGAGACACACCTAGGATAATATCTCTTTTTTATTAACTCCAAGTCAACTGTTTAGTAACCTAATCTCAAAGGCAATATTTTAACATATTCATAGGCTTGCCCACAGTCAAGGGGAAGTAAGTATACACAACATATAAATAGGAATCTTTTGGGCCACCTTAGAATTCTACCTACCACACATTACGTGATGTTTTAATTTTACTCACAAGTAAGGATAAAAATATTGCTTGCTTTCAGTATTTGAGCAGGTGCTAAAATAATCCAAAGTGTTAGCAATTTATTTATAAAATGGATGATTGCAAATAAGAATACTCCTGGTGTTATTAGTAAACTTTTATATAAATGGATACTTGTAGAATAGCAGATAAATAAGACACTAGAATTTGAATACTAATATTATATGAGAGGAGGAGTCATGCAAATGAGTATAAAATCTCCTTTCATCTTCTCAGTTCCTTTGAATGACATGGTTGACTAAGTCCTGTCATTCTACAGCAAAACTTCAGTTTGCTTTCCCAAACTGAAGTTTGCAGCCATAATGTATTTGCAGGAAATGTTAAAAGAAAAGCTTATGATCTTTACTATGCCTCTCAATCCATTAGAGAAGATCACAAGTTTGACAGGCATCTTCTACACGTACTAATCATTTTAATACTGAGCTGAATTCAGAAAAAAAATATTATTCTTCCAATGTCAACAAAATTGGTCAATAGCAAGTTAACTAACTGTTAATTTTTTGTTAGAATGAGTTTACGTGTGTGTGTGTGTCTATTTTAAATGTACATATTAGTCTCGATTTTTTTTTTTTACCTCCAATTTCTTGCTTAATTTTTAGTCCTTTGGCTGCCTTTCACATTTCTAACATTTTCACTCAGCTGCACAATGCCTTTGCAATTATTATTTTATTATGCCTGTTGTAAAAATCCATTTGGAGAGTAGGTCAAATCCAAATAGTGAAACCTGCAATGCTAATTTTTGTAGATGCTGTGAGTGTAATTTTTAAAAAATAAGTGGAGTCTAGATTTTAAACTTGGCGTCACTCTGCTTGAATGATATTTGCTCCTAGAGGTCTAGACCAATTTTTACTTTTTTTTTTCAAATCTTCATTACACAGATCTTGGTAAAGGGTAGAACTTTGTAAAAGAAAGCTGGTGAAGAGGAGATGAGCAAAATAAAAATGAACAAACTCCTGTCACTTCATCTCTCATATTAATGGTGTTTATGCAACAAACTCCACCTCTACTTAACAGTTAATTTTATATTCAAATTAATTTAAATAACCATATTAAGTTTGAAAATTAATATTTGCAAATACGACCTGTAAAGGAAAATGTAGTACTTATAAGACCAAATATAAATTAAAAAAACACATAATAACTTAAATAATCAAAATAGGCAAGGAAAAAAAGCTTTAGGTAAAAGAGACCAAAGAAGAATTTGATGATTCAAGGACAGAGAAATGTTAGTGAAAATGCTGATAGTGAAAACTGTACTGATACTGACATCAGGTCACTTTAATCAGCATGCTTTCCAGCCAATATCTGGAAATGTAAAATCCCCAGAAGTTATTGATGAAAATTATCCCTGGTGTAATATAGAATTGAGTTAATTTTAATAGGCTATATAAATATCTAAAATCCCATAAGTATTTTCTTAAGTTTTGTGTTTGGAGAAATAGGGGTAAAATATATAATGTAGTGTTTTCAACTTTTTTTTGAGGAGTATCATTATGTGCTATAGCGTATTTTCCTAACTTAGAAGAAAATTACACAATTACTTCTGCTGTCTCATAATAATCATGGGATAACTGGTCCATCAGCTGAGTCCTTTACATAGGGAAGACAGAAATTCATTACTTTAAAAAATTAGTTGCAATGAATAAGCCAGCAAGGTACAAGACCTTTATTGAATAGATTTTAACAAGATTTTTGAAAATGCAAAATGAAGATGTGATAATATAATGTGTTTCAGGAAATGCTATTAAATAAAATTTAGGTTTTCAGATGTCCTATATTACAGACCAATTACTTTTCACATTGATTTTTATCTTTTAATTTCTAGCTCTTCTCTGTGAATGTTCTTTAACATCTCATAAATGAAAAAAATAAAAACTCTTATTCTAGCAAACACTGTGGTCTCTATTGGAATCAAAGAAAGAAATTCCATTGCACATTATAAACATAAACAAATATAGTCCCTCTTTTTCTAAAATAGAATTCACTTAAAAAAATAAAGGCCAGATGACTCAAAGAAAAAATAATATCCCACCTAATAGGTGTGCTTTTCATTCTGACATTGTTTGTCATTTTGAGTAACACTAGAATGAGAGGAAATTATATTTTAAGGTCACTCTTTGAAAAATGCTAACCATAATTATTTAATTTCAGGACATCTTCTCTTTTTGGAAAGTGCATAGCACATTTAATTAGATTAAACCATCTTTTTTTCCTTAACTATAACTACTGGAATGCAACAGAAATCATAGCAATTTAGATATCACCATCAACCCCTTAAAAGATTTAATGCATTTCTTTGCATTTCATTTAGCCAATATGGTAAACTACATTTGCATTTTTCTTTAGGCTTCTTTTCAGATGATTTATGTTTTTAATATTTCTGACAGAATAATAAAATAATATCATACACATTTATAAACATATAAAATGGAAGTCACTTTGAACGATTCTTAACATCTGGTAAAACCTCTCTGGTTGAATCTCCTTGACCTGAATTACATTAAAGATTTTCTCTAAATTAGCATACAAGATTATATTTTCTCATTCATATAAATACACCCATCTTAACTAAAATAATAATCAGACTGGAGAAGGTTTTCCTGTTTAATTTTACAGTCTAGAAGAGAAAGTTAAATGACAAACAATGAAAAGCAAAACATAGCAAGAAAGCACACATACAATTTCCTGTCATTTCATATACTATGTAGCTAGATGACAAAGATGCTGCTTGAAGACCCAAATATAAAGTTGTTTTCAGGAATTCCTCTAGTCTTGCCATTTGCCACTAACTTTTTTTTTTTAACATCTTTACTGTAGTATAATTGCTTTACAATGGTGCATTAGTTTCTGCATTATAACAAAGTGAATCAGCTGTACATATATCCCCATATCTTCTCCCTCTTGTGTCTACCTCCCTCCCTTCATATCCCACCCCTCTAGGTGTTCAGAAAACACTGAGCTGATCTCCCTGTGCTATGCAGCTGCTTCCCACTAGCTATTTTACATTTGGTAGTATATTTAAGTACATGCCACTCTCTCATTTCGTCCCATCTTACCATTCTCCCTACCCGTGTGCTCAAGTCCATTCTCTACGCCTGCATCTTTATTCCTGTCCTGCTCCTAGGTTCTTCAGAACCATTTCTGTTTTTTTTTTTTTTTTTTTTTTTTTCTTATATATGTTTTGGCATTTGGTTTTTTTTTTTCTCCTTCTGACTTACTTCACTCTGTATGACAGCCTCTATGTCCATCCATGTCACTACAAATAACTCAATTTCATTTCTTTTTATGGCTAAGTAATATTCCATTGTATATATGTGCCACATCTTGTTTATCCATTCTTCTGTCAATGGACACTTAGCTTGCTTCCAAGTCCTGGCTGTTGTAAATAGAGCTGCAATGAACATTGTGGTTCATGACTCTTTTTGAATTATGGTTTTCTCAGTGTATATGCCCAGTAGTGGGTTTGCTGGGTCATACGGTAGTTCTATTTTTAGTTTTTTAAGGAAACTCCATACTGTTCTCCATAGTGGCTGTGTCAATTTACATTCCCACCAACAGTGCAAGAGGGTTCCTTTTTCTCCATACCCTATCCAGCATTTATTGTTTGTATATAATTTGTTGATGGCCATTCTGACTGGTTTGAGGTGATTCCTCATTGTAGTTTTGATTTCCATTTCACTAATGGTTAGTGATGTTGAGAATTCTTTCATGTGTTTGTTGGCTATCTGTATGTCTTCTTTGGAGAAATGTCTATTTAGGTGTTCTGCCCATTTTCGGATTGGGTTGTTTGTGTTTTTTGGTATTGAGCTGCATGTGCTGCTTGTAAATTTTGGAGATTAATCCTTTGTAAGTTGCTTCATTTACAAATATTTTCTACCATACAGAGGGTTGTCTTTTCGTCTTGTTTCTGGTTTACTTTGCTTTGCAAAAGATTTTTTCATTAGGTCCCATTTGTCTGTTTTTATTTCCATTTCTCTAGGAGGCAGGTCAAAAAGGATCTTGTTGTGATTTATGTTATAGAGTGTTCTGTCTATATTTTCCTCTAAGTGTTTTATACTGTCTGGCTTGTATTTAGGTCTGTAATCCATTTTGTGTTTATTTCTGTGTATTGTGTTAGGGAGTGTTCTAATTTCATTCTTTTACATGTAGCTGTCAGGTTATACCAGCACCACTTTTTGAAGAGGCGGTCTTTTCTCCATTGTATATTCTTATCTCCTTTATCAAAGATAAGGTGACCATATGTTCATGGGTTTATCTCTGGGCTTTCTATCCTGTTCCATTGGTCTATATTTCTGTTTTTGTGCCAGTACCATACAGTCTTGATTACTGTAGCTTTGTAGTATAGTCTGAAGTCAGGGAACCTGATTCCTCCAGCTCTGTTTCCCTTTCTCAAGATTGCTTTGGCTATTCAGGGTCTTTTGTTTTTCCACACAAATTGTGAAATATTTTGTTCTAGTTCTGTGAAAAATTCCATTGATAGTTAGCTAGGGATTGCATTGAATCTGTAGATTGCTTTGGGTAGTAGAGTTATTTTCACAATGTTGATTCTTCCAATCCAAGAACATGGTATATCTCTCCATCTGTTTGTTTCATCTTTCATTTCTTTCATTAGTATCTTATAGTTTTCTGCATACAGGTCCTTTGTCTCCTGAGGTAGGTTTATTCCTACGTATTTTATTCTTTTTGTTGTAGTGGTAACTGGGAGTGTTTCCTTAATTACTCTTTCAGATTTTACATCATTAGTGTATAGGAAGGCAAGAGATTTCTGTGCATTAATTTGGTATCCTGCTACTTTACCAAATTCATTGATTACTTCTAGTAGTTTTCTGATAGCATCTCTAGGATTCTCTATGTATAATATCATGTCATCTGCAAACAGTGACAACTTAATTCTTCTTTTCCAATTTAGATTCCTTTTATTATTTTTTTTCTTGTCTGATTGCTGTGGCTTAAATTTCCAACACTATGTTGAATAATAGTGGTGAGAGTGGGCAATATTGTCTTGTTCCTGATCTTAGTGGAAATAGCTTCACTTCTTCACCCTTGAGAACAATGTTGGCTGTGGGTTTGTCATATATGGCCTTTATTTTTTAAATTTATTTATTTATTTATTTATTTGCTGTACACGGGCCTCTCACTGTTGTGGCCTCTCCCACTAAGGAGCACAGGCTCCGAAGCACAGGCCCAGCAGCCATGGCCCACGGGCCCAGCCGCTCCGCGGCACGTGGGATCCTTCTGGACCGGGGTACAAACCCATGTCCCCTGCATTGGCAGGTGGACTCCCAACCACTGTGCCACCAGGGAAGCCCTATATGGCCTTTATTATATTGAGGTAAGTTCCCTCTATGTCTACTTTCTGGAGGATTTATAAATGACTATTGAAGTGTGTCAAAAGGTTTTTTCTGCATCTTTTGAGATGATCATATGGTTTTTATCGTTCAGTTTTGTAATATGGTGTATCACATTGATTGATTTGAGTATATTACAGAATCCTTGCATTCTTGGGATAAACCCTACTTGATCATGGTGTATGATCCTTTTAATGTGCTCTTGGATTCTGTTTGCTAGTATTTTGTTAAAGATTTTTTCACCTATATTCATCAGTGATATTGGTCTGTAGTTCTCTTTCCTTATGTCATCTTTGCCTAGTTTGGGTATTAGAGTGATGGTGGCTTCATAGAATGAGTTTGGGAGTGTTCCTGCCTCCACTATATTTTGGAAGAGTTTGAACAGGATAAGTGTTAGCTCTTCTCTAAATGTTAGATAGAATCCTCCTGTGAAGCCATCTAGTTCCGGGCTTTTGTTTGTTGGAAGATTTTTAATCACAGTCTCAATTTCAGTACTTGTGATTGGTCTGTTTATATTTTCTATTTCTTCCTGGTTCAGTCTTGGAAGGTTGTTGTTTTCTAAGAATGTGTCCATTTGTACCAAGTTGTCCATTTTATTGGCATATAGTTGCTTTTAGCAATCTCTCATGATCCTTTGTATTTCTGCAGTGTCAGTTGTTACTTCTCCTTTTTCATTTCTAATTCTATTGATTTGAGTCTTCTCCCTTGTTTTCTTGATGAGTCTGGCTAATGGTTTATCAATTTTGTTTATCTCCTCAAAGAACCAACTTTTAGTTTTATTGATCTTTGCTATCCTTTCCTTCATTTCTTTTTCATTTATTTCTGATATGGTCTTTATGATTTCTTTCCTTCTGCTAACTTTGGGTTTTTTTTGTTGTTGTTGTTGTTCTTCTTTCTCTAATTGCTTTAGGTGTAAGGTTAGGTTGTTTATTTGAGATGTTTCTTGTTTCTTGAAGTAGGATTGTATTGCTCTAAACTTCCCTCTTAGAACTGCTTTTGCTGTATCCCATAGGTTTTTGGTCATTGTGTTTTCACTGTCACTTTTTTCTAGATATTTTTTGATTTCCTCTTTGATTTCTTCAGTGATCTGTTGGTTATTAAGTCGTGTATTATTTAGCCTTCATGTGTTTAGATTTTTTACAGATTTTTTCCTGTATTTGATATCTAGTCTCATAGTGTTTTGGTCACAAAAGTTACTTGATACAATTTCTATTTTCTTAAATTCATCTAAGCTAGATTAGTGACCCAAGATATGATCTATCCTGGAGAATGTGCCATAAGCACTTGAGAAGAATGTGTATTCTGTTGTTTTTGGATGGAAAGTCCTATAAATATTAATTAAGTCCATCTTTTTTTTTTTTTTTTTTTTTGAGGTACACAGACCTCTCACTGTTGTAGCCTCTCCTGTTGTGGAGCACAGGCTCCAGATGTGCGTCTCAGTGGCCATGGCTCACGGGCTCAACCGCTCCATGACATGTGGGATCTTCCCAGACCAGGGTACGAACCTGTGTCCCCTGCATCGGCAGGCAGACTCTCAACCACTGCACCACCAGGGAAGCCCCAAGTCCATCGTTTTTATTGTGTCATTTAAAGCTTATATTCCCTTATTTATTTTTATTTTGGATGATCTGCCCATTGGTGAAAGTGAGGTGTTAAAGTCCACTACTATTCTTGTGTTACTGTCAAGTTCCCCTATTATGGCTGTTAGCATTTGCCTTATGTATTGAGGTGCTCCTATGTTGGATGCATAAATATTTACAATTTTTATATCTTCTTCTTGGATTGATCCTTTGATCATTCTGTAGTGTACTTCTTTGTCTCTTGTGATACTCTTTATTTTAAAGTCTATTTTGACTAATATGAGAGTTGCTACTCCAGCTTTCTTTTGATTTCCTTTTGCATGGAATATCTTTTTCCATCCCCTCACTTTCAGTGTGTATGTGTCCCTAGGTCTGAATTGGGTCTCTTGTAGACAGTATATGTATGGGTCTTGTTTGTGTGTGCATTCAGCCAGTCTATGTCTTTTGTTTGGAGCACTGAATCCATTTACATTTAAGGTAGTTATTGATATATGTGTTCCTATTACCAGTTTCTTAGCTGTTTTGGGTTTGTTATTGCAGGTCTTTTCTTTCTCTTGTGTTTCCTGGCTAGAGAAGTTCCTTTAGCATTTGTTGTAAAGCTGGTTGGTGGTGCTGAATTCTCTTAGCTTTTGCTTGTCTGTAAAGTTTTTAAGTTCTCCATCAAATCTGAATAAGATCCTTGCTGGGTAGAGTAATTTTGGTTGTAGGTTTTCACCTTTCCTCACTTTAAAAATATCCTGCCACTCCCTTCTGGCTTGTAGAGTTTCTGTTAAAAGATCAGCTGTTAACCATATGGAGATTTCCTTATATATTATTTGTTGCTTTTCCCTTGACAGTTTTAATTTTTTCTTTGTATTTAATTATTGGTAGTTTGATTATATGATAATCAATTTGATTATTTGATAGCATGTGGCTTGGCATGTTTCTCCTTGGATTTGTCCTGTATGGGACTCTCTGAACTTCCTGGACTTGACTAACTCTTTCTTTTCCCGTGTTAGGGAAGTTTTCAACTATAATCTCTTCAAATATTTTCTCAGTACATTTATTTTTCTCTTCCTCTGGGACTACTATAATTTGAATATTGGTGCATTTAATGTTGTCCCAGAGGTCTCTGAGACTGTCCTCAATTCTTTTCATTATTTTTTCTTTATTCAGCTCTGAGGTATTTTTTTCACTATTTCATCATCCAGGTGACTTATCTATTCTTCTGCCTCACTTATTCTGCTACTGATTCTGTCTAGAGAATTTTTAATTTCATTTATTGTATTGTTCATCATTGTTTCTTTGATCTTTAGCTCTTGTAGGTCCTTGTTAAACATTTCTTGTATTTTCTCCATTCTATTCCCAAGATTTCAGATTATCTTTACTATCATTACTCTGAATTGTTTTTCAGGTAAACTGCCTATTTCCTCTTCACTTGTTTGGTCTTGTGGGTTTTTACCTTGCTCCCTCATCTGCTGTGTGTTTCTCTAACTTCTCATTTTGCTTACCTTACTGTGTTTGTTGTCTTCTTTTCACAGGCTGAAGATTCATAGTTCCCATTGTTTTTGGTGTCTTCCCCCAGTGTCTACAGTTGGTTCAGTGGGCTGTGTAGGCTTCCTGGTGGAGGGGACTGGTGCCTGTGTTCTGGAGGATGAGGCTAGATCTTGTCTTTCTGGTGGGCTGGAGCACATCTGGTGGTGTGTTTTGGGGTTTCTGTTACCTTATTATGATTTTAGACAGCCTCTCTGCTAACGAGTGGGGCTGTGTTCCTGTCTTGCTAGTTGTTTGTCATATTGTGTCCACCAGTGTAGCTTGCTGGTCATTGAGTGGAGCTGGGTCTTAGCATTGAGATGGAGATCTCCGGGAGAGCAGTCGCTCTTTAATATTACATGGAGCTGGGAGGACTCTAATGGACCAAAGTCCTGAACTGGGCTCTCCCACCTCAGAGGCACAGCCCTGACACCCAGTCAGAGCACTGAGATCCTGTCAGCCACACGGCTCAGAATAAAAGTGAGAAAAAAAGAAAGAAAGAAAAACTAAAATAAAATTGTTTTTAAAATAAAAAAATAATTATTAAATATAAGAAAGTAAAAAGTAAAAAAAAAAGGAAAGAATAGAGCAACCAAACCAAAAAAGAAATCTACCAATGATAACAAGCACTAAATCCATACTAAAAAAAAAAAAAAGAAAAAGAAAAGCAGATAGACAGAACTCTAGGATAAATGGTAAAATAAAGCTATTCAGACAAAATCACACAAAGAAGCATACACATACACATCCACAAAATGAGCGAAAGGAAATAAATGTATATATCATTGCTCCCAAAATCCACCGCCTCAGTTTTGGGATGATTCGTTGTTTATCAGGTTTTCCACAGATGCAGAGTACATCAAGTTGATTGTGGAGGTTTAATCTGCTACTACTGAGGTTGCTGGGAGTGATTTCCCTTTCTCTTCTTTGTTCACACAGCTGCTGGGGTTCAGCTTTGGATTTGGCCCTGCCTCTGTGTTTAGGTCACCTGAGGGTGTCTGCTCTTCACTCAGACAGGATGGGGTTAAAGTAGCATATAATTAGGAGGTTCTGGCTCATTCAGTCCGTGGTGGAGGGAGGGGTACGGAATGCAGTGCGAACCTGCGGTGGCAGAGGCCAGTTTGACATTGCAACAGTTTGAGGCATGCTGCATGTTCCCCCCGGGGAAGTTGTCCCTGGATCATGGGGCCCTGGCAGTGGCGGGCTGCAAAGACTCCCAGGAGGGGAGGTATGGATAGTGACCTGTGCTTGTACACAGGCTTCATGGTGACTGCAGCTGCAGCCTTAACATTTCATGCCTGTCTCTGATGTCTGTGCTGATAGCCGCAGCTTGCGTCCATCTCTGGAGCTTGTTTAGGTGGTGCTCTGAATCCCTTCTCCTTGGCACCCCGAAACAATGCTCTCTTGCCTCTTAGGCAGGACCAGTATTTTTCCCGGACTCCCTCCCAGCTAGCTGGTGCACTAGCCCCCTTCATGCTGTGTTCACACGGCCAACCTGAGTCCTTTCCCTGGGATCTGACCTCTGAAGCCAGAGGATCAACTCCCAGCCCCCACCCTTCCCAGACGGCGGGGGAGCAGAGAAGCCTGTCAGGCTTGTGAGTGCTGGTCAACACTGATTCTCTGTGTGGGAATCTCTCCACTTTGCCTTCTGCACCCCTGTTGCCTTGTTCTCCTCTGTGGCTCCAAATCTTCCCCCCTCAGCCACCCGCAGTCTCTGCCCACGAAGGGGCTTCCTAGCATGTGGAAACCTTTCCTCCTTCACAGCTCCCTCCCACTGGTGCAGGTCCCATCCCTATTCTTTTGTCTCTGTTTTATCTTTTTTATTTTACCCTACTCAGGTACGTGGGGAGTTTCTTGCCTTTTGGGAAGTCTGAGGTCTTCTGCCAGTGTTCAATAGGTGTTCTGTAGAAATTCTTCCACATATAGATGTATTTCTGATGTATTTGTAGAGAGGAAGGCAATCTCCAGGTCTCACTCCTCCACCATCTTGAAGGTCTCCCTTGCTACTAATTTTTAACTTAAGTACTCATTAATTCATTAAATTAAAAGTGTACTATATAGTTTTTTGACTAGAGTACTTGTACCCTGGAGGTTACCTGAAGAATCTCCAATGGATTTGGGGGTTCCAATAATTAAGTAATCAGTGCCCAAATAATTAACTTTTGTGTAAACTCTTCCTATAATTGATCTGCCTGAATGTGTGCCTTTTAGGCATTCTTCAAATTGCTCTTTTCCATATCTCGTTTCCTTCCTCCTACTTTACTTTAAAAAAGAAAGGTATGACCCTCACTAAACCTGAACCTTGGTACCATACATTGCCTCAAAGTGTAAAACCTCTTTGGGCACCAAAGAGACAATTTTAAATGATTGTTCTGGGGAACCCGCCTTAAGGGTAAAGGCCCCAGAATACATTACAATTGACACTGCATAGTGGAAAGTGACAGCCTGACTGCCTGTCATTTTGTCATGCCTTCATATGAATATCTTTAAAATGGAGATATTAACAGTACTTATTTCAGAAGGCTGATATAAGAATTAAGAATTTGAATAATGTTAAAAGTGCTTAAAACAATGCCTAGCTTATAATAAATTCTATATAAGTATTTACTAAAATCATATATGCACCATAAGAACTCCAAAAGTCTTTGACTTCCTCAATCTTGCCTACATTCCTGAGTCTATGTTTCTGAGCAGAAGGAAGCACGAGTACTAGAAATAAGAGGTTAGAGGAATCATTTAACCATCTCAGCTCTTCCATTTTCTATTTACAAGGAATATAAGCTCTTGAGCTAAAGTCCCAGGGCAACAAAGATAACATCAAATGCTTTATTAAAATACTCCCCACCCCCACACACACCCATTTAGTTTTAAATATTATTTTGTGAATTATCAGAACACATCTGTAGGATATAGCATTTTATGGAAAGGAAATCCTTCTTTAACCTCCAAACAGTAGAGATGAAAGAAGCCAATGCCTTAAATTAAGACTTGAGTATTTTCTAGGACTATCAGATATCTAAAAATTCACTGGATGCAAAAATGGATAAAGTTCCCATTATTTCTTTCAGACTCAGTTTGAAGATAAAATATAGATATATACAGACATAGAGTTTGATATAGACGAGTTTAGAACCAATTTTGCCACAATCTTTCAAGAAATATTTATTCAAAATTGTATCAATCCACATCAAATTTCATCCTTTAAAATCTTTTGATGTTTTACCACCTATTGACAATAAACAAATGACATTATATACTAAAATATACTGATATGTTTTACAGTACATAATTAATTAAAGTTTTTTAAACATCTGTATTGTAATATAATTGCTTTACAATGGTGTGTTAGTTTCTGCTTTATAACAAAGTGAATCAGCTATACATATACATATACATATACATATATCCCCATATCACCTCCCTCTTGCATCTCCCTCCCACCCTCCTGATCTCACTCCTCTAGTTGGTCACAAAGCATTGAGCTGATCTACCTGTGCTATGCAGCTGCTTCCCACTAACTATCTATTTTATGTTTTATAGTATATATAAGTCCATGGCCACTCTCTCACTTCATCCCAGCTTACCCTTCCCCCTCCCCATGTCCTCACATCCATTCTTTATGTCTGCATCTTTATTCCTGTCCTGCCCCTGGTTCTTCATAACATTTTTTTTGATTCCAGATATGTGTTAGCATATGGTATGTGCTTTTCTCTTTCTGACTTACTTCACTATGTATGACAGACTCTAGGTCCATCCACCTCATTACAAATAACTCAATTTCATTTCTTTTTATGGCTGAGTAATATTCCATTGTATATGTGTGCCACATCTTGTTTATCCATTCATCTGTCGATGGACACTTAGGTTGCTTCTATGTCCTGGCCATTGTAAACAGAGCTGCAAGGAACATTGTGGTACATGACTCTTTTAGAATTATGGTTTTCTCATGGTATGTGCCCAGTAGTGGGATTGCTAGGTCGTATGGTAGTTCTAGTTTTTAAAGGAACCTCCATACTGTTCTCCATAGTGGCTGTATCAATTTACATTCCCACCAACAGTGCAAGAAGGTTCCCTTTTCTCCAGAACTCTCCAACATTTATTATTTGTAGATTTTTTGATGATGGCCATTCTGACTGGTGTGAGGTGATACCTCATTGTAGTTTTGATTTTGATTTCTCTAATGATTTGTGATGTTGAGCATTCTTTCTTGTGTTTGTTGGCAATCTGTATATCTTCTTTGAAGAAATGTCTGTTTAGATCTTCTGACCATTTTTGGATTGGGTTGTTTGTTTTTTTTCATATTGAGCTGTGTGAGTTGCTTGTATATTTTGGAAATTAATCCTTTGTCAGTTGCTTTGTTTGCAAATATTTTCTCCCATTCTAAGGGTTTTCTTTTCCTCTTGTTTATGGTTTCCTTTGCTTTGCAAAAGCTTCGAAGTTTCATTAGGTCCCATTTGTTTATTTTTGTTTTTATTTCCATTTCTCTAGGATGTGGGTGAAAAAGGATCTTGCTATGATTTATGTCATAGAGTGTTCTGCCTATGTTTTCCTCTAAGAGCTTTATAGCGTCTGGCCTTACATTTAGGTATTTATTCCATTTTGAGCTTATTTTTGTGTATTGTGTTAGGGAGTGTTCTAATTTCATTATTTTACATGTAGCTGTCCAGTTTTCCCAGCATCACTTATTGATGAGGCTGTCTTTTCTCCACTGTATATTTTTGCCTCCTTTATCAAAAATAAGGTGACCATATGTGTGTGGTTTAATCTCTGGGCTTTCTATCCTGTTCCAGTGATCTATATTTCTGTTTTTGTGTCAGTACCATACTGTCTTGATTACTATAGCTTTGT
This sequence comes from Aethalodelphis obliquidens, assembly GCF_003676395.1. Lineage (NCBI taxonomy): Eukaryota > Metazoa > Chordata > Mammalia > Artiodactyla > Delphinidae > Aethalodelphis > Aethalodelphis obliquidens. The sequence continues at coordinate 6,231,579 of NW_020838012.1, read as the reverse complement.
AGTATAGTCTGAAGTCAGACACCCTTATTCCTCCAGCTCAGTTTTTCTTTATCAATATTGTTTGGATATTTGGGGTCTTTTGTGTTTCCCTATCAAACTACCAATGGCACTTTTCACAGAAGTAAAACAAAAATTTCACAATTTGTATGGAAACACAATTTATTTAATAATGTGGAAAACATTGTCATGAAGCCTGACTAAATTTTTAGAATTATATCTAACTTTTGTTTTAATTCTTATATAAAATTACCAAAATTTTATATGTTTAAAACTTTCACTCAAACATGATTCATAAATGAAAGTCCTCCCTTTGCCAAAATTCTTATCTGATATAAAACATATTTTTTTCCTATTTAATACATTGAATTATTTTATATTAAGCCATAATAATCAGCACATTGACTTTTTTCCTTTTTTAATTTGTCATAGAAGTGAATAAACCATCATATGGCTTATTTTAACAAAAACAGTTCAATTTCATATCAGTTTTTCATATCACTTTATATCATTGTTTCATATCATTTATTAAAAGTGTCTCCTTTACCTCTTAAAATTGGTCTGATTTGGATGATAAATTATATGGCCAATCTAATTTTTAATCATATTCATCTTGGCTTGAGTGATTTTAACAATATGTCACAAAAAACCTTCTTTAATTCGTTTTCAATGTGTTTTATAAAATACCTAAAAATAAATATTAGCATTAAAATGAATGCTAATATTTATTAAATATTAAATTGAAAAATGAAATTTTTCATTTTATTTAAATGAAAAATGAAAAATTAAATTAAAATGAAAAAAATGTTATTGGAGTTTTCCTAACTGAATAATCCTGGCTTGGTATCAAAGATTGACTTTGCAAACTTATTTATATGATGGACATTTTTTATAAGTTAAATGGCCTAAGTATGCATTTCTACATATATGATTAAATATTTTTATTAAAATGCACTTACGTAAAAATTTGTATTAACAAGTATGTGTTGAAATTAATAATATCTCCATGTTGCTAACTTGTTTTGAATTTTTGGGTTAAAGAGGGTGATACTTCAGTGAAATATTAAGAGTTAGATAATTGTAACCATTAGAAAAGGTGCAGTGGATTCTGTGATATGCTTTCTAGGAAGTGAGACAGTAAGTGAGTCCATTAAGAAATCCTTTGGCAGTTCTCCAGTCTTTAGTACTTGTGTAAAATTGACTTAAGTGAAGTTAGATGTGAGTACTATACAAAAGTCTTCTCTTCTCAATATCTTTCCACATAGTCTATCCTTCTGTGACTCTTCTGACCATTAGAGTGGTGGCACTGATAGGACCACAATTACTGTTACAGTAATAAAAGAAAAAAAATGTCAACTTTCATATTTGATTTTAGCCCATACAGACAAAAATTATACAAAGTTCCTATGCAGTGTATCCCAGTTAACTAAGGTGAATTTAGAAATATGTACAAGAATTCATTCAATCAATTTGAGTCATCCTATATAGTAGAAAGATTAGGCTCAGTGTGAGAAAACTAATGTGAAATCTTGTTAATCCAGAGGTTCTGCCTAAGGACCAGGTCCAGATTTGGTTCATACTGATAAATGGAGATAAAAGTCTTCTATATTAAAGAGGTTGATAACTTTAAAGTCAACTTCCTAGTAGTTACTAGCATGAATATTGAAATTAGTGATGATAAAAGTATATGGGACATAGATAAAATTGCCCAAATACAAAAACACATGAAACAAAATCCATTCATCTTTTTGGGACTAAATTATAAACCTGAATTAAATTTCAATTTTAAAAATGGAGAAACAGTAATTTATAAATACCATTAACTATAAAATATTACTGTAGCACAACATATTATAAAATATGTTTTCATATGTAACAAATTTAAACTTAATAAAATATTCTGGCTTTGGTTTCATATCTGACAAGTTTCCTCATTAATAAGAAGGTAATTAAAATTTTACATGAGGTCATTTTTTATATGTATAAGAATCATAATTTTAGTTTTAAATGTCAGGTGATGGATGTAAACTAAACTTATTTTAATAATCATTTAGCCATATATTCCTATATCAAATCATTATGTTGTGCACCTTAAACTTATACAATGCTGTATATGTCAATTATATTGCAACAAACTGGAAAAATACATTTTTATTTATTTTAGAAACCTTCTACCAATATACTGAAATCATTCACCTAAGAAAAATGGGTAAAATTAATGCACTTCATTATGAATGGTTGAAGACTAAGCATGTTGTTTCTTGACTTCAAGTGGTGAATCCAAGTGATAATAGGATCTTTTTCTTTTCCAATTTTAATTTTCTCTTTCTATCATATGTTTTGTTTCTGTGTTTGTTCTTTTGATTGTTCTTAATTTACTTTGATTGATAAGTTACTCTCCATTTGTGGTAGCAATGATTAGAATCTGATTTTATATTCTGAATATTTGTTAAATATATCAATGATTTATAAAGATCTGTTCTCTGTTGGATAAGAGGCAATGTGATATCTGCTTTGTTAGTCATTTATGTTGACATGTATTTAAGCTTAAGTCAATTAAAAATTCTATGCCCACTGGAGTGGAAATGTGCTCTTTAATATCTGGACCAATGACTTTTTTTGTTTTTCTATATTTACATTTGACCCACGACAGAAATTATAGAATTGAAGATCTAATAGCACTCTGCGTCTGCTTGTCTATGTGTCTATAATTCAGAAAGACATTTATTTTTCATTGTGTGACTGTGTAATGTCTTTGTTCCTCCAGAAGGTAATTAATACCTTAGATGACAAAGCCTCTTAAATTATAAACACTCTGTTTAGATTGACTTAAGGAGTTAATAATTGCTTGTGTAAATTAAATAATCTTAAAATTCTCAGAAACATAAGAAAATTTAATCTCTAAAACATATCTGTTTTAAATGTAATTTAATTTTTATATGAAACTAAATTTAGAAATATAATATGAATCTAGGTTTACATAAATTTGTTTAAACTTTGTCAAACAAGGCTAATTCACTAATCATAGTTTAATAAAAAGTTATGCCTACACTGATTCATCAATGCTGGGTCTAACACAAATCCTCTTAGGAGTTTTTTTTAAACATATACAAGTTTAGTTGTCAAATAAATTAACATTCGTACTCTTAACTTTTAATATTATGTAAAAAAACAAATTTATTTTTAACTTAAACAAATATTCTGACTGATTTTTAAAATTTCAACAATAATTATATTTTATAGGATGTCAGCTTGAAGACAATTTTCAATATCTTTAGATAACTTAAAACCTTGCACTGATATTGAGTTAATTATTCTGTGATTGTTGGATAGATCACTTTTAAGTAAAATAGACTATTGAAATATTGATTATCAAGCATAATTTTAAGTTACATCATTTTGCTTCTTAATTTTGCATACTGAAAAGAAGTTATATTCATGGACCATGTTAAGTAAGATGGTTATTTTTGCCATTTGGGAAGTTTGAAGAGTAAAAAGTTGTGTTATAAAGCTCTGCATGTCTGCTAACATGCTGGTGTATATCAAATAGTTCTCAATTCCTCCTCTCTCCCCCTGCAGTTTGTCTGAGTCTGGGAGGTTTCCTTGGGATGCGGAACTTTTAGTGGTAAAACCTGGACAAATTAGGAAGAGTTGGTCACACTACAGATACTAAATTACATTAGTTAAAAGGTATAATCAATGTGCATGGTTGAGTTTATATTTAGTAGCAATAGTGATATATAAATAGAGCTGTGTATGTTTGCTTTCTGCTTTTAAAGGAAAATAGGGGTGCATGTATGTGTGTATGTTTGTGTGTGTGTGTATGTTTGTGTGTGTATGTTTGTGTATGTGTATGTTTGTGTGTTTCCTTTTAGTCCTCAGATCCCTGTATATTGTTAAAACTTTTTGACATTCCCAAATTTCTGTCTTTCTGGGAAAGAAAATCATTATTTACCACATTGAAACTGAAACAGAAAATATAAAAAAAATTGATTAATACATTTATTTGAATATAGCAAAAATGAATATGCTATATATTAACAATCTTTGGTATTATGAAATTAGTCAACCTCACAGACATCTGAGATGTATTTGAAAGTAAGTTATCAGAGGGAGGATCCAAGATGGTGGATTAGAAGGACGTGCTCTCACTCCCTTCTGTGAGAACACCAGAATCACAACTAGCTGCTAGACAATCATCGACAGGAAGACACTGGAACTCACGAAAAAAGATACCCCACATCCAAAGACAAAGGAGAAGCTGCAATGAGATGGCAGGAGGGGCACAATCACAGTAAAATCAAATCCCATAATTGCTGGGTGGGTGACTCACAAACTGGAGAACACTTATACCACAGAAGTCCACCCACTGGAGTGAAGATTCTGAGCCCCATGTCAGGCTTCCCAACACGGGGGTCCAGCAATGGGAGGAGGAATTCCTAGAGAATCAGACTTTGAAGAGTGTGGGATTTGATTGCAGGACTTCAACAGGACTGGTGGAAACAGAGACTACTCTTGGAGGGCACACACAAAGTAGTGTGTGCATTAGGACCCAGGGGAAGGAGAAGAGACCACAGGGGAGACTGAACCAGACCTACCTGCTAGTGTTGGAGAGTCTCCTGCAGAGGTGTGGGGTGGCTGTGGCTCACTGTGGGGACAAAGACACTGGCAGCAGAAGTTCTGCGGAGTACTCCTTGGTGTGAGCCCTCCCAGAGTCTGTCATTAACACCACTAAAGATGCCAGGTAAGCTCCAGTGTTGGGTTGCCTCAGGCCAAACAACCAACAGGCAGGGTTTCCAGTCCCAACAATCAGCAGTTAAGTGGATTAAAGTTTTATGGAGCTCTGCCCACCAGAGCAACAGTCAGCTCTACCCACCACCAGTCCCTCCCATCAAGTCTCTTATATAGCCTCATCCACCAGAGGGCAGACAGCAGAAGCAAGGACTGCAATCCTGCAGTGTGTGGAACAAAAAACACATTCACAGAAAGATAGGCAAGATGAAAAAGAAGAGGGCTATATGCCAGATGAAGGAGCAAGATAAAACCCCAGAAAAACAACTAAAAAAAGTGGAGACAGGCAACTTCCAGAAAAAGAATTCAGGAAAATGATAGTGAAGATGATCCAGGACCATGGAAAAACAATAGAGGCAAAGATTGAGAAGACGAAAGAAATGTTTAACAAAGACCTAGAAGAATTAAAGAACAAACAAACAGAGATGAACAGTACAATAACTGACATGAAAACTACATTAGAAGGAATCAATAACAGAATAACTGAGGCAGAAGAACAGATAAGTGACTTGGAAGACAGAACGGTGGCATTCACTGCTGCAGAACAGAATAAAGAAAAAAGAATGAAAAGAAATGAAGACAGCCTAAGAGACCTCTGAGACAACATTAAATGCAATAACATTAGCTTTATAGGGGTCCCAGAAGGAGAAGAGAGAGAGAAAGGACCAGAGAAAATATTTGAAGAGATTATAGTCAAAAACTTCCCTAACATGGGAAAGGAAATAGCCACCCAAGTCCGAAGCGCAGAGAGTCCCATACAGGATAAACACAGGAGAAACATGCCGAGACAGATAGTAAGCAAATTGAAACAATTAAAGACAAAGAAAAATTATTGAAAGCAGCAAGGGAAAATGACAACATACAAGGGAACTCCCAAAATGTTAACAGCTGATTTCTCAGCAGAAACTCTACACTACAGAACGGAGTGACATGATATACTTAAGGTGATGAAAGGGAAGAACCTACAACCAAGATTACCCAGCAAGGATCTCATTCAGATTCAATGGAGAAATCAAAGCTTTGCAGACAAGCAAAAGCTAAGAGAATTCAGCACCACCAAACCAGCTCTACAACAAATGCTAAAGGAACTTCTCTAAGTGAGAAACACAAGAGAAGAAAAGGACCTACAAAAACAAACCCCAAACAATTATGAAAATGGTCATAGGAACATACATATTGATAATTTCCTTAAATGTTAATGGATTAAATGTTCTAACCAAAAGACACAGGCTTGCTGAATGGATACCAAAACAAGACCCATATATATGCTGTCTACAAGAGACCCACTTTAGATCTAGGGACACATACAGACTGAAAGTGAGGGGATGGAAAAAGATATTCCATGCAAATGGAAATCAAAAGAAAGCTGGAGTAGCAATACTCATAACATATAAAATAGACTTTAAAATAAAGAATGTTACAAGAGACAAGGAAGGACACTACAGAATGATCAAGGTATCAATCCAAGAAGAAGGTATAACAATTATAAATATATATGCACCCAACATAGGAGCACCTCAATACATAAGGCAAATGTTAACAGCTATAAAAGAGGAAATCGACAGTAACACAAGAGTGGGGGACTTTAACACCTTACTTACAACAATGGACAGATCATCCAATATGAAAAAAAAATAGTAAACAGAAGCTTTAAATGACACAATAGACAAGATAGATTTAATTGATATTTTTAAGACATTCCATCCAAAACAGCAGATTACACTTTCTTCTCAAATGTGCATGAAATATTCTCCAGGACAGATCACATCTTGGGTCACAAATTAAGCCTCAGTAAATTTAAGAAAATTGAAATCATATCAAACATATTTTATGACTACAATGCTATGAGATTACAAATGAATTACAGGGGAAAAAACGTAAAAAACACAAACACATGGAGGCTAAACACTATGTTACTAAATACCCAAGAAATCACTGAAGAAATCAAAGGGAAATCAAAACATACCTAGAAACAAATGACAATGAAAACACGACAATCCAAAACCTATGGGATGCAGCAAAAGCAGTTCTGTGAGGGAAGTTTATAGCTATACAAGCCTACCTAAAGAAACAAGAAAAATCTCAAATAAACAATCTAACCTTACACCTAAAGGAACTAAAGAAAGAAGAACAAACAAAATCCAAAGTTAGCAGAAGGAAATAAATCATAAAGATCAGAGCAGAAATAAATGAAATACAAAAAGAAAATAGTAAAGATCAATAAAACTACACCCTTGTTCTTTGAGAAGATAAACAAAATTGATAAACCGTTAGCCAGACTCATCAAGAAAAAGAGGGAGAGGACTGAAGTCAATAAAAATAGAAATAAAAAAGGAGAATTTACAACAGACACCACAGAAATACAAAGCGTCCTAAGAGACTACTACAAGCAACTCTATGCCAATAGAATGGACAACCCAAAAGCAATGGACAAATTCTTAGAAAGGTATAGCCTTCCAAGACTGAACCAGGAAGAAATAGAAAAATATGAACAGACCAATCAAAAGTAAAGAAATTGAAACTGTGATATAAAATCTTCCAACAAACAAAAGTCCAAGACCAGATGGATTCACAGTTGAATTATATCAAATATTTAGAGAAGATCTAACACCCATCCTTCTCAATCTGTTCCAAAAAATTGCAGAGAAAGGAACACTCCCAAATTCATTCTATGAGGCCACCATCACCCTGATACCAAAACCAGACAAAGATACTACAAAAAAGGAAAATTACAGACCAATATCATGATGAATACAGATGCAAAAATCCTCAACAAAATACTAGCAAACAGAATCCAACAACACATGAAAAGAATCATACACCATGATCAAGTGGGATTTATCCCAGGGATGCAAGTATTCTTCAATATATGTAAATCAATCAATGTGATAAACCATATTAACAAATTGAAGAATTAAAACCATATGGTCATCTCAATAGATGTAGAAAAAGCTCTTGACAAAATTCAACACCGATTTAAGATAAAAACTCTCCAGAAAGTGGGCATAGACAGAAGCTACCTCAACATAATAAGGGTCATATATGACAAACCCACAGCAAAACATCATTCTCAATGGTGAAAAACTGAAAGCATTTTCTCTAAGATCAGGAACCAGACAAGGATGTCCACTCTCACCACTATTATTCAACATAGTTTTGGAAGTCCTAGCCGTGGCAATCAGAGAAGAAAAAGAAATAAAAGGAATACGTATTGGAAAAGAGGAAGTAAAAGTGTCACTGTTTGCAGATGACATGATACTGTACGTAGAGAACCATAGAAATGCCACCAGAAAACTACTAGACATAATCAATGAATTTGGTAAGGTTGCAGGATACAAAATTAATGCACAGAAATCTCTTGCATTCCTATATATAAAGAGAAATTAAGGAAACACTCCAATTTATCATTACAGCAAAAAGAATAAAATACCTAGGAAAAACTTACCCAGGAAAACAAAAGATCTGTATGCAGAAAATTATAAGACACTGATGAAAGAAATTAAATATGATACAAACAGATGGAGAGATAAACCATGTTCTTGGATTGGAAGAATCAATATTGTGAAAATGACTCTACTACCCAAAGCAATCTACAGATTCAATGCAATCCCTATCAAATTACCAATGGCATTATTAACAGAACTAGAATAAAAATCTTAAAATTTGTATGGAGACACAAAAAAACCCCAAACAGCCAAAGCAGTCTTGAGGGAAAAAACCAGAGTGGGAGGTATCAGACCCCCTGACTTCAGACTAGATTACAAAGCTACAGTAATCAAGACAATATGGTACTGGCACAAAAACGGAAACATAGATCAATGGAACAAGATAGAAAGCCCAGAGATAAACCAATGCACTTATGGTCAACTAATTTATGACAAAGGAAGCAAGGATATACAATGGAGAAAAGACAGTCTCTTCAATAAGTGGTGCTGGGAAAACTGGACAGCTACATGTAAAAGAATGAAATTAGAACACTACCTAACACCATACACAAAAATAAACTCAAAATGGATTACAGACCTAAATGTAAGACCAGACACTATAAAACTCTTAGAGAAAAACATAGGAAGAACACTCTTTGATATAAATCACAGCAAGATCTTTTTTGATCCACCTCCTAGAGTAATGGAAATAAAAACAAAAACAAACACATGGGACCTAGTGAAACTTATAAGCTTTTGTAAAGCAAAGGAAACCATAAACAAGACAAAAAGACAACACTCAGAATGGGAGAAAATATTTACAAATGAATCAATGGACAAAGGATTAATCTCCAAAATATATAAACAGCTCATGCTGCTCATTATTAAAGAAACAAAAAACACAATCCAAAAATGGGCAGAAGACCTAAATAGACATTTTTCCAAAGAAGACATACAGATGACCAAGAAGCACATGAAAAGCTGCTCAACATCATTAATTATTAGAGAAATGCAAATCAAAACTACAATGAGGTATCACCTGACACCAGTTAGAATAGGCATCATCCGAAAATCTGCAAACAACAAATGCTGGAGAAGGTATGGAGAAAAGGCAACCCTCTTGGACTGTTTTTGAGAATGTGAATTGATACAGCCACTATGGGGAACAGTACGGAGGTTCCTTAAAAATCTAAAAATGGAATTACTGTATAATCCAGCAATCCCACTACTGGGCATATAACCAGAGAAAACCATAATTCAATAAGACATGTGCACCCCAATGTTCATTGTAGCAGTATTTACAATAGCCAGGTCATGGAATCAACCTAAATGCCCATCAACAGTCAAATGGATAAAGAAGTTGTGGTACATATATACAATGGAATTTTACTCAGCCATAAAAAGGAACAAAATTGGGTAATTTGTAGAGACGTGGATGGATCTAGAGACTGCCATACAGAGTGAAGTAAGTCAGAAAGAGAAAAACAAATATCACATATTAACACATGTATGTGGAACCTAGAAAAATGGTACAGATGTACAGGTTTGCAAGGCAGAAGTTGAGACACCGATGTAGAGAAGAAACTTATGGACACCAAGGGGGGACAGCTGCGGGGGTGTGGGATGGTGGTGTGATGAATTAGACAATTGGGATTGACAGATATACATGGATATTTATAAAATTGATGACTAATAAGAACCTGCTGTTTGAAAAATTAAATTAAATTAAATTAAAAAATAATAAACTTTCTTGGGTTATTTGTATGGAAATATGTTAATATAAATGTTTCAGACGTTACATGAAATTCCTAAAAATCTTATATGTTCTTGTATAATAAGTCCTAATTTTAGCTATTATTTTAAAATGTATATCTCAGAAATAACTAAATTTCTTTATGAATTGCATTATTATGAACTTTCATCAAATCTTTAACCGCGGTCATTTTTAAGTCTTTTGTCATTTACAGACAATTCTGGGTGTACTCTGATGCTTTTGCAAAAATATTCCTACAAATAGGCTTCATCTTCAAGGAATTCATGGAAATGACTCTAACAAGCACATGTTTCTGGTAACTGACTATGCTGCTGAACTGAATGAATAAACATTTTCAAAACTGTAATGGAAAACTCATGAATTCATAAAAGTGCTAACAAAAGATCAAGGTGAAAAAAAATTAATCACATAGGACTGAGTGAACTGAAAAATAAATAAATAAATAAGTAAATAGTAAATAAATAAGTTATTGTTTGTTACAGAATATGAATGAGCATAAGGAAGGAAAAAACTTAAAAATGAAGTTTACTTTCTTGTTTATAATATCTGAGTCTAAAGAGCTACGAAATATATTAAAATCTTAGCAAAGTTTAACCAATTTGGTGGACTTCTGTCCATGATTTACTCTTTATTACTTTTTCAATATGAAGGAATAATCTATTTTTTTCCGTGTAATCTGCCTATATTCTGTGTTTTGTCACTCTAATTTTTTGTTCTTTATATTCACTTTATCCTTATTATTTAAGAAAACAAAGATGTCTCAGTTATGAAAGAATTCAGTTTGTGATCTTGCTACTTTTTATGTTTATTATCAAATTTGTTTTGTAAGTTGGATACAATGTATAACCTTTTAATATTTTCAAGCATTCATGATTCCATTTTAATAGTATCCAAATCTCATCTTTTGACATTGTTTTTTTAGCTTCCGCAGATCAGTTTCTGACAATAGAACAAATTAAATAAAATAAAACAACATATATGGTATTTATTTCATACCAATACCTAATTTTGATATAATGCCAATGGTCCCCTGGAAATAGTACAAAGATTTGTTCTTTCACCTTATAAATAGAGGAGTGCTAGAAATAAGTAGACTTATTTGATATGTTACCATTGATGAGCTGCAATGGAAGAGATATTTAATCAGAAGATATGCATAACTTTCCTCGGGTTAAAGCTCTAAATGGAAATGATATTAATAGTATTAATATCAATAATTTAAAATGGTATGCTCTATGAGAAGTCCTTAGAGATTAATCAATGCCCTCACTCTTTATAGTATCTTTTACACTGGAGAAAACACTGATAGAGTTAGTATGAAAATTCTGTCAACTTTTTCTTTATTTATGAGATCTGGTGATGCTTTGCCTAATGATAATAGGCAACTACAGCACAGTATTATCAGTCATAATTTCAGTTATTTAAAATGTTTACTGGTCCACAGTCTTCTTTTAATTGAATCTAGCATTTTTTCTGCTGGTAGTTTTCAATTGGGGAATGCACGTTAGACTTACGTATGGAGTTTTGCAAAAATATAAACTCCTAAGACCTATTCTGAATACTCTGAATTTCTTATTTAGATTCTCTGAATTTCTTATTTAGATTCTTATTATATTATTGGTATGTACTTGGAATCAAATATCATATTGTAATTTATGTATAAATCTGTACTATATATATATATATATATATATACACACACGCCAATATGTATATATATATAATATATATATATATATGGTCTCAGGATTGTATGTTTTACATCATCTTTTTCCACTGTAAAAATTATTTTTTTCCATTTTTATAAATCAGATTAAATACTCACTACATTCTTTGAAATGAAACTTACTATAATTTGAGACATTATTTCCTAAAATGTCTTTTGAAATGGCTTTATTATCTTCTTTAGCATGCCACAGAAGCTAGTAAATTTTCTTGTCACAAGAGTCTTGTCATGAACTCTCATCAGACCTTTTACATTTGAATATTACTACTAATAAATTAATCACAGGCATCTTAAGTCTCTGTCACCTGAAGATAGGTTTTGTTTTGCTCTCATGCTTCAACAAAGATTCTGAAATCAGCTACAGATTTTTTTGTTTCTTAAACAAAGAAAAGGAGGACTGTGGGAATCTCACACTCTGAAGACTAGACTCTTGGTGTAGGCTACAGACAACTTCACTTAGAAAACTTTCATACTGTTCCACGGGACAGGTTCAGGATTTCCCAGAACTTTTTTTTTTTTTTTTTTTTTTTTTTTTTTGGCACAGGCCTCTCACTGTCATGGTCTCTCTTGTTGAGGAGCACAGGCTCCAGACGTTCAGGCTCAGTAGTTGTGGCTCATGGGCCCAGTTGCTCCGCGGCATATGGGATCTTCCCAGAGCAGGGCTTGAACCCACGTCCCCCACATTGGCAGGCAGATTCTCAACCACTGCGCCACCAGGGAAGCCCTTCCCGAAACTTTTTATTCAAGAGGTAGACAGATGGAACTTCAAGACAGCAGAGGAGTAAGATGTGGAGATCACTCTCTTTCCCACAAATACATCAAAAATACATCTACATGTGGAACAACTGCTATAGAACACCTACTGAACGCTGGCAGAAGACCTCAGACTTCCCAAAAGGCAAGAAAATCCCCACATACCTGGCCATGGAACTGACAGGGTCTTGGTGCTCCAGCAGGGTGACAGGCTTGAGCCACTGAGGTGAGAGGGCTGAGTTCAGGACATTGGTCCACCAGAGACCTCATGACATCAATCAGCGAGAGCTCTCCCAGAGATCTCCATCTCAATGCTAAGACACAGCTTCAATCAATGACCAGAAAGCTCCAGTACTGAACAACCCATGTGAAACAAATAGCAAGACAGGAACACACCACCACCCATTAGCAGAGAAGCTACCTAAAATCATAATAAATTCACAGACACCCCAAAACACACTACTGGATGTGGTCCTGCCCCCCAGAAAGAAAAGATCCAGCCTCATCCACCAGAACAAATGCACCAATCCCCTCCACCAGGAAGCTTAAACAACCTTTGAACAAACCTTAACCACTACAGGCAGACACCAAAAACAACAGGAACTATGAAGCTGCAGCCTGCGAAAAGGAGACCAAAAACATGGTAAGTTAAGCAAAATGAGAAGACAGAGAAACACACAGCAGATGAAGGAGCAAGGTAAAAACCCACCAGACCAAACAAATGAAAAGGAAATAGACAGTCTGCCTGAAAAACAATTCAGAGAGTAATTATAGTAAAGATGATCCAAAATCATGGAAATAGAAGGAGGAAAATGCAAGAAACGTTTAGCAAAGACCCAGAAGAACTAAAGAGCAAAGAAACAATGATGAACAACATAATTAATGAAATTAAAAATTCTCTAGAAGGAATCAATAGCAGAATAACTGAGGCAGAAAAAAGGAGAAGTGACCTGGAAGATAAAATAGTGGAAATAACTACTGCAGAGCAGAATAAACAAAAAAGAATGACAAGAACTGAGGAAAGTCTCAGAGACTTCTGGGACAACAATAAATGCACCAACATTCAAATTATAGTGGTCCCAGGAGAAGAAGAGAAAAAGAAAGGAACTGATAAAATATTTAAAAGATTATAGGTGGAAACTTCCCTAATATGGGAAAAGAAACAGTCAATCAAGTACAGGAAGTTCAGAGAGTCCCATACAGAATAAATCGAAGGAGAAACATGCAAAGATACATATTAATCAAATTATCAATAATTAAATACAAACAAAAATATTAAAAGCAGCAAGGGAAAAACAACAAATAACATACAAGGGAATCCCCATAAGGCTAACAGCTGATATTTCAGCAGAAACTCTACGAGCCAGAAGGGAGTGACAGGGCATATTTAAAGTGATGAAAGGGAAAAACCTACAACCAAGATTACTCTACCCAGCATGGATCTCACTCAGATTTGACGGAGAAATTAAAACCTGTACAGACAAGCAAAAGTTAAGAGAATGCAGCACCACTAAACCAGCTTTACAACAAATGCTAAAGGAACTTCCCTAGGCAGGAAACACAAGAGAAGGAAAAGACCTACAATTAGAAACCCAAAGCACTTAAGAAAATGGCAATAAAAAAATACATATCAATAATTATCTTAAATGTAAATAGATTAAATGCTTCAACCAAAAACATAGACTGGCTGAATGGATACAAAAAAAGACCTGTACATATACTATCTACAAGAGACCCACGGTATTTGTCTTTCTCTTTCTGACTTACTTCACTCTGTATGAAAGACTCTAGGTCCATCCACCTCACTACAAATAACTCAATTTCGTTTCATTTTACAGCTGAGTAATATTCCATTGTATATATGTGCTACATCTTCTTTATCCAGTCATCTGTCAATGGACAATTAAGTTGCTTGCATGTCCTGACGATTGTAAATAGTGCTGCAATGAACATTGTGGGATGTGACTTCTTTTGAATTATGGTTTTCTCAGGGTATATGCCCAGTAGTAGGATTGCTGGGTCTTATGGTAGTTCTATTTTTAGTTTTCTTAAGGAACCTCCATACTGTTCTCCATAATGGCTGTATCAGTTCACATTCTCACCAACAATGCAAGAGGGTTGCTTTTCTCCACAACCTCTCCAGCATCTATTGTTTGTAGATTTTTTATGATGGCCATTGTGACTGTTGTGAGGTGATACTTCATTGTAGTTTTGATTTGCATTTCTCTAATGATTAGTGATGTTGAGCATTCTTTCATGTGTTTGTTGGAAATCTGTAAATCTTCTTTGAGAAATATCTTTTTAGTCCTTCTGCCCATTTTTTGATTGGGTTGTTTGTTTTTTTTGATAATGAGCTGCATGAGCTGCTTGTATATTTTGGAGATTAATCCTTTGTTGGTTGCTTTGTTTGCAAATATTTTCTCCCATTCTGAGGGTTGTCTTTTCATCTTGATTTTGGTTTCCTTTGCTGTGCAAAAGCTTTTAAGTTTCATTAGGTCCCATTTTGATCACTGGAGTGTGAAGGTTGATGGAAGGAGGAGGCATGATTGCTGGTTACATCAATATCAAATAGTGAGAACTATTTTAATATTGAGAATCACAGCTGAAATACAAGTCAGTTAACTTACTAAATTTAACTCTAGCTTTTGGGTTCAGTAGTGGAGAGAGAATTGTTAAATGCTTGCATTGATTCTGTGCTTTTAATTAGACTTGGGACCACTTTTCTAGATTCCCTGGTTAAGAAGTGGTGGTCTGAGTCAAAGCTGATATGGTTGGTCTGCTTTCCTCATAATTATCTGAGGTGAGCTAATATTGGAGCTTCTGTTATTTTGTTTCTTTAGTTATTAAGCAGAGCTGTGTAATAATGTTCCCTCTGTCTTAGAATACATGATGCTTGCCTTTCAGTTAAAACTAAATGTGTTTACTGTAATCTATTTGTCTGAGATACTTTGTATAAGCTATAAGGAAGAAATCAAGAAATACTCATATATAAAAATTACTGGCTGATTCTACATTAATAATAACCTTTTTTGGTTATGTAAGGTCAAAGTAAGGAAGGAATTATAAAATTTATAGCTGGCAGAGTGTCTTTTATAAACTTTGTTTAAAAATACTTGCAATGGCTTTGATAACTACCCAGAATCAGGGTAAACTTCATAGGCTAATGGCACAGTCTCTACAGGAGTACTGCTTTAACTTCAGACACAAGCCACCAATTTGGGTGGTCCTAGGGCCATCCTCATTTCTAACTAACTGACTTAAGTTTGGGTGTTTTCACTACCCACTCAGGTTGGTTAACTCACTAGGACAACTTACACAACATAGGAAAACAATGTGCTAATAATTATAGTTTTATTATAGCAAAATAATACAAATTAGAAGCAGCCAAAAGAAGAGAGATATAGGTCAAAATCTAGGAGGGTTCCAAACATAAAGGTTTCCATTGTCCTCCCTCTGTGGAGTCAGGATATGTAACCATCTTGTCATATTGATATGTGACAATATGCAGAGGATAGCCAAGCAGAAAAGCTCACTCAAGTCTCAGTGTTTAGAGTTTTATTGGAGTTTGATTACATAGACATGTTCAATTGAATCACAGGCCACACAGTTGAATTTGGTCTCCATATTCCCCTCCTCTCCCCAGAGATCAAGCTGATATCACATGGCTAAAACACTCAACCCCTAATCACACAGTTGGCCTTTCTGGCATGACCAGCCCCCATCTTGAGTCATTTTTTGTCATAAACTATTTTCGAGGGACCCGCAGTGAGTTACCTTGGTAGCATAAGCCACTATGAATAAGAAAGACATCCTATCACTCAGGAAATTCCAAGGATCTGTAGGCTACCTCCAAGGAATTGGGAAAAAAGGCTGGCCAAATTCTTGATTATACAGGAATATCTATTTGAGCTAAGCCAAGGGAATTCATACTATGGCTTTTATGATGCCTTAAACTTACTAACATCAATAAAATCTCTAAAGCTTTTAAGACATATCAGTGTCTGTATCATTTATGTGATTCCAAAACTGCAGTGGTCAAACCACTTAATTAGACATTTGGTATGAGGACAGACAACTTCAGCTTCTCTCTCTTATATATCACTTAAGCATCTAAATGAAAGTGAAAATAATAATGTAAAAAATAGCAACCTAATGTGTTTTCTGGCAATGTGATCACTATAAAATGAATCTATGGCTCTTCTTCTTTGGCCATTACCTGCAGCTGATGTCCTAAAGATAGAACCAACATGACTGCAAGGCAACCAGAACTTCTTCCCAGAAACAGCCTTGACCGAGTTTCTGTAGTTCCTAGAGATATGTTCAGATACTATTTTTACAAAATCTGCATTATATACAAAAAAGAAGCAGACTCACAGATATAGAGAACAAATTGGTGGATACCAGTGGGGAGAGGAAAGTGGGCAGGAGAAAGATAGGGGTGTGGGGTTACAAGATACAAATTATGTATAAAATAAATAAGAAACAAAGATATATTTTACAGCACAGGGAAATATAGCCATTTTTAAAATAACTTTAAGTGGAATATAATTATAAAAATATTGAATCACTTTGCTGTACATTTGAAACTAATATAATATTGTAAATCAACAATACTTCAATAAAAAATAAGAAATCAATTTAAACATTTGACAAATGACATATTATACATAGCTGTTTTATATTTGTGGATCTCTTTTCCATTGAAATTATCAATTTTCTGAAGACAGACTATATATTAGAATTTAGTATTCTTCATGGAAGAATAACACAAAACCCATGCAAGGAATTGCATAAATATGTATTTACTTCTCCAGGCTACTATTATTTAGTTTGTCTATTTCTCTGAGGCAAAATTTTTTCATAATAACCCTTATTGTGCTATGGGAGACTCAAGAATATCTGTGGTCACTAAGATCCATGCTTATAGTTTCATGTGGATTATATCCATTGTTTACTAGGAAATTTCTATTGGGATTGTCAAAGGTACAATCTGTTTCTATATATAGCTGAGTGAATCAGGGGTATGAAAGGGGACATATGTAGACAAATTCTCTATGGTTGCATGTATTTGTTTAGGGAAGATGAGAAGATAGATCAGCTTCTCTTAAAGGATTATATCAGTTCATAAATCTGATATAGAAGCTCTATGTGGTTATTGCTACTGTTTGTCATATAAGAAAGCATTCAGAGACTGAACTTTGAGGAGTAATGTCCTCCTATTAGGTTTTTCTACATCTTGTTTCTTGCCAATTTACTCTGTAATTTTTATGGTTTATTATCCTAAAGGAGATCACTTCTCAACTCAAACCCTTTATAATTTCCCTCTTTCTACAAACCAAAATACAATAGGGATATTAAAACCCTCTAGAAATTATCCAAAAGCCAACTTTGAGCTTGCAAGCATGCATACTCTTTGTGTATGAAAGAGTTTAACAAATTTACTAGCCTTCATCCCTGAATGCATATGGGAGGTATTGTTCATTTGTTTATCTCTCTCTGTAATGTCCCTGCTACCATATTTCATCTCCATCTGCTAAAATACTATCTTTCCTTCAAGATCCAGTTCAAACATTACCTTTCTTCATCCACCTTTCTATGACCCCTGGCCTGTTCCTTCAAAGAATAAGAGGGGCTTCTGTAATGTTGGTAATAATCTTTTTTTTTTTTTAATCTAATGCTGGTTACATGTATGTCCTTGTTTTGTGAAAATTCACCATACATATACTTAATATGTGTGTACTTTTCTGCATTTATGTTGCTTTTAAATAAATAAATAAACTGACCCAGATTTATATATTGAAATGTCAGTGTCACTAACTATCAAAGCACTTCATAAGCAAAAATGAACTGTTCTTCACACTCTCTTGGAAGTATTTTGACATACTATTCAAAGTACTAATGATAATATTTCATTGAAAAATGTATATGTCATCAATAAATGCTGCAAAATTTCTAAATATAAGCAATATTTTCACTAGCAGCCACACGTTTTCTCATTCCTCTCTGAAGTGGAATATAATTATATTAATTTTATGACTTTTTTCATGCCTTCTTTAATAATAATATACCAGCTCTCAGTTTCTCCTATTTTTTCATTCCCTTATTACAGTATTCCCCTGTTACATTAATATGGTACATTTGTTACAATTAATGAACCAATATCCAGACATTATTATTATGTGAAGCCTGTACATTATTCAGAAATACTTACTCTCTACCTAATGTCCTTTTTCTTCTCCAGGGTCCTATCCAGGGTATCACTTTACATTTATTTGTCATGTCTCGTTAGGTTCCTCATGACTATGACATTTTTCTCAGACTTCCCATGATTTGGTGACCTTGAGAGTTTTGAGGAGAATTGGTCAAGTATTTTGTCCCTCTATTGGGAATTGTCTGAAATTTTTCTCATGATTATACTAGAGTTATGGTTTTCTAAAAGGAAGACCACATAATAAAACTGCCAGTCTAGCACATCACACCTCGGATATATACTATTAACATGACTTATTACTGTTGATGTTAATCTTGAGCACCAAGCTAACGTAGTCTTCATCAGATTTATCCATTGTAAAGTTATTTCTTTTTCCCTTTCCATACTGCACTCTTTGGAAAGAAGTCAAGATGCGCAGGACTAAGAAGTAGGGAGTTATGTTCCAGAATATCTACTGGAGCAGAAGATCTTAAATTACTTGAGATTCTTTTGCATGGGGTATTTTTCTTTTCCCCCATTTATTTATTTACTCATTTATTTATGTTAAGAGGGACTCATGGATATTTATTTTTTACTCTACACTACGTTATTTCTTTTGCTCAAATTTTCCCAGCTTTGACCATTGCAAGTTCTTTTGTTGACTCCTTAACATACCCCGTTTATGTGTGTGTGTGTTTATTTAGCACTTCCTTACTTCCCAGCATGCTCTAGGCTCGTCTTGTATATTACTCTTGCTTCAGATTAAGAATTGGTCACTTATCAAGGAGCTCCATTTCATTTTATCAGAGAATGGCATTAGAAACCAAAATCTTGGCACCAGGTATGCTCATTGCAGTTACCATGTTGTTGCTTCTAGGCTTTTGCTGCTGACAGATCAAAGAAATATACGGGTGTGTATTACCCCAAGTATATACACACATATATAAAAATTTCCATATGTTTATTTGGAATGTAAACGTATGTATATGCATTATGATAAACATGAATTAATACTGATTTCTCTAACTTTAATCCATGTGGTCATGTATCACTGTTACCATTTTTGCATGATTATCTGTAACCTCATTCCAACATTAGGAAACATAGCCTTCACTATCTGTCATCCATTTATTTAATTGTTCAAATCAATTTATATATATATATATATATCCATTACATATATAATGGTTTCAGAATTGTTAATATATACCATAAGGGAAACAACTTTATCAACTAGGGGACATTGCTTTCTGCTAACTTAGGTCACTACCATTTCCCTCCACCACTTTCAGTGAAATTGATTTGTATATTTGTAATGCAGTTAGATTGTTTTCTCACAGTTTGCACTCTATCTTGGGAGTCCATGGCTTTATAAAGAATCTTTTTAATTTGCATGAATTGATTTACTCTTTTTTTATGTAAAGTTCTATGGATTTTAATAAATACAATGTTACATATTCACCACTACAGTATCAGACAGAATAGTTACAGTTACCTTAAAAAAATCCCCTGTTCTTCACCTATTCAACTGTCATCTGCCAGGGTCCTGAACTCCTGGCAACCACTGATCTATACTGTGTGTCGCTATAATTTTGCCTTTACCCAATGTCATATAAATTGAGTTATATCGTAGCCTTTTTAGGTTCGCTTCTTTTATTTAGTGATATGCATTTAAAATGTATTCATATTTATGAATAACTTGATAGTTCATTTTTATTATCACTGAATAACATTCCACTGTGGGAAAAGAAAACACACAATTTGCTTATGCATTCACCTATTGAAGGACATCTTGGTTACTTCTAGTTTTTGTCAAATATGAATGCAAATATGATAAACATTTGTGTTCAGGATTTGTATGGTAAATGTCTAGGGACAGAAATCAGTTTGTTAAATACCTAGGAACACAATTGCTGGATCATATAATAAGATTAGATTTAACTTTGTATGAAACTGCTGAATTATCTTGCAAACTATCTTTCTATTCCCATAACTCAGGAGTGAAATTTGCTGTTGCTCTGTATCTTTACCAGCAATTGATATTTCCAGGTTTTTAAAAATGTTTTCTATTCTGATATGTGTGCAATATTATCTAATAATTTTAATTTTCCTAATGATGAATAACGTTGAATCTTTTAACTGGCTTATTGCCATCTGTATATTCTTTGGTGAGGTGTCTCTTAGCTCTTCTGCCCTTTTACAAATTGAATTTTTGTTCTTGTTGAGTTTTAAGAGTTCTTTATATCGTCTAAATATGTGTCCTTTATCAGCCACATGCTTTGAAATATTTTTCTCCCCATTTGTAGCTTGTTTATTCATTCCCATAGCAATGTCTTTCCCATTGCAAAAGTGTTTACTTTTCATCAAGTTCAATATAACACTTTTTTTCTTTTATGGATCTCAATTTTAGTGTTGTATGTAAAAATTCATTGCCAAACTCAAGGTTTTATAGATTTTATCTATAAAATAGAATTTTTATAGTTTTGAATTATGCATTTATGTTTAGGATCCATAAGAATTGTTGATAATTTCATTTTTTTTTTTTTTGCATATGGATGTTCACTTGTAACAGCACTATTTTTATTTGACTACACTTTCTCTATTGAACTCCTTTGCTCCTTTGTCAAATAGATTAACTACATTTATGTAGGTCTATTTCTGCACTCTTCATTCTGTTTCACTGATCTATATGCCTATTTGTTCCCCAATAAAATATTGTATTGAATAATATAGTTTTATAGCAAGATTTGTAATTGAGTAACATGATTTTTTTTTTCTCTGTCTTCCCCTCATCCTTCTCCTGCTTCTTCAGTATTGTGTTGTCTATTCTAGGTATTTTACCTTTCCATAAAAATTTTTAAATCAGTTTGTCACTATCTGTAAAATGTTTGCTGAGATATTGATTGAGATTATTTTTAATCTATTGGCCAATTTAGGAATAATTGACATCAATAATATTGGCTCTGCATGTAGGTTCTGCACATGTTTTGTTAGATTTATGCCAAAATATTTCATCTTTATTATTGTTGTTATTTCCTTTATTTTAATTTTAAATTTCAATTTTTCATTGCTGAGGTATAGAGAAACAACTGACTTTTCAATATTGACCTTGTATATTGCAACCATGCTATAATTACTTATCAATTCCATGAATTATCTTGAAGATTCTTTGATTCATAGACAATTATGTAGTTTGTAAATAAACACAGTTTTATCTCTTTCTTTCCGATCTTTATCCCTTTTATTTCCTTTTCATGTCATATTTCATGAGCTAAGACTTCCAGCATAATGTTAAATAGGAGTAGAGAGAGAGAGGGTACATTTTCCTGTTCCCAATCTTAGTGGGAAAACATTTAGGTTCTCATCATAAGCACGATGTTAGCCATAAGGTTTTTGTATATGAGATTTCACTGTAGTTTTTTTTCTCCCTCCCTTCCTTCCCCCCTCCCTTTCTTCCATCCTTCCTTCCTTCCTTCCTTCTTTCTTTTCTTGGTGGGATTATTTACTACATTGAAGAAGTTACCTCTATTCCAACTTTCCTGAGAGTTTGTATTATTAATGGGCTTGGAATTTTGTCAAAATTTCCTGTATCAATTGACTGTTTGCAAGGTAGATTATAGTGATTAATTTTTAGATGCTGAACCAGCCTTGCATAACTGGAATTGATCACACTTGATTGTGGTGTATAATTCATTTCATACATAATTAAATTTGATTTGTTAATATATTGTTGAAGATTTTGAATCTACAATTGTGAGAGATATTGGTCTGTACTTTCCTTGTAATTTCTTAACCTGTTTATGGTATTAGTGTAGTAGTGGACTCATAGAATGAATTAGAAGAGTTACATCTGCTTGTACTTTCTTGAACATTTCATGGAAAACTGGTATTATTTCTACCATAATTTGGGGGTTAGAATTCACCAGTGAAAACATCTAGGCATAGTAATTTCTACTCTGGAAAGTTGTAGATTATTGATTTAATTTCAAACAATAATGCAGGCCATCTACTTATCTTTATGTAAATTGTGATAATCTGGGCCTTTGAATGAACTTGTTGCTATTACCTAAATTATCAAATTTGTGAGCATGCTGCTATTCATAGTATTCTTTTATTATCTCTTTAATGTTTGTGGCATCAGTAGTGATGAATCCTTTACATATATATATATATATATACCTTAACCCAGCCTCTGGCAGACTTCTTTAGGTCAGAGCTGTAAGTAACAAAGAGTTCTGCATCCCGTCCATCTGTGTGTCATTGTGTTCTGTCCTATCATCCAAAAAATCTTTTTTTTTCCTGTCTTCATTTTTCTTTCCTCTCTTTCTGAAACTCCAACTAAATACATACTGTACTGTTTTATACAATCTAACAGGTCTCTGAGGCTCTGTTCAATCTTTTCAAACTTTTTCTTCTTGGTGTTTATCTTCAAGCTCACTCCTTTCTCTGTTGTCTCTTATTTGTTTTAAAATTTATACAGTATATTTTATATTTCATATAGTGTACTTTTAGCTCTAATTTTAATGAATTTTTAAATAATATTTTCTATTATTTTGATATTTTCTATTTTTATTGAGATATAATTGATGCATAACATTTTATTAGTTTCAGATGTATTATATAATGATTCAGTATATGTTTACATCGCAAAATGATCACCACAGTAAGTCTATTTAATATCCATCATCAGACATAGTTACAAATTACTTTTCTTGTGATGAGAACTTTTAACCTCTTTGAGCAATTTTCAAATATACGATATGGTATTATTTACTATAATCATTATGTTGTGGATTACATCCCCAGGATTTATTTATTGTATAACTAGATGATTATATCTTTTAATCACCTTCACTGATTTCATACAGCTCCCATGCCTGCCTCTGGCAACCACTCATCTGTTCACTGTATCTATGGAGTTTTATTTGTTTGTTTTGTCTGTTTGTTCTAGATTCCACATATTGGTGAGATCACACTGTTTTTGTCTTTCTCTTCCTGATTTATTTCACTTGGCATATTGCCTTCAAGGTCAATAGGTCCATTCATGTTGTTACAAATGGCAGAATTTCTTTCCCTTTATATGGCTGAGTTATATATAGTATACGTTATATATAATATACAATCACATTTTTATTTACTCATCTATGGATACTTAGGTTGTTCCTATGTCTTATCTATTGTAAAGAATGCTGCAATAAAGATGAGGGCATAGATATCTTTTCGAGTTTTTGTTTCCTTTGGATAAATATTGAGAAATGGAACTGCTATATCATATGGTAGTTCTATTTTCAATTTTAGAGAAACTGCTATATTATTTTCCAATGTGGCTGCATCAATTTACGTTCCCACCAAGAGTGTACAAGGATTTTCTTTATTCCACATCCTCACCAACATTTGTTTCTTGACTTTTTGTTAATAGCCATTTAACAGGTCTAAAGTGACATCTCATTAGTTTGATTTGCATTCCTGTGATGACTAGTGACGTTGAACAGCTTTTTGTGTACCTGTTGTTCATCTGTATATCTTTGAGAAAATGTCTATTTAACTCTTCTATCCATTTATAATTGGATTTTATTTATTTGCTTATTTATTTTTATTATTTCTTTTGATGTGCAAAAATAGTTTGATGAAATTCCACTTGATTTTTACTTTTGTTACTTTTGTTTTAGTTGATGAATCTAAAAAATCATATTCAAGACCAATGTCAAGAAGTTTACCACCAATGTTTTCTTCTAGGAGTTTTATGTTTCAGGTCTTACGTTCAAGTTCATTCTGAGTAAATTTTATGTATGCTGTAAGAGAGTGGTCCAGTTTCATTCTTTTGTATGTGGCTGTCCTGTTTTCCCAACAACTTTTATTGAACAGACTGTCCTTTCCCCATTGTGTATTCTTGGCTCCTTTGTAGTAAATTCATTAACCATTTATGCATGGGTTTATTTCTGTGCTCTCCAACCTGTTTCCACAGATCTTTGTGTCTGTTTTTATGCGAATACTGTACTATTTGATTACTATAGCTTTGTAATATATTTGAAATCAGGAAGCTTGATGCTTCCAGCTTTTAGTCTTCTTTATCGAGATTGGTTTGTCTATTTCAGGCCTTTTGTGGTTCAAAAAAATCCTTTGGTTGTAATTAATGTGGAAAGATCATTGTCCAAAATACACACCTTAAAACCCTCAAAGGGTTCATAGTAGATAGAAACTCTACCTATGCAATATATGTGGGAAAGTATTTAATCTAAAATTTAATGTAAATAAACACAAAAGGATTCACACTAGAAAGTACTAAGACACTAACACATTTTAGAAATTACTATAAATCAGAGTATTTTAGAAAAGAATCCAAAGTCAAAACAATCATATATATGTGCCACATCTTTATCCATTCATCCCATGATGGGCACTTAGGTTGTTTCCATCTCTGAGCTATTGTAAATAGAGCTGCAATGAACATTTTGGTACATGAATCTTTTTGAATTATGGTTTTCTCAGGGTATATGCCCAATAGTGGGATTGCTGGGTCATATGGTAATTCTATTTGTAGTTTTTTAAGGAACCTCAATACTGTTCTCCATAATGGCTGTACCAATTCACATTCCCACCAGCAGTGCAAGAGTGTTCCCTTTTCTCCACACCCTCTCCAGCATTTATTGTTTCTAGATTTTTTGATGATGGTCATTCTGACTTCTGTGAGATGATATCTCATTGTAGTTTTGATTTTCATTTCTCTAATGATTAATGATGCTGAGCATTCTTTCATGTGTTTGTTGGCAGTCTGTATATCTTCTTTGTAGAAATGTCTATTTAGGTCTTCTGCCCATTTTTGGATTGGGTTGTTTGTTTTTTTGTTAGACCTAGAGTCTTTCATACAGAGTGAAGTAACAGAAAGACAAAGACAAATACCGTATGCTAACACAAATATATGGAATTAAAGACAAAAAATGTCATGAAGAACGTAGGGGCAAGACAGGAATAAAGACACAGACCTACTAGAGAATGGACTTGAGGATATGGGGAGGGGGAAGTGTGAGTTGTGATAAAGTGAGAGAGAGGCATGGACATATATACACTACCAAACTTAAAGTAGATAGCTAGAGGGAAGCAGCCGCATAGCACGGGGAGATCAGCTCAGTGTGTTGTGACCGCCTGGAGGGGTGGGATAGGGAGAGTGGGAGGGAGGGAGATGAAAGAGGGAAGAGATATGGGAACATATGTATATGTATAACTGATTCACTTTGTTTTAAAGCAGAAACTAACACACCATTGTAAAGCAATTATACCCCAATAAAGATGTTAAAAAAGATCGGATAATTATATATTAATGTGTTTCAATCAGTAAGGAGATGAAGGTTTGACAGGTATAATTATATTCAATGTACACATTTTTTTTGTGGACAATATTTAAGATTTTTTGAAAAGAATATTGTTGATATTTCAAAAATATTCCAGACCTTTTCAGTAACAAAATGCAGTTATATCTAAGAATTTAGTTATATTCTGAAATAATGATACCTGGTTTTGTATAAATTTAATGTAAATGATTTTATCTTTTCACTATACCTGATAAGCTCTCTTGAATAATGATTACTATACTTGGCTTATTTTACCAGATCAAGCATAGGAGAGTTGATAATTGTTATTCCAGGTGATGCTGGAGTATAAAAAATTAGTGGGTTGTTTTTAAAACTGAAGTGTAGACCTGAAGAAGTCAAGTACAGAAGTTTAACAGCATGAATTGTAATCGACTAAAATATTCTGCCAAAGAGTTTAATATTAGAGCTACATGAGCCTTGACTACTTCCATTCATAAGATATTTGTAGAAACTTTTCCCTTATTCACAAGGAAGAAAATTCTTGAAACTCTGATTTAATTTCGAGCTTCAGTTAGACTCCAAACAAAGTATGAAATTGAAGTGACATCATCTTCTTACTGCTGAGATGCTCACACAGTGAATATCCCACATTCCCCTAACTATTTTGGGGGGAAATCCCTACAATCTATATTCTATCCATGTAATATCTCTAGTGATATGTGCCCACTAGGTTTCTGATTACAAGGATTTGGTATTAGGAATTTTTATTATGATATCTCTGAGTTCTATGTCATTTTTGATGACTTAAAGTAATATCCAACTGATTTCTTGTAAAATTTTCATGATTGTCTAAAACATAGTAAGCACTCAGTGAAAACCCTTTGAAAGGATAAATAAATGTATGCTTAGATATCAACAGAAAGGATTCATCAATATCCCTGCTGCTTCCAAATTAGCTGACAAAGAGATTTGATTCTAAAGAAAAACTTATTTGAAGGTACAGAGCTGATGCTAGAATGTCCAGTAAGGGGAAACCTTATGTTTCTGTGTGATTCTGTACAAAGGATAAAGAATGGGATCTGCAAGGTATTGGATTGAAATAATATCCAAAACTTATGAGTATATGCAATATTTATAGGAAAAAATCCCATAACTTTTATCAAATTATGAGATTATGAAATATTAAAAAAATCATTAAGAACCATATATCCATGGAATATTTCCCATTTCTCCACTTCACATTATATTATTTTATAAATGTCAATTAAAGATTTTGTTTTTGATTGAAGAGGAACATATGTGATGATGCATAGAACATTAAACAAAAGAGGTTGGAAATAAGATTTGTATTTTCCCCAAATTTAATTCTATTATTTGAAACCCAATCTTAAGTTTTTAAATGATTTTATTTGTAAAACACACATTATTGTTTTCTTGGAGTTTTTACTCTGACATCCTATAATTTTGATGTTGGCAATTTTTTAACAGTAAATAAAAAAAAAAAAAGAATAAGAGTACATTATAATGTGAATAAACAAATATTCCAAGAGATTTTATTGTATATTCATATGACACTTACCACTGTCCCCAGAAGTGAAGAGCAATGATGATTAATGTTTATCTACATATGTTGGGCTTCTGTTTATCTCTGGTGTTTGCTGCAAAATATCAGCCTTTAAACATCAGGGAAAAAAAGACTAACAACTTGGACAAATTATCTTAAATAACAGATAAATTATTTTAACAAATTAAAGAAATTAAAGGTCTTTACAAACTGCTACAATCAACACGGTGGTTCTGAAAAATTATCTAATTACAGAAATAAACTAAATTAAAAAAAACTCAAAAGATATTTTCAAAATGTTTGGTGAGATGCTATTTTCCTACATAAGGTAAACAAGACAAATAATTTACATGAATTTCAAGGATGTTTTGAACTCAGAATCATAAACATGGTTAATATATCATCATTTCCCCACATCTTGAACACTTTGTTTCTCCTGTGTAGATCTTTATAACTTTAAATCTATAAATGTATTTCATTATTATGAAAATCTGTGAGGTAAACAGGAGGGGAATTATTTCTCTCACACTTTCTTTCCTATTTTTATTGATCAGGAGATCAGAACTCAATGAAAATATGTAATGTTCTTATTGTCAAACAGTAATGAAGTAGCATTAAAATTAGGCTTTCCTAGTTTTTTAAGTTGAACAATAATAGGAAATTAGCTTGAGTTTTGTATCATTATTAAAAATATGATTATCCAGGTTATGGTTATCAATCATATAAATGGCTCACCAAAATTCACACATTTAATCTTATTTTCCTTCATTAGTGATTGGGTCAGAGAGTCTTTGTAACTTATACATTGCCAAAGAGATATAAACAGTGTTAGATTTGTGGTGTTTCCTAAAAATACTTTAACTCTTTTAGAGGGGCAGGCTTATAGCATGATCCTTTGTCCTATGTCCCTTTGCTCTTCCCACCTGTTTCTACCTGAAATGCAAATGCAAAGCCTGATATGAAGCAACCTTTTTGTGACCACAAGGATGGGTATGAAAGCCAGTACATTAAATGTGGTGAAACAGAAACATTAAAATTTAGATGACTTACCCTAAGTAAACATTAGCTTTTAAGTAGAAAAACATTGCAGAAATAAGGGCCAGAAACATCCAAAATTTAGTAAAGTACATCAAATTAAAATTCTAGAAGCTCAGTGAGCCCAAAAAGTGTAAATAAGAAGACAGCTATACCTGAGACATCATAGAAAAACCTCTGAAAATAAAAGTTATACAGGAATTCCTGAAGCAGCCAGAAAAAGAAAAGGATACGTTACATAAGTAGCAATGATTTGAATGAGCATAGATTTCTCATCAGAGATGATGAGGCAGAAGACAAATGTATAATACTTATATAGTGCTGAAAGAAAATAACTGTCAACCCAGAAATCTATATCCAGTGAAATTATCTATCAAGCATGAAAGTAAAATAATTTTTTTTCTGATAAAGGCAAAGTACAACAACGCATCATCAGTATAAATATACTACAAGAAAAGTAGAGGAAGCTCTTCAGGTTGAAGGGAAATAATATCAGGTAGAAATTCACATGTTCAAGAAGGAATGAAGCACACTGAATATGGTGACTATCTGGGCAAATTAATTAAATTGAAAGGAATTAAATAATTCCTTTCAAATCTAAATGAATGTTCAAAGAAAAAATATATAACATTTTCTTGTGAGACTTATAGGTTAAGACAGGAATAAAGACACAGACCTACTAGAGAATGAACTTGAGGATAAGGGGAGGGGGAAGGGTAAGCTGTGACAAAGCACGAGAGAGGCATGGACATATACACACTACCAAATGTAAGGTAGATAGCTAGTGGGAAGCAGCAGCATAGAACAGGGAGATCAGCTCAGTGTTTTGTGACCACCTGGAGGGGTAGGATAGGGAGGGTGGGAGGGAGGGAGACGCAAGAGGGAAGAGATATGGGAACATATATATATGTATAACTGATT
This sequence comes from Aethalodelphis obliquidens, assembly GCF_003676395.1. Taxonomy (NCBI): domain Eukaryota; kingdom Metazoa; phylum Chordata; class Mammalia; order Artiodactyla; family Delphinidae; genus Aethalodelphis; species Aethalodelphis obliquidens. The sequence goes on along the minus strand of NW_020838012.1, from coordinate 6,202,093 downwards.
CACTTTGTTATAAAGCAGAAATTAACACACCATTGTAAAGCAATTATATTCCAATAAAAATGTTAAAAATATAAAAAGAAAAAAAAAGAAAATATAATACTAGTGACAATTCAAGCATAAAATTATGTCAGAGTGCATAGGTGAATGGACCTATATTGTCTTTTTTATTTCCAGTTTATTGAAACTGTTGACAAAAAACAAAGAGACTGCTAGATATTTCTCCAACAAAATTGGATCAGTAGAGAATTGTAGTTCAAAGTCTACAACCATGGCATGCCAAGTCTAAGTCCTCATCGCATCAGAGAAAGGAGAATGCTTTTATTGAGGGGAAAAGTAAGTTGGGAAACCTAGAATAAACAAAGTTTCCACGACTTTTTATTGGCTTTGTCTGTGCTAGGAAAGAAGAGTCTTTCTTCTTCCTGTTGGGCTCTACTATCCTTGCAGGGCACGAGAGCTCCCCTTTCTGGTCTCTCATTATTTAATTAAGGTTTCTGCTTGTTAATTATTTTACATTTCCCCTTTTTGTTCAATATCTTTCTCTGAAAGCATCACTGATCAAGAGTCAGGCTTTCTAGTTTCAGCAGATTTTTGTCTCTCAATGCCTCTAAGGAGGTTTTCTGGGTGTAATGTCTCATGCTGGAGGGATAATGCACAGATTGGCAACCTATGAGGTCACATTCAAGTAACAAGGAGGGGTAGGAGGGAGAATTTACAGGCACTTTTTATCCAAAGTCCATATGTTACCAAAATGATAGACATTGGATATTATCTGAAGCATTACATCATTATCAAAGGTTTTGTGATAAAACTTCTAATAGTCCTGGTCCAGTTATCTGGATGTCATGTACTTCAATTATGGGAAATCTTTACATTCAGGTCAACAGATGATGTGCTGATCCAGTCAAAGTTTGGTGATTTCTTTAGGTGTGTCATGTGAAGCCATGTCTATTCCTTGGAGTTTGGCAGCACAAAGTTTTGTTAGCAGTACTCAATAGGGACCTCTCCAGTGAGGTTGAAGAAAGTTTTTCTGGAGATGTCTTTGTCAGTAGACAAAATCTCCAGATTGCAAGGTATGATTATTCAGGACTTCATCTCCCAAGAGTTCACAGTAAAGAGTCCTCTACTGAAACATGGTTATTTTTAATAGAAGAAATTAGGCCTTTGTAATATTGAAATATACCTCTTTTTATTGGATGTCGGTCAAAATAAGAAGGAGCCAAGTGCAGTGGACATCCTGTGAATGTTTCAAAGAGTGAGAGTTTATGAATTTCAAGAGGGACAGATCTGAGATTTAGAAGGACCAACAGCAATGCTCTTGACCAAGGTATTTGAGTCTACAAATTTTGAACATTTAATTGACTTTAAATAATGTCAGTGTGTTCAGCTAAACCAGAGTATTGAGCATGGTAAGCACAGAGAAAGTGTTGAAAAACTGGCAAAACAGCTCAGACCTGTGAAGATACCTGGCTGGTAAAACATTCAAGAGGAGTCCAGCAGGTAGGGATGGCCTTTCCAAAACGGACTTTAGCCACTGAAGAAGCAGTAGCCTATTTGCAAGGGAAGGCTTCAGTCCAGTATGAAAAAATACATAACAAATATTTATACCCATTAGACAGAGGAAGTTAATTGTCCACTTAGTAGTTTAAAATGTCTGGAACCAGTATGAATAAGGTTTTTTGGGTTGTATTTTGGAGAGGTGGAACAAGTGAGGTAGGCACATTTTGCAGCCTTTTTAATGTTTCCCCACTGATATCGATTCATGAAGGCTATCATTTTGTCAGTAAACCAATGGTTTAATGCATATACAGTGGTGAGGAGTGGAAGTTTTAGAGTCACCCGTAGGACTGGGGTGTTATTTGGTCCAAACCAGAGCTTTCCTTTTTTATTAAACCAACAATTTTTGAATTTCAAATTGTTTCTTTTCTTCTCTGAGGCCAATTGTTGGGCCTCTCTAGTCAGTTTTTCTAAATTATTATTTGGGAAAATAACACTTTGGACCATGACAGGGGTATGGCTGCTGTTGGTCCCTATAAGGGAAGCATTTGTTGTGGAAATATGAGCAAGGCGACTTCATTTAGCTTCCAGAGAGTCAAGTTTGGAATACACCATAATCTTAATAATAGCTAAAATTACAGGTAAAAGTATTGCATCTAATAGTTCCTAAACAACAGGGCAATATTTAGTTTCATTTCCACTGGAAATAAGGAAGCCACATTGTTTCCACAACATTCCAAAATTATGATTTACTCCAAAAGTACATGTACTATCAGTATATATATTGGCAATTTTGTCCTTGGCTAAAGTGCAAGCCCATGTGAGAGCATGTAATTCTGCCTGTTGCACTGAAGTAGTCATAAGAGTACATGCCGCCTCGACAACATCAGAAACAGTTGCAATAGCATGACCACCACAATATTTGTCATTGCTACCTTTTAAATAAGAGCCATCAGTGAACCATGAGAAGTCAGTGTTACCCAAAATAATTTCTTGTAGATCATCACAATGAGTCAGGAGGTGGTCAATCCATGTTAAACAGTTGTCAGGGACTTCACTGGTGATGGAGGGGAAAAGAGAGACAGGGTTAAAGTTATTACAACATAAAAGACTTACATGAAAAGCAGTTGATAAAAGGACTTCATAGGAAATAGGGCTGCTGACTGAGAAATGTTGAGTGCAGTAAGAATTCAGGAAAGCTTCTACTGCATGAGGTACAAGCATGGTTAAAGGGAATCCTACAATGATTTTCTCTAAGGCAAGGGGTATATCCTCATGCCACACGGTCCAAGTTACTGGATATAGTACTCTGTGGATCTATGGTACTACCATGGTTTGCAATGAGTACCCAAGGGCATTCCCTTCCTTTTCATAAACAAAAAGGAAAAAGGGAAAACTCTCAGTAAAATCCTGAGGCATTACTCTTCAAGTGAAATTTTTTTCTTCCCAAGTGAAGGCAAAAATGCATTGGCTAGCTTCATCAACTGGAATACTAAAGAACACAAAGCATACATCAGTTACAGTATAGAATTTGATTCTGGTGGGAATGAATGTTACTAAGGTAAGATGGTTAAGAACAACATCGTGTCAGGGGATAACAATGTTGTTCATTGCTTCAAGGTCCTAGAAAAACTCATGGTCCTTAGATTTTCTCACTGGTAAAATAGGGGCACTACAGGGGCTAGTACAAGTGTTAATGAGGCCTTGAGCCTTGTAATCTTTTATAGATTTTATGCTTTGAAGGAAGGGCTTATTTATTTATATTGTAGTTAGTAATTCTAGGAAGAGATTTTGAGGGATCTGTTTGAATGTATTGATTAACTTTAGGAAGAGGTTTTGAGGGATCTATATGAATATTCATGGGAGGTGTGTTGTGAATTTTGCCAAAGTCAGTCGGAGATTTTGCCCATAAGAAAGGTGGTAGCTAATTCAACAGGGACAAATGATCAATGTTTCCAGTATCAGCTCTACTAACCATCAGAGATGGAACAAATAAAAGATGTTAAAGTGTCATTTAATTTACCTGGTTTTCCCCTTTTGTGAGGAAGAAATTCCAGCATGATAGTTCCCTAAGAAATCTTACCCTAATAAATGGATAAGAGGAGAGGAACAAAGAAGAGTAAGGTGTGTACCTCTCAAAGAGCCTAAACTAAAGGGAAGAGGATCAGAGATAGGACTTCTTGAGGTTCATTTTTTTTTTTTTTTTTTTTTTTTTTTTTGCGGTACTCGGGCCTCTCACTGTCGTGGCCTCTCCCGTTGCGGGGCAACAGTCTCTAGACGCGCAGGCTCAGCGGCCATAGCTCACGGGCGCAGCTGCTCTGCGGCATGTGGGATCTTCCTGGACCAGGGCACGAACCCGTGTCCCCTGCATCGGCAGACGCACTCTCAACCACTGCGCCACCAGGGAAGCCCTTGAGGTTCATTATTGATCACACTATTTGAATTATTTTAGGACTCTGAAGCAGGGGCTATTTTAATAGTAGTGGGATTGACCCCTGAGAGTGTAGCTCAGGTGTCAATTAGGACTGGAAGAGATTCATCCACAATCTGGAGAAATGTTTCTCCAAGTTGATTAAGAGAGAGGATTCAGAAGAGTTCCTGTGGTTCCTCAGAGCCCCATCATTGAGCATTGGGAGGACATAGGAAGGGCTGGTTAGAGGGCTGAAGACATTGAAAGTATGTAAATTTGAAACAGTCTCTTCCAATGTCCTAGCTGTTTGCAATAAGAGACAGGAGGATTTTAGTTTTGTTTAAGACTCTTTATTTGCTGGAGTTAAAGCTTAAGAATTCTGGTGGTCTTCCTTTAAGGTGACTCAAATAGAGTTTTAGAGCTAGTTTTCCAGATTAACTAAATCTGGAGTAGGATATAGTTTCCCATTCCATCCTGATCCTTTTTACTAACGAAAAAAATTCCCAGTTTAGCCCATTAAAAAACAAAGAGTTAAAAGCTGCCTAGGTGGAATCAACATCATAATGAAGACCAGAATTCTCTTTAAAAACAATCTGAATTTGACTGTAATATTCATATGCAGTTTCATTAGTTTTTTTATGTCAAAACCAGAATTTTGTTCCAATCAACAGGCTTTGGACAAGCCCTAGGAATTGCTTGATGTAGAAATCAATTGTCACCTAGCAATTACCCACGCCTGATTATATAATGAATTTGCAGTTTAGTCTCCCAGTTGTAATTCTAGAAAATTTACAGGATTTTACCAGTGAGTGGTTCTCATCCAGTCCTGGGCCTGGACCTCACCAACAAGCATATATACTATCTAATATAAGTCCATGAAATCAGGTTGATAGTTTGAATGACTATGTTAAATTCCTCAGCAAATCTATGAGAATCTTCATTTACTTTGGGAAAGTCTTTGACTATGGATTGCCATTCAGATTTAGTTCAGGGAATATTAAAAATTAAGGGTTTAGCCTCTGAATTCTTAGAAGACTTAATTTTAAAAGGAGAGTTCCTGACAATTTCAGAGGAAAGGGGAGTGGGGAGAGTTTCGCAGAAAATGGGACACTTGGTAAAATAATTTGTATGGGGAATTGAGGAGGTAGAGGAGGACTTAGGGGGCATAGACGAGAAAGAGGAATATGGCACCAGAAGAGGATGGATTCCAGGAAAAGAGATAAGATGGTACAAGAGGCAGAGCCTGAGACAAATAAGCCAAAGAAGAGCATGAGGTTCTGAGAGACATTTTATTTTTCTTTAATCATTTGTTTGCCTCAGTTAATCATAAAATCTTAATTTACAGAGAGGCAATTTTAGACTCCTATAACATTGGGAACCTCAATGTACCAATCAAAGTAAACACTCCACTCAGAGATTTTAAGCTATTGTAGTCCAACTCTGTTTTAAGAAAATTAAGCTTGGGTATTTCAAAATTTCCCCTATAATGACTACTGATATTCTAAACTGCCTTTGGTCAGGTCAGTCCATTTAGTTAGAAATCCACATAAGGAAAGATCTGAGATTTTAAACATAAAAATGGTCAGAGACCCTGGGCAGTGGGGTGCCCTCAAAATATTTAGATAGCCGATTTCATTTCTCAGAAGTTTTTCTCTAGAGTGAAAGAATAATTTTGAAGCAGATTAAACAGCTTACAACACAAACAGCTGAATTCAAACAACTTTCAAGCTAATACCAGCTAGTTCTATGAAAACAGAATGTTCCTGGAGGATCTAGACCACAGGCTTTTCAACCAGTTTCCATAGAATAGCCCTATTCTGATAGAATGGTTCAATGGAAGAATTGGCATAGTTTCAGTGACACAGCCCCTGACCCTGAAGGAATGGGTGAAGGAATGGCTTCTTAGCAAGCTTTGAAAAAGGCTGATCTTAAAAATTAGACCAAAGTGCCACAAAAGTACTTACATACAGAACAAGGCCTTAACTAAAAAGACAGAACCCTAAAATAGATCCTGAGTAAAGCCTGCAGAGCTTTGAACAGAGAATGCATGCGCTTTTTCCAGGAGAAAGATATACCTTCAAACTCTAGTTTGGTGAGAAAAGCAGTGAGTGCAATGAGATCAACTGTGGGTACCACAACGTGTTTTGTCACCAGCCTTGGAGCCATGGAAGATCTTCTCTGGTACTAGTACTGGCTACTAAAATGTTGATCTGAAATTGTAAGCTATTTCCCTTGAAAAGATGTGTTTATAATTGGGATCAGCAGAAAATTGTAAATCAGCATAGAACAGCAACCATGGCAAACCATGTGCAAGGTCCAATGCACTGCAAAGGAAGGAGAGGGGAAATAAGTTAGGAGGGCATTAGGAAACAAAAAGTCCATGCCTTGCCAGGAAAAAATATAAGTCTTTCTTCTTGTTGCTGGTCTCCTATATCAAAACAGGGCATGAGAGCTCCCCCTGCTGGTCTCCAAAATTTACTTAATTAAGGTTTCTGTTTATATAATTAGCATATAACATTGTTTAAGTTTAAGGTGTACAATATGATGATTTAATATACTTATATATTGCAAAAAGATTACCTCAGTAAGGGTAGTTAACATCAACTCACATAATTAGTTCTGTGTATGTGTGTGTATGTATATGTGGTGAGAATTTTTAGGATCTACTCTATTAGAAACTTTCAAGTGTGTAGCAGAGTATATTTTTTTTGTAGCAGAGTATTTTTAATTACAGACATCATGCTATAAAATATATTCCAATGTCTTTATAAATGAAAGTTTGTACCCTTTGACCAATATCTTTTTACATTTTATAAATGTGTTTTATGGAATATTACTCAGCCATTAAAAAGAATAAAATAATGCCATTTGCAGCAACATAGACAGACTTAGAGATTGTCATACTGAGTGAAGTAAGTCAGACAGAGAAAGAGAAATATCATATGATATCACTTATAAGCAGAATAAAAAAATGATATAAATTAACTTACAAAACAGAAACAGACTCACAGACTTAGAGAACAAACTTACGGTTACTGGGGGGGAAGTGTGGGGGGAAGCGATAGTTAGGGAGTTAGGGATTGACACGTACACACTGCTATATTTAAAATGGATAACAAATAAGGACCTACTGTATAGCACAGGGAACTCTACTCAATATTATGTAACAACCTAAATGGAAAAATGATTTGAAAAAGAATTGATACATGTATATGTATAACTGAATCACTTTGCTGTACACCTGAAACTATCACAACGTTGTTAATCAACTATACTCCAATATAAAATAAAAAGATTAAAAAAATTTAAAAATAAATGTGGTTTAATATTAATTTTGAACACATGCCAAAAGGGTAAGAAATTATATCATCTTGTTTAGATCAATCACTCTCAGTCTATTATAACAAGGTAAAATAAAAACTCCAATACACAAATTAAACGAAAATTTTATGAGGCCACCATCACCCTGAAACCAAAACCAAAGACACTTCAAAAGAAGAAAATTGTAGGTCAATATCTCTGATGAATCTAGATGCAAAGATCCTCAACAAAATGTTAGGAAACAGAATTCAACAATATGTAAAAATGATCATAAACCATGATCAAGTGGAAATTTTTTCAAGGATACAAGGATGGTTCAATATTTGCAAATCAGTCAATATGGTACACCATATTAACAAAAGGAAAGATAGAAATCACGTGATCACAATAGATGCAGATTTGACAAAGTTCAACATCCATTCATGATAGAAACTCTCATCAAATTTGGAATAAAGGGAAAATATATCAACATAATAAATGCTGTTTATGGCAAACACAGTTAATGTCATACTCAACAGTGAAAAGCTGAAAGCTTTTTGTCTAAAATCAGGAATGAGGGGATACCTACTCTCACTACTTCTGTTTAACATAGTATTAAAAGTCCTAGCTACAACAAGAATAAAGACAGAGACATAGAGAATGGACTTGAGGACATGGGGAGGGGGAAGGGTAAGCTGGGATGAAGTGAGAGAGTGGCATGGACATATATACATTACTAAATGTAAAATAGATAGCTAGTGGGAAGCAGCTGCATAGCACAGGGAGATCAGCTCGGTGCTTTGTGACTATGTAGAGGGGTGGTATAGAGAGGATGGGAGGGAGATGCAAGATGGAAGAGATATGGGGATATATGTATATGTATAGCTGATTCACTTTGTTGTAAAGCAGAAGCTAACACACTATTGTAAAGCAATTATACCCCAATAAAGATGTTAAAAAAAAAGTCCTGGTCTTCCCTGGTGGTGCAGTGGTTGAAAGTCTGCCTGCCGATGCAGGGGACACAGGTTTGTGCCCCGGTCCAGGAAGATCCCACATGCTGTGGAGCGGCTGGGCCCATGAGCCATGGCCACTGAGCCTGCGTGCCCGGAGCCTGTGCTCC
>NW_020838012.1:6176906-6193669 GCF_003676395.1 Aethalodelphis obliquidens | reverse complement strand
AAAAAAAAAAAAAAAAAAAAAAAAAGAAAAAAATTCCTAGCTACAGTAATCAGACAAGAAAAAGAAATAAGAGTCATCCAAATTGGAAGGAAATAATTAAAAATATCACTATTTGCAGAAGACATAATACTACATATAGAAAATCCCAAAGTCTCCACCAAAAACTATGAGAAATAATACATGAATTCTGTAAAAATGCAGGGTAAGAGACTAATATACATAAATTTATTCTTTTCTATACACTAATAATGAACTATCAGAAAAAGAAAGCAAGAAAACCATATCATTTAAAATCTCATCAAAAATAATAAAATGCATGTTGATAAACTTAACAAAGAAGGTGGAAGACCTATACTCTGAAGACTATGATACATTGATGAAGGGAATTTAATATGATACAAATAGATGGAAATATATCCTGAGTTCTTTAATTGGAAGAGTTAATAATATTGTTAAAATGTCCATACCACCCAAAGCAATCTACTGATTTAATGCAATACCTATCAAAATACCCATCTCAGTTTTCATAGAACTAGAACAAATAATCCTAAAATTTATATGAAACCACAAAAGGCCCCAAATTGGTAAAGTAACCTTGAGAAAAAAAAAACAAAGCTGGAGGTATTACGTGTCCAGATTTTAGACTATACTACAAAGCTATAGTAATCACAACAGCATGGCACGGGCACAGAAAGAGACACATAGATCAATGGAACTGAATAGAGAGCCCAGAAACAAACACACACATATGGTCAATTAATTTATGACAAAGGAGGCAAGAATATACAATAGAAGAAAGGCAGTCTCTTCTATAAATGGTGCTGGGAAAACTGTAAATGAATACATGTAAAATAATGAAATTAGAACATTTTCTCATGGCATATAAAAAGATAAGCTCAAAATGAATTAAAGATCTAAATGTAAAACCTGAAAACATAAAACTCCTAGGAGAAAACATAGGCAGAACACTCTTGATGTAAATCATAGTAAATATTTTTTTTTTTGGATCTGTCTCCTAAGGCAAAAGAAATAAAAGCAAAAATAAACAAATGATACCTAATTAAACGTAAACACTTTTGCACAGCAAAGGAAATTGATAAAACAAAAAGACCACCTACTGAATAGAAGAAAATATTTGCAAATGATATATCTGATATGGGTTATTTTATAAAATATATAAGCAGCTCACACAACTCAATATCAAATAAACTACCCAATTAAAATTTGAAAACCTGAAAGGACATTTTTCAAAAGAAGATACACAGATGGCCAACATATGAAAAGGTGCTCAGCATTGCTAACCATCAGAGAAATACAAATCAAAATCGCAATGAGATATCATCACAAACCTGTCAGAATGGCTATCATCAAAATGTTTACAAATAACATGTTAGTGATTTTATGGGAAAAGGGAACCCTCATACACTGTTTATGGGAATGTAAATTGGTGCCATTGGAATGTATAAGAGTATGGAGGTTCTTCAAAAAACTAAAAGCAGATCTACCATATCATCTAGGAATTTCACTCCTGGGTGTATATTTGAGGAAAATGCACCCAATGTTCATAATATCATTATTCAAAAGACACATGCACCCCAACGATCATAACAGCATTATTTACAATAACTAAGATATGGAAACAACCCAAGTGTCCATCAACATATCAATGCATAAAGAAGATGTGGTATACACACACATGCAAACACACACACACACACACACACACACACACACACACACACATTGGAATATTACTCAAACATAAAAAATAATGAAATTCTGCCATTTGCAACAATGTGGATGGACCTAGAGGTTATTATCCTTAGTGAAATAAATCAGAGTAAAACATATACTGTATGCTATCATTTGTATGTGGAATCTAGAAAATAGAACCAATGAATGATTTTAGTAAAACAGAAACAGACTCACAGGTAAAGAGAACAGACTAGTGGTTACAACTGGGGAGAGAGAAAGAGGAGAGGCAGAGTTAGGCATATGGGATTGAGAGGTACAAACTGTTATGTATAAAATGGACGGGCTACAGGGATATATTATACATCACAGGGAAATATAGCTTTTATTTTATGCTTACTATAAATGGGAGTATAATGTATAAAAAGGTTGAGTCTATGTACACCTGAAACTTATATGATTTTGTAAATCAACTATGTTTCATTTTTTTAAAATTCACATAATCCAGGAGAAAACATGAAATTCTTTTTGTGATTAGTTTGGTTTTCATGTATACAAACATATCTGAAGAGGATGATAATTTGCCCTCTCCTTTTCTGATAGAAATATTCCTTAGAGTTTGTCTTGGCCATTTACTAAGGCTAGTATTTTCAAAAATATAAAAATAACATGATGATAGTAAATATCCTTAAGTAGAGTGAGGAATGATTAGTAGTTCATCTTTCAAAGTATTTCTATTTTTTAAATTGTTGCATGTATGTATGAAATTTGGATACATATTCCTTTGTTCTGTTTCCTTTTATAATCAAGATGTTGAATTTTATAAGCTGCCTTTTAAATGTATAAATTTGAATATAAGATATACTTCTTTTGTCCTATCAATATGTTAAATGATAGAATAAATTTACCAATTTTGTATTAACATTGCATTTCTGAGGTAAAATTCACTTGTACATTGAGAATTTTCACATTTTACTGTTCACTTTTAGCTAATTTTGTCAGATATTATTTTTAATAATATTATACCATGTTCCTTTAAAAAATGTATATACACCAAATATGTTACCTTGTGATCTGATGTTTAAGCCCTTGAATTTCTTCTTTGAACTTTTTATTTCTAAAGGTCATACTTTTACAAATTTCTTGAGCAAATATTTATCCAACTGCTTAGTTAAATTATATAATTATTTTGTTTTATGCTTTAATTTTTTGATGTATATTCTTCCCCTCCCCTTTGTGCATTTTTTCTTTCCTTTGTTTTTGCATTATCTATGGTATAGTGGCATTGTCATTGCTTTATTAGTTATTTTTGAATGATGGTCATGCCTTATTGCATGGCTCTTAACCAAAATTTGTTCAGAGAAAGGGGTCAGAAGTTTGAGCAAGGATTTGCTAGGATCACGTGTATTATTTCAATGCATGTTCTTAATGCATTTTGTCATATAGGTCTGCATCTGCTTCATACTAGTTGACAATTCTTCCTGTTCATGGCATAACCCTTTTGTCAAAAGTCTTTAAGTGTCTTAACTCTACTTCAGCTGTTTAGCAGCTGCAGTGTGAATTTCTACTTCACATCTTCTCCTTTTATACCCTGTCACCTCAGTTAAATTGAAGGGTTTAGCAAAACTAGTTGCCACCATCCAACCCACAACTCCACACAGAACAGCAAGAGTTTATTTGTTTCAATCTTCAGGCTATTTTATCAACATATGGAGAACTCTGCTATATATAACCAGCAGAATAATGTATTTATACTCAGCATTGTCCATTTTGTTCAAATAGCAGTGCATTTAAAACCTAGTTTTATTAGTTTATAGTTTGACATTGTGACTGGTTCCTAGTTTTATTAAACCTTAAACTCTACTTTTTCTGTCACCATTTTATTTAATTTATTATTTGCTTGGTATTCAGGTTGGTAAATACATTAAAATTGTTTATATCTTGAAATTTTAACCACATTTTTTTCTGTGCATGTTTGTGTGTGCGCAGTATGTACTAATTTCTTTCTTATTTTGTATTTGTGTATGCATTTGCTAAAAAAGGAAATGTTTGCAACACCATCACAATTATCTCTTTTCTTAAAATTTGCTGAACCCTTTTATATAGAGATAGATAATATAGATACAAAATTATTTTATGTACTTTATCTTCCCTACCAACTATTGTGCTCCTTTTTTTTAAATTTAGAAATACAGGATTATATTTTGGATATTTACAGAAAATACATAAATAAATAGACTTGTTTTCTGAGTTTCTTGCTTGAGGGAAAGCCATGTCATTCCATTAAATGCCATGGGGGACAGAGAAGTCCAAGTTAATGTTGTTGTCATGTCTAAGATAATAATTTTAGGTATGATCCCTCACAGTGGTGAAGCATCCAAGAACAGCGTCTACTTCAACAAATGTCTTAACTGGCCTTAGAACTTATAGCCAAATAATTGGTATCAGAATTCACTATAGTCAGATTCTGACAAATATAAAAACATCAAGAGACAGATCTATGGAAGTCAGACAGGCACTTCCAAATGCACCCCAAGACAATATTCATTACTCACCAGGACTCCCTTACTTGTCCATCTCACCATACAATCTAGAACTCCAACTTGACACATATTTATAGCTTTAGTGTTCACAAAAAAGTCTTATTTAATTTGAATCCATATTCATTCACTCATTTAAAATATATTTATGAGTGTTACTGTGCATCAAGTCCTGTTCTGGGCAAAATGAACAGAACAAAAGTCCTACCATCATAGATTTTATAATCTGGTAGGGGAAGGAAGACAGTAAGCAACCAAACAAATACATAATATGTCAGATGATAAGTTCTATGAACAGCAAAAAAGCTGAAAATAAATCCATAAAGAATGCAGGGACTCCTATTTTCTAAAGAGTGTTCAATGAAGACCTATCTGATAAGGTAACATTTGAGCAAAGATTTGGAAGAATTGAAAGTATGAGTGATGAGAATATCAAGAGATGACCTTTAAAGATAAAAAAACAATAGAATTAAAAGTTTTAGAGTGTTTAGTATATTTAAGGGGTGATAACAGTAGTATCATGGAGCCAGAGTGGAGTAAGAACTTTGGATTTTATTTTGAGAGAGATGAAAAAGCACTGGATATTTTAGCAGAGATGTTAGATGGTATCAAGTACCCACTCTCATTGCCATGAGAACACCTATTGTGAGTGAGATACAGAAAATATTGTGTGTGTGTGTCTGTGTGTTTGTGTGTGTGCAGTTATGTGGGCAATAGGAAGACTATTACTATAATAACTCAGGAAAAGGAATATAGTGATTTGGAATGTGGAGGTGATGGTGGTTGATAGATTTTAAATATATTTCAAAGTAGAACTGTCAGAGATTTGTTTTGAAGAATTCTTTATAGAAGAAAAAGAGTCCTCAAAAATGACTAAATAGTGTTTAAACTAAACAACTAAATTAGTAGGCTGCCATTAATTAATGTAGAAGGTTGAGGTTGGAGCACATTTTAAGAGTATGAACCAAACAGTCATGTGGAGTAAAGATATAAAAGTTGGGAGTTAGGCAAAGGTCTGAGATGAATACATTGGTATTGATCAGTAACTTATATGATATTTATTGTCATGAAACAAATGAAACTACCTATGAAAGTGTATGTATATAGAGAAAATAGGAGGTCCACAGTGGGTTCTAGAGTGTGCCAAAATTTAGTTAAAAATGATGAATAAGGTCCAAAAAAGGGCATGAAAGTCCAGTGGGGTAGAAGGTTAAACAAGAGAGAATGGTGTCCTCAAATTGAAGTCTGTTCCTAAGACAATGGAAAGATAAAGAGTAGAATGATTGTATGCAGAATACTCAGAAGAGTTTTGCTGGAAAGGGAACATGGAGATGTGAGAGTACCCAGAATAGAAGGGGGATCACAAAAGGCTTTTATGTTTTGTTTTGTTTCATTTTCAGTTGAGTGATATCAAGCCCTGTTCATATCCTGATGAGAATGACTCAGTAAAGAAAGAGAAAAGCAAATTATAATACAGAAAACACTGAGCAATCACAAATACAAAGTCAATTAATATCTTGGCTATTGTGAACAATGCTGCAATAAATATAAGAGTGCAAATATCTCTTCAATATAATGTTTTCATTTCCTTTGGACAGGTACCCAGAAGTGGGGTTTCTGGGTCATATGGTATCCTATTTTTAAAATTTTAGGAACCTCCAAAGTGTTCTCCATAATGGCCAAACCAGTACACATTTGCACTAACAGTGCACAAGGGTTCTCTTTTCTCCACATCCTCAACAATGTTTGTTATTGTCTTTTTGACAACCGTCATTCTAACAGGTGGATGTCTCATGCACAGCATAGTAATTATAATCAACAATACTTCAAAGTTGCTAAGAGATCAGATCTTGGTTATTCTTACCAAAAAAAAAAAAAAAAAAGATAATTAATGTGACTTAATAGAAGTGTTGAATAACGCTAAGGTGGTAACCACATTGCAATATATAAATGTAACAGATCAACACATTTTACACCTCAAACTTACAAAATATTATATGTCAATTATATCTCAATAAAAAAAGTGAATAAATAGGAAGAAAAGAGTCAGATGTAATGTACATATATTTCCTCTGTATTCTCAACATACCTGGAAACAAATCCACCAGCTATAGCTGGGTAGAGGCAAGGGACAGGAAACACTGTGTGGGGGGGAAATTTTCCATTCTAAATGTAGGAAAGTTAGTTGACTAAAAAAAGTATTAGATTGCTTCCATGGCCTGGCTATTGTAAATAGTGCTGCAATAAACATTGTGGTACATGACTCTTTTTGAATTATGGTTTTCTCAGGGTATACACCCCATAGTGGGATTGCTGGGTCATATGGTAGTTCTACTGTTAGTTTTTTAAGGAACCTCCATACTGTTCTCCATAGTGGCTGTATCAATTTACATTCCCACCAACAGTGCAAGAGGGTTCCCTCTTCTCCAAACCCTCTCCAGCATTTGTTGTTTGCAGATTTTCTGATTATGCCCATTCTAACTGGTGTGAGGTGATACCTCATTGTAGTTTTGATTTGCATTTCTCTAATAATTAGCGATGTTGAGCAGCTTTTCATGTGCTTCTTGGCCATTTGTATGTCTTCTTTGGAGAAATGTCTATTTAGATCTTCTGTTCATTTTTGGATTGGGTTGTTTGTTTTTTTTTAATATTGAGCTGCATGAGCTGTTTATATATTTTGGAGATTAATCCTTGGTCTGTTGATTCATTTGCAAATATTTTCTCCTGTTCTGAGGGTTGTCATTTTGTCTTGTTTGTAGTTTCCTTTGCTTTACAAAAGCTTATAAGTTTCATTAGGTCCCATGTGTTTATTTTTGTTTTTATTTCCATTACTCTAGGAGGTGGATCAAAAAAGATCTTGCTGTGATTTATATCAAAGAGTGTTCTTCCTATGTTTTTCTCTAAGAGTTTTATAGTGTCTGATCTTACATTTAGGTCTGTAGTCCATTTTGAGTTTATTTTTGTGTATGGTGTTAGGTAGTGTTCTAATTTCATTCTTTTACATGTAGCTGTCCAGTTTTCCCAGCACCACTTATTGAAGAGACTGTCTTTTCTTCATTGTATATCCTTGCCTCCTTTGTCATAGATTAGTTGACTATAGGTGCATGGGTTTATTTCTGGGATTTCTATCCTGTTCCATTGATCTATATTTCTGTAAATGCCCATCGACAGATGAATGCATAAAGAAGATGTGGTACATATATACAATGTAATTTCACTCAGCCACAAAAAGGAATAAAATTGCGTCATTTATAGGGATGTGGATGCATCTAGAGACTGTCATACAGAGTGAAGTAAGTCAGAAAGAGAAAAACAAATATCGTATATTAATACATATATGTGGAACCTAGAAAAATGGTACAGATGAACCGGTTAGCAGGTCAGAAATAGAGACACAGATGTAGAGAACAAATGTGTGGACACCAAGAGGGGAAAGTGGCAGGGGATTGGTGGTGGTGTGATGAATTGGGAGATTGGGATTGACATATATACACTAATATGTATAAAATAGATAACTAATAAGAACCTGCTCTATAAAAAAATAAATAAAACAAAATTCAAAAAAAAAGGAAAATATTAGAAGTTCAGTCAGAGCTGAGGTTTATGGGAATGAATTTAATGTAAGACAAATTAACATGATTTCATTTTTCTCTGACCACTTTCTGTTATTTGAATGCTGACTTAGGCAGACAGATGATAGATAGATAGATTGATTGATTGATTGATAAAAATTCCATGGTACTGCTGCCCAAACTCTACTACTTTGTCCCTTCCTTAAGATCATATTTGACTCTGTCCCACATAAAGCACTTTTCCCAAGCTGCCCTGTTTTCCAGATATTTCAAAGCAGTTTCCAGCTCAGAATCTTCTATTACCCTCACTGGTTTCTCTGTGGCATTGTCAAAGGCCTTTCAGACCACATCTTTCTAATTCTGCAATTATCTCAAACCTTATGCAGATTTCAGGATAAAACAGTTCTTTTACCTCATCCATGCTGTTAGGTCTGATCTTTCAAATGAGACAATAATGAATACTAAAAGGAAAGTTCTATTTTATAGATTTGTTTTTCCAGTTGAAACCAACATTACACATCAGAATTACCTTATTTTCAATCAGTAAATATAGTAATATCATTGACATATTTTTATTAAATCACCTAGTGCTCAGAGGATTCACTGTGGATATTACACTTTAGGAAGATGGTTTGGACATGAGATATTACTTCTCTCTTTCTTTCTATATATATATATATATATATATATATATAATATATGGAAGGAACCAGTTTTTAAAAAACATTTGCAATATAGAAGAGAGGTAAAGTATTCTATATTAGTGATTATTATTAATAATATTCCAATTTTTAAGCAATTTAATTTTGGGCAGTGTGAAAAATTGTGTCTGAATAATTCAAATAAGTAAAGATAAAATCATCTAGACTTTCTTAAATTAAAAATTATCTGAAGCAGATGTGTTTGATTATGTTCTTTCAACTTTGTTAAATTGCACATTTAGAAAATAAATTATTAGCACTATGAGCAAATGAAATAATGAGAACATTTTACTCAATAAGATGAATATCAGTTAAATATGAAATTGATGTTATTATTTCTGCTAATAGAACCTTGGGACCCAGTGATATTAAACTATAAAATACCTATTACTGCAGCCCCTATACTTATGGATATGTTTAATTCTATGTCAAGAATAAAAGACCAAAATTTGTTTTAGAAGCATGCGATTTATGATGTTGTGAACTGGAGAAATGGAATAAAAAGAATATTTTTAAATTTTGTTTTGTTTTATTTTTAGTCTTGTGACATTCAGCAGAAACATTTAATTGTTTTAATAGTTACATTTTTAAATAGCCTGACTCTTTTCTTTATAATGGCATCCAAATCATTGGAAACCAGTCAGGTACAAATGATTATAATTGCTGGAAATGAATACTTTAAAATGTAGAAAGTAGGTAGCTAAGGAGAAAGGCAATGAAAGTATCTTGTAAGAACATTTGTTTGTGTGACAACAAATGCTGAAACTAAATTTCAATTATTTTGTAATTTAACTACAAAATTATTGTAGTAATGCTATAATAGGTGACCTGTCATTGCAACTCTTTAATTGCTAAAAATATGTGACCTTCTGTAGAATTCATTTTGTCAGCCACTTTACATAGCAGGCAGATTAAAAAATGAGCTTTATAATGTTATTTAAAAATTTCAACTTCTTTGACAGGTCAGAAATATAAAGATCCTTCTTTTCATAAGAGAATTCCTCATAATCATATTCCAAGTAATGAGCTTTCAATTAATCATATGTTTTTAAACACCCCTTAATGAAACCTCCCTCCATCATTTGACTTTATCACTGTATATTCAAAAATTAAAATATTTCAATTATTTTTAAACTGATTCACTTTATAGAGACTTGAGAGAGAAGCTAATTTTCGTATTCTGGTTTTATTCCATTGTGATCATTGAAATAATTACATAGGAGCAGTCCCAGGACAGAGGTGTTTCTTTGGTTGTGAGAAGAAATAAATGATTTTTGTCTATTTGTGCCATGTTAGCCTAAAGTTAAACATCTGTGGGGTGATATACAAATGTGCATACTTTTAGAAAGAACCTTGGTCCTTGGATCATAGGCCTCACTCCATAAGTAATTAATTTGACTTAAACACCACACAGTGCTGTTACATAATGAAAATGCATTGTATATTTTTCTTAATAAAATATTAAAACAGATTGAATCAATTTATTTGCTCTACATTATATGTCTTCACTGATTTTAATATTATATCATGAAAATTATCTTCTGTAAACTATTTTGTGTTTTTTTTCTGTAAGATTCCTTTAAGTATTTACAAATTTTTTATTTGAATTAAGGAATTGTCATATTTTTCTGACAAGACACATAAGCAGATGGTTGGTTTGACAATGAGCACTTTTTTATCTATCATTCATTTTCCATGATGCATAATACATACAAATAGCATATAAAGAGTTTCAAATTATATTTATTTTCCCTGAACTGATCCATATTCCTAAGTGTGATTATAGCTGAATCTATAGCTTCAAGCTTTTGTTGAATTGAAATTATGAGAAAAAGCGACAATCATGAAAACAATATTGTATTTAATATTTATAATAAATTTTAAATATTTTTATTTTTCCAAGTCTATCAGATTATATCAAGTTAAATAATTATAATACATTGTCATTTAAAGGTTTTGCTAAAATATTTTTGCTATATTTCTCAGGTAGAAAACAGTGAATAACCCTAAAGAGATAATATGTATTCTTTTGAAAATCAGGATAGTTTTAGGTCTTTTCTTTCAAGAATAAAAAGATAAAAAGACTGATTTTGTTGTCATCTTATTATCAAAAGTAAATAATGAATTTTGACTTAACACTACACTGAATTTTTGGAGGGAGGAAGGCATGAATTGAAATGGGTACAACATTGACTGCTACTGCTATCATGGAAGTTATTTAGTTCCCATCAACTGATACACATAAATGAAATTACTAACTAATAATATCTAACAAAAACTAAAAATGAATATACTGAAATTTTTATTCTAGCAACAGGTAATAGTGATCCATAAACAATCCAATCACCTCATTCAAATAAGCATTTAAAATAAAACATATTTTTATATTTAATTCTTATTAATATTTGCTCTATTTTATAATATTTTGTTCAAATATTTACTAATAGTAATGATAACTCAATCCAGAAGAAATTCTTTAAATACTAAATCCACATAATAACAAGTATTAAAAAGAAAATATTAATAAATGAATTTCCAACTCTTTACATATTTTTGCAAGAAATATAATGGGGAGACTAATTAATGGTTTATCATCATAAAAATACATTAAATAAATATGAATTTCTATGAAGTAAATGAAATGAAAATAAAGTTTAAGTAGTATATTAATGAAGATATTATTTTAAATAAGTTTTAGTGATATGAAGTCATTATTGTATATGGCCTTCAATATAATTTAAAAAGTCAATATTGATAGTATATCAGGTACTATGTTTTTTCAATAATATACATGTTTGATGAAATATTTTAGAAATCAATTTGAAAATTTCAAAAAAATATTTTTTGTGTTTATGTAAGTAAAGGAAATTTGAAAACAACAGGTATAAAGTGACAAATTTAATTAGCTATCTACTTTTAGTTGTGATAGAAAGTTGTCTCAGTTGATATTTAAATATCACATGAATTTAAATTCTTAAATAAAAATTATTACATTTCGGAGAAAACAGGCTAAAATGCAAAAATTATGTATGGCAGGGAATGCTAATACTCTTCGATATCTATGTTAGCTGAACTTTCCAAGTCTTGCAGTTTTGTGGGGACCAAATGATTAGTTTTGACAAATGAAATATAAGTGCCACTTCTGGGCTGAAGGTAATAAAGGGCTGAGTTGCTTTTTTCCATTTCATACTTTCCTTTTTTCACTGACCTTAAGGGCCATTTGTCAGAGATGGCATAGCTTCATTTTGGAGGAGAACCTACAACCTAGAGAAAACTTTGTGCAAGAAATAACATTTGTGATATTAAGCAACTTTGAGTTTAGAATGTTTATTACAGCTGTGTGCATTATTTTGACTAATATCAACAACGGTAATTTGAAGTGGACTATCCAAATAGGAGAACTGTATTTAGTGTTTGATCAGTGAGCAGCAAGGAGAATGTTGTTATAGCCTGGAAATATGAAAATCCATATTACTTATATTAAATTATTTGGTAAACATACCATTTATCATAACTGGTGGAATTGAAAGTCTGATATGGAATGTGAAACAATGAGAAGAGTTACTGATGACTTGGAGTTTCTTAGCTAAAGCAGGATGTAATACCTATTTATTGAAACCAGAAACATTAAAGGAGACACAGTTTTGGTGTTTGTGAATATCAGGAATTAAGTCTGGGTATACTAGGTTTAATGTATTATTTAAACACCCAAAGAAATAAAGTTCAGGGATTACGGCTTAGAGCTTTCAAACATGTAGAGGTTGTAATATGAAGAAAAATCAGTAAAAGAGACTAAGAAGGGACAGTCAGTATGATAGGAGGAAAAAACAGAGAGAGAAAGAGAGAGAGAAATAGGAGACAGTGTTATGGACGTATATTTTAACGATTTTTGATGCAAAATCAGTGAGAGAAAAAGGGTCTTCTTTGAAATTGGAAGTAAGAGACAAAGAATTTCATATATATTAATGTGAGAAAAATAGAAGTATGTCTGTAGTCTGGTAGGAATATTCCAGTAGAGAGAAAAACATTAGAGATTCATAAGAAAAAAAAGTATTAGAGCAATTCCTAGTGTAGCCTGAAGTTTCAAATATAAGGATTTGCCTTAACTACATGCATGGGAAGTTTATAATTATATAGAGTAGGTAAAGTGTCTGGATGAATGCAGCTGAATATGGGAAATTCTGGAAACACTATTATGGTCTTCAAACTTGATTTTAGTTTAAAGATACCTTAAATGCTTAAATATTTGACTCTGGAGTAAATATTTTCACACATAGTTTGCCCATGTGGAAGGCAAAACAATTCACTGAGGCCTCAAAGGAAGCAAAGAGTAGAAGGTATATTAAGAGAAATTTCAGTAAACCATGCAAAAGAATATTATACTAATTAAAACTGATATGGAATTCATTGGCTTTGGAAATAATTTAATGCTGTGTGTTACAATGAGATTTGTGCTTAATGATCTTTATAATTCTTTCTTATGCACTAAACTCTTTCTGTGATTTTGATACATGGGAAATATTTAATAATTTAAATATATTACCAGTAGTTTTGTCTAGGTTGTTGCTGAGTGCTTTGCTATGCCTTATTGGTTTCCTTAATCCTATATTCATTTTTAAATAGTTCCTTTATTAATGGTTCTTTATTGGAATATTTGGGTGTTCCAAATATCTTTTTTATCAGGAACTTAACAGTTACATCCTTTATCTCTTAATTTTAAAGAATTCTCAAGTTTTTCAATATTTTCTGCTCTTCATTCTTTGGTGTTTTCAATAACATGGTAGGTTAATGAACTGAAAACATTATCAAATTACGTAGCTCGATACACGATGGCAATGTTGAGGCCTCTGAGACACTGATAGTCCCTCACTTGTAGTATACTAAATTGCATTACCACAGCAACCCAAACCTATATTTACTTTCCTCTGAACATTTAAACTAGAGAGATTTCATCAAAAAAATTTTAAATTGAAATTTGGATATATATATTCAATAATAATTTTAATATTTCCTTTGTGAATTACAATATAAAACAAATTAATACAATAAGATAAGGATACATAGTCAATTGATTCATTCTATGTTGATATTATTATTCCCTTGATGTATATGCTTTACATAGAATTATCAACAAGGTAATAATTTAGGTCATTTTTTAAGTATTTAATCTTAAATTATTCTCTTTTTTCTCACTAAAAAAAAGATTTGATATTACCAATGTTTTGCTGCTTACCTACATAATATCAAAAATAATGAAGCATAGGAAAAAATGCATTTTACTGGATTTTATAAAGCCTTCTGTCAGGTTGAGAGGGAAAACAATGTTAACAATTGCTATTCTATTCTTATAGTATTCATTTCCAGTTCAGAACTTTTTAACCTGATGCATTTTATGAAAAGAATTTGAAGAAAAGTTTGGTGATAATATCTCTTCTAACTCTAAAGCAGAAAAGCCACATGCAACTTATGGTTACTTCTAACTCAGACACTTATTTTTTTATTCTTAAGTTATTCAGTCCAGAAACATTACCATAAATAAACAGTAATAAGCATAAAATAAAGATTTTTGTGTGTTTTTCCTGACATAAGAAGGGTGGAATACTGTATTCCTGATGATGATGCTAAAAAAATCAGTTTTTCTCACTCCCAACAACAGCAGATAAGTAGAAAAACATAGACTCAATACAGTGAAGAAAATTAAAATAAATGAGCTAGAGAGAAATTAATTGCCAGAAAGTTGGGAAATGGAGGTTAACAGAGAAAAAAATGCCATACAATTTAGCAAAGTAAAATCATAGAGAGTAGAAAGAAAGAAGTGAGTAAATTCAATGAAAACCTTAAATTAAGGTCAATAAACCCTACAGTGAAAAGGCTAAAATGAAAAACGACTCTCTTTCAGACAGAGTTTGTGAATAACCTCCAAAATACATAATGCCTAGACAGTAACACTTTGGGTAATCTCCAAACATGGGATAAATAAGGGCAGTCTTAATGTTGCTTTAGAAGAGAACAATTAAACCGAGAATGAGACAGGAAATTATATGAATGGAATAGATTCATTCCTTTCTCCAGAATTAATAATCAGATCCCTATGGAGATGGAACTAGAGATCAACAATCATATAAATACATATAAGGTATCCTTGACATACTGGAAATTATGTTTATGCTTAATCAGCTTAGGAAAATCTGGTTATGTTTTATCAATATTATATATATATATATATATATATATATATATACACATCTATCTATCTATCTATATCTATCTATCTATCTATATATATATATAAACTAACTTTAAAAATGTCATTTTGAAGTACATTTCTAGTGGGAAAAAAGAGCAGTAGATAACAGTAAGCATTGTCTGTTTCTGAAATCTCTGAAAAGACGATGGTCTTATCTTTTGCTCACTGCCCTTGTGCTCAAGCAGGATTCTTTCATTACTTAATAGATGATTCTTATAGAAAACTTTAATTACCTAACAAATTAAGAGAATTTGTTAGGTAAGAGAAAGATAGTCATCAATTACCTAATTATCCAGCAGGTAGAAAAAAGATAGGTATGGAGTCCTCCTGGATGTAAGGATATTAACTCTGTGTCTCAGTAGATATTAAATCAAAGGGGAAACAGGTCAAATCAATTTTGTGAGCATGCAGTTTTATTTTGGAATCTTATTGTAAACAATGGTTAATAAAGTCCAGCATCTCCCCAAATATGTGGATTTCTTATAATAAAAAAAATCTCTTTGAACTCTGAGAATATTTTTTCTGAGATTATATGCAGTGTGGGTTCTATATATTTTAGTTGGACACAAGCCAATCTGTAGTAAATTGAACATTTAAACAACTTATTTACAAAAATGTCAGGACTGCAATACAAATAAGTATAAAGCAAACAAAATATTTACTCTCACTTTCATCATCATGATAGGAAAATATAATATACTATCATATTCATATATATGCAAATATATTCATTATATGAATTATATCAATTAGTAAATGCAAAATTAATAAATTCCACCCTATGTTTTCTGTATTAGTCTCTCGGATTCTAAATCGATATGACCTCATCTTTAAGACAAGGCTTTACTCTCATTCTGTTGTTAAACAATGTTAGTGTGCCATGAAGACTGACTCAGAACCTGAAGTCATTTCAACAATGTGATGCCAACATTGGAGACTTCTTGAAGGGCCGTCAGTCCTCTCTCCTGGAGGCACTCACTTCAGCATCACTTCAAATTCAAAATGATCTAAAATTTAACCAGTTTCTGAAAGTCACAAATTAGTCATGAGAAAATATGGATGAAATTGTATCTATTACTATTGACCTATTCAGTCTACTCTTGCTTTCTATTTTCATATTCTATTTTTTTCTCCTTCATTCTATATATCTATCTCCTATAATGAAACAGAAATTATTCTGAATAAATGGATTTGGTGATCTGATTTGGGTCAGATTTGCATTTTATGTAACACTGTGGTGGAATTTTTGTAATAGAACACAATGAAATTAGATTTGTTTCCTTTAGTGGATTTATAATTTGTTAACACTGGTATTTCTTCCCTGATAGCTACTGCAGAAATCTCATATATGCAGAGCTAGCAGGCCAGTCTGAAAAATACCAAATATCATGACAGGAAACTTTGAAACATAGACATTCTCTGCTCCATTAAATTATCCTTCAGGGCTTCCCTGGTGGCGCAGTGGTTGAGAGTCCGCCTGCCGATGCAGGGGACGCAGGTTCTTGCCCCGGTCTGGGAAGATCCCACATACCGTGCAGTGTCTGGGCCCGTGAGCCATAGCCGCTGAGCCTGCACGTCCGGAGCCTGTGCTCCGCAACGGGAGAGCCACAACAGTGAGAGGCCCGTGTACCACACACACACACAAAATTATCCTTCAGTAAAAAGTAATATTTTGCTCTCATGCAAAAGCAAGTGAGATATATTTAATTCTGCCTTGCATATCTAGCAATACTGATCAGAAGGCAGTCAAAAACAATGAGGAAACTATTTAGATGAAATAAGTAAAACAAATTCAACTATCATTTTTCTATTGTCTCTCAAGTTCATCAAAGAATGTTAGGTATTTTAAATGTAATTCCTTAAATTTCAATAGATCGCATAGGATGGTAATACAGATTCACATTGAGGAAATCACAAAGTTTTATTAATTTAGTTTATTTCACCCACATGACCAGTGTTTTGAGAAGATTTCACTTCAATACGAATCTCAGAATTTCAAAGTTTTAGATTT
>NW_020838012.1:6012530-6176806 GCF_003676395.1 Aethalodelphis obliquidens | reverse complement strand
TCTAAGAAAGTTTGGTAATGAATATTATTATTTCATATAAACATATTTGCCTTTTTCATTTATAATATAAGCCTATTTCAAAGACTGGCTATATTGAAGAAACTGGGATCACATTTTTTTGACATTCTCAATACACATTATAATTTTACTTCACTTTGTTTTCTGGTTCATCTTAGATTGTTATGGACTTGGAATTTGCCCAAAACCTGTATTCCACAAGAGTCTTGCCCCTTTCTGATGGTTGCCTACCTCTGCTGGACACTTTTCTCTCTGTATCATTTCCCAGTAGGCCGTAGATCTGCTACAGCACAGTGCTAAAGCTGTGTTTCATTGCATCCTTAAAGTTTGGCCCTCTGCCTCTCCTATCCATGAGCATATTATTTTACTGAACTGGATAGTAACTATAGACATTGAAAATGCATAATTTTATCCAAGCTTGTTATTGTAATAACATAATACACCTAGTCAGCCTATGTTATATGTTAAAATATTTTTAAAGTTTTTATTGAAGTGTCAAAGGTTTCTCTTCAAAGGTATTGTGAAGTTAAGAATTGAAGGCCAAAATAGTTTTTTATTCTGAGCATCAGTCTTTTAAAACCCTGTTATCAGCAAGTTCTCTTCTAAAGAATGTATTATATATAAATGTTTCAATCATGGTACATTTGTAAAAATAAAGATTGAAGTTCACAAATGTTATTTGATTGTGCTGGAAATATAGAACAGTGTATGATTGGGAAATTTTTTCCCTCTTCATTGCAGTTTGATATACTTGTAGTCTTGAAAAGCCTGTTCCCACAAGATATAAACGACTATGTCTTCAAGGTCATTCAAAGAATATTTAGTCTTTAGTAATGAAAACAAAAGAAATACACACAAAAACAGAAGCATATTTCAAAATAACTTTACAATCATATGCAACTACTGTATTAAATAGCAAGCTGTGTTTATTGTTGACAAAGCTAATATCCCTTACTATTGAAAGACAAAACTTGTTCACACTTCCATAGGTCCTTTACATAGTATTTTTACAATATAAGAACTGAAGCATTTTCACCTCTGTAAGTTGTTAATCAGAAATATTGATGCCTAGAAATGTTACTATCATCATTGTAACTATAAAATTTAATTTCTGACTATAAAATTAGTAATGAAACAAAACCATTAATGATTAGACAACTCAGCTCTCACATTTCTTTTCAAATTGGTTGACACAGTCATTGAGTAATAGTGTTTTTCTGCATGAAATGGATTGAATATAAATACAATTATTTCAAGAGGCAAATTGCATTTCCAACAGATATTTTTCATCACTATACATCAATATTTTTCTATATGCAATAATATTTTCGAGCACTGTATACCAAAGATGATTGTCTTAAATAAAATTAATATTTTTGTTTGTGCAATTGAGAAAATGTAATTTAATATGTGTAAGTGACATGGCAAAAACACATAGAAAATGAAAGACCACATCTTAAATAGAATTCCATATCTGGAAATTCTTGATCATTTAATTTTCTACTAGAATCCATTGACTTGTATCTCTCTAACTCAAAATAACAAAATAAATATGACTGAAGTAAAACTCCATTTACTGGTATTTAATAATTTAGAATGAAATACTTCAAAAATTGTTGATCTATTCAATGAATATTTCCTCAGTGAAAGGCTTATTTCATATGAGTGAAAGCAGATTATGAGATATTAAAATAATACACTGTGCATGATGATAATAGATACTTCACAAGAAGGTACTGAAATATTGAACTGTAAAGTAAGTAAAAGAACTTTCCCATCACTCATTCTTTCATTTAATCATCAAAAATTACTGGGTGTCTTTCATGTACTAATCACAGTGTTTTTGATACCGAAAAAACAGATAAACAAATGTTCATTATCATTAATGTTTATAATCTAGAAAAAGAGACATATATAAGAATCAATACAACTAATGCAATGTGGTAAGTATCTATACAGTTTTTTGGGGGGAAAAAAGAAGGGTGAAAACAACTTGGGATTATCCAAGGATCTTAAAAATAGAAGAGTTGGATCATGCAACATGAGCAGGTTTTCTACACACTGATGGGGTTATTCAGATTTTTAGAGCCCACTATCATGTATCAAATAAATTATAACATGTAAAATCCAGTTTAAAAAAAGAGTAGCTATAGGCAAACATGGGAAAGAGAAATAGCATAATTACACATTCCTTTAACAGCTCATCCTAGATCCAAAGAGTAAATTGACAAAGCAACAAAATCCTCTGTGAAGGATGTGGTGAGAAAGAAATGTACCACTGAGGACCCTTCATGGCTGTGATTTGATTGTTCCCAAACTTGTCATTTAGACATTGCTTTTCAACAAAAGCATAGAAAATTTGAGTTATATTGTAAAGTACCATCTAAACAAGCAATTTATAACAAGGTTTGCCCTCTTAGGCTACAGCACACTTCACATTTATCAATCAGAAGCATGCATATTTGAGATAGCTCAATTTCTCTCAAGATTTCTACCTGAGAATTGGAGTTTATTTCCTCCTAGCAGCTAGTTAAAGTAGTGAGGGTCATATTTTTATTAACCAATACTGAACAGAGAAATATATTAGTTTATCTGAAATCAAAACATTCTTCCAGGAGGCCTACTCAAAAGTTACCAATTTTTTTATTTGTAGATTCTTTTTTATTTTATATTGGAGTATAACTGATCAACAATGTTGTGTTAGTTTCAAAAGTACAGCAAAGTGATTCAGTTATTAATATACATGTTATCTATTCTTTTTCCAAACTCTTTTCCCATTTAGGTTATTACAGAATACTGAGCAGAATTCCCTGTGCTATATGGTAGATCCTTGTTGGTTGTCTATTTTAAATATAGCAGTGTGTTTCCATACAAGTTGTAAAATTTTTTGTTCTAATTATGTGAAAAATTCCATTGGTAATTTGATAGGGATTGCATTGAATCTGTAGATTGCTTTGGGTAGTATAGTAGTATAGTCATTTTCACAATATTGATTCTTCCAATCCAAGAACATGGTGTATCTCTCCATCTGTTTGTGTCTTCTTTGATTTCTTTCATCAGTGTCTTATAGTTTCTGGGTACAGGTCTTTTACCTCCTTAGGTAGGTTTATCCTAGGTATTTTGCTCTTTTTGTTGCTATGGTAAATGAGAGTGCTTCCTTAATTTCTCTTTCTGATCTTTAGTTTTTAGTGTATAGGAATGAAAGAGATTTCTGTGCATTACTTGTATCCTGCAACTTTAAGAAATTAATTGATTAGCTCTTGTAGTTTTCTGGTGGCATCTTTAGGATTTTCTATGTAGGGTATCATGTTATCTGCAACCAGTGACAGTTTTAATTCTCCTTTTCCAATTTGGACTAATTGTATTTCTTTTTCTTCTCTGATTGCCCTTGCTAGGACTTCCAAAACTATGTTGAATTGTAGTGGTGACAGTGGATATTTTGTCTTATTCCTGATCTTAGAGGAAATGCTTTCACTTTTTCACCATTGAGAATAATGTTTGCTATGGGTTTGTTTTATACCGCCTTTATTACGTTGAGGTAGGTTCCCTCTATGACCACTTTCTGGAGAGTGTTTTATCATAAGCGGGAGTTGAATTTTGTCAAAAGTTTTTCTGCAACTATTGAGATGGTCATAAGGTTTTTACTCTTCAATTTGTTAATGTGGTGCATCAAATTGATTGATTTCCATGTATTGAAGAATCCTTGCATCCCTGGGATAAACCCTACTTCATCATGGTGTATGATCCTTTTAGTGTGTTGTTGGACTCTGTTTGCTAGTATTTTGTTGAGGACTTTTGCATCTATGTTCTTCAGTGATATTGGTCTGTAATTTTCTTTTTTTGTTATCTTTGGTTTTGGTATCAGGGTGATGGTGGCCTTGGAAGTGTTCCTTCCTCTGCAATTTTTTGAAACACTTTGAGAAGGATGGGTGTTAGCTCTTCTCTAAGTGTTAGATAGGATTGTCTGTGAAGCCATCTGGTCCTGGACTTTTGTTTGTTGGAAGATTTTTAATCACTGTTTCAATTTCATTACTTGTGATTGGTTTGTTTATATTTTCTATTTCTTCCTGGTTCAATCTTGGAAGGCTGTACCTTTCTAAGAATTTGTCCATTTCTTCCAAGTTGTCCATTCTATTGGCATATAGCTGCTTTTAGTAGTCTCTTGTGATCCTTTGTATTTCTATGGTGTCTGTTGTAATTTCTCCTTTTTCATTGCTAATTTTATTGATTTGAATCCTCTCCCTTTTTTTCTGATGAGTCTGGCTAAAGGTTTATCAATTTTGTTTATCTCTCAAAGAACCAGATTTTAGCTTCATTGATTTTTGCTTTTGTTCTTTATGTTTCTATTTCATTCATTTCTGCTCAAACCCTGAATAACCAAAACAATCTTGAGAAAGAAAAATGGAGCTGGAGGAATCAGGCTCCCTGACTTCAGACTATACTACAAAGCTATAGTAACCAAGACAGTGTGGTACTGGCAGAAAAACAGAAATATAGATCAATGGAACAAAATAGAAAGCCCAGAGATAAACCCACACACCTATTGTCACCTAATCTATGACAAAGAAGGCAAGAATATACAATGGAGAAAAGACAACCTCTTCAATAAGTGGTGTGTGGAAGACTGGACAACCACATGTAAATGAATGTAATTAGAACACTCTCTAATGCCATACACAAAAATAAACTCCAAATGGATTAAAGACCCAAATGTAAGACAGGACACTATAAAACTCTTAGAGGAAAATATAGGAAGAACACATTTTGACATAAATCGCAGCAAGATATTTTTTGACCCACCTCTGAGAGTAATGAAAATAAAAACAAAAATAAACAAATGGGAGCTAATGAAACTTAAAAGCTTTTGTACTGCAAAGGAAACCATAAACAAGACAAAAAGACAGCCCTCAGAATGTGAGAAAATATTTGCAAAGGAAGCAACTGACAAGGGATTAATCTCCAAAATATACAAACAGCTCATGCAGCTCAATATCAAAAAAAAAATAAAAAATAAAAAAATGGGTGAGGGCTTCCCTGGTGATGCAGTGGTTGAGAGTCCACCTGCCGACACAGGGGACGTGGGGTTGAGCTCCGGTCCGGGAAGATCCTACATGCTGCAGAGTGGCTGGCCCCGTGAGCCATGGCCACTGAGCCTGCACATCTGGAGTCTGTGCTCCACAACGGGAGAGGCCACAACAGTGAGAGGCCCACGTACCACAAAAAGAAAAAGGTGGGTGGAAGACCTAAATAGACATTTCTCCAATGAAGACATACAGAAGGTCAAGAGGCACATGAAAACATGCTTGACATCACTAATTATTAGAGAAATGCAAATCAAAACTACAATGAGTTGTCACCTCCCACCAGTCAGAATGGTCATTATCACAAAATCTACAAACAATAAATGCTAGAGAGAGAGTGAAGAAAAGGGAACCCTCTTGCACTGTCAGTGAGAATGTAAATTGATACAGCCACTATGGAAAACAGTATGGATGTTCCTTAAAAAACTACAAGTAGAACTGCCATATGACCCAGCAATCCTACTACTAGGAATATGCCCTGAGAGAACCATAATTCAAAAAGAGACATGTACCACAATGTTCACTGCAGCACTATTTACAACAGCCAGGTCATGGAAACAACGTAAATGTCCATCAACAGATTAATGGATAAAAAAGATGTGGTACATTTACACAATGGAATATTACTCAGCCTTTAAAAGGAATGAAACTGAGTCTTTTATAGAGACATAGATAGACCTAGAAACTGTCATACAAAGTGAATTAAGTTAGAAAGAGAAAAACAAATATTGTATATTAACACATTTATGTGGAATCTAGAAAAATGGTACAGATGAACCTATTTGCAAGGCAGAAACAGAGACACTGATGTAGAGAACAAATGTATGGATACCATGGGGGGAAATGGTGGGTGGGATGAATTGGGAGATTGGGATTGACATATACACTACTGTGTATAAAATAGATAAGTAATATATTTATATAGCACATATTTGCTTTATAGCACAGGGAACTCTACTCAGTGCTCTGTGGTAACCTCAATGGGAAGGAAATCCATAAAAGAGGTTATATATTCATACATATAGCCATTTCACTTCACTGTATAGCAGAAACTAACACAACATGGTAAAGCAACAATACCTCAATAAAAACATTTTGAAAACAAATAAATAAATAAAGCAGTGTGTACATGTCAATCTCAAACTCCCAAACTTCAAACACTCCCAAGTTACCAAATTTTAAAAATGGTCAATCTACTCTCATTTCCTGTTCAGATGGGTATGGTCATATCAATATTCAGTAGAGATATTCCCAAACTCTGTCTTGTTTTTCCTTATTCCAGTCTCTCCCCACAATCATCTCTCAAAGAAAAATTATCACATAGAAAACTCTAAAATGTTATAATTTATCCTTTACAATCAAGTTAAGAAATATGGAATTTATCCTATAATAAAAAGAGTAAGAATCAATGGAGGCTTCTAAAAAAGGTAACACAGCAAATTGCTTATGGAAAGTGTCACCAGGGAAGTTTTCTCTCATGTGTAGTGAATGATTTTGACTTTCATTTTACATGTTATCATGCTTAAAATTATGTATAATGTGCACACATTACATATAAACAAACATGTAAATAAACAAAAATTATGTGAATACATAAATTTAATGTCTGCGTCCTTTACAGCAAATTCACAAAACAAATAATTGATTGGTTAACAGTAACCAAAATGGATGATATCTCTGCATCTTAAGGGGACCATGAGTTATAAATACAAATAAGTAGTTCCTGTTTCATTAGAATCTGTAAAACAATGGGACCAAGCAGCCTCGTTTTAGGAACCTTGAACAGAGAGCCAGTGAACAAAGTGAGTTTTGTGTATCTAGGTCTCAGGAATGTCAAATGACAGAGGCAACCAGCAGATGTGGATGCTCAATGGTGTTAAGGAAAAATTAAAACAGAAAATATTGTTGCCATAGGGAGTTAGACTATTTTTTGTTTGTTTGTTTCTTTGTTTTGTTTAATTTTTAACAACATTATTGTAGTATAATTGCTTTACAATGTTGTGTTAGTTTCTGCTGTAAAACAAAGTGAATCAGCTATACGTATACTTATATCCCCATATCCCCTTACTCTTGTGTCTCCCTCCCACCCTCCCTATCCCACCCCTCTATGTGGTCACAAAGCCTCAAGTTCATCTCCCTGTGCTATGCAGCTGCTTCCCACTAGTTATCTGTTTTAAATTTGGTAATGTATATATGTCCATGCTACTCTCTCACTTCGTCCCAGCTTACCCTTCCCCCTCCCCGTGTCCTCAAGTCCATTCTCTACATCTGCCTCTTTATTCCTGTCCTGCCCTTAGGTTCTTCAGAACCTTTTTTTTTTTTTTAGATTTCATAAATATATGTTAGAATACAGTATTTGTTTTTCTCTTTCGGACTTACTTCCCTCTGTATGACAGACTCTAGGTCCACCCACCTCACTACAAACAACTCAATTTCATTTATTTTTATGGCTGAGTAATATTCCATTGTATATATGTGCCACATCTTCTTTATCTATTTGTCTGTCGATGGACACTTAGGTTTTTTCTATGTCCTGACTATTGTAAATAGTGCTGCAATGAACATTGTGGTGCATGTCTCATTTTGAATTATGGTTTTCTCACGGTATATGTCCAGTAGTGGGATTTCTGGGTCATATGGTAGTTCTATTTTTCATTTTTTAAGGAACCCCCATACTGTTCTCCATAGTGGCTGTATCAATTTATATTCCTACCAACAGTGCAAGAGGGTTCCCTTTTCACCACACCCTTTCCAGAATTTGTTGTTTTAAAATATAAGTTAAAATACACTCTGTGGACTCCTGGAAATATTTCAAGGATACATTGAAGAGGATACAAGTCCTCTGCTCATAGGCAGGATTAAGAGAGAATTTTGAAAATTACTATTATTGACCTAATTTTACTCACAGCTTGCTGAGGCCTGCTAAAACTGGATTGTTTATCTAATCTCACAATTTTTTTAAAAGGATAAGCATAGGAAAAAATGACTAAACATCAATTCAATTTGTCCCCCTCTAACTGTAACAATATTGACTCCTAATATCCTTCAGGAGAAAATATGAAATACTTATAGCACTTCCCAATATGCTCATCTCTGTTCTGTCTTTGATCACTTTATTTAAACATCTCATGGTATCACAGTCATCATAATCCTAACAAACAATATGTCATCATATTAATTTAAAAATGATAGTGACCATTTTATACAAATAAAAGACCACACTTTTTGCAACACCATGGCTCTTAACAAACTTGGATTTGAGAAATAACTGAATAACAGTCTTGTACCATGATGCAGTAGAAAACAAACATGAGTTTTGAGATCAAAGGAACCTATTTTCAAATAATGACAGAAAAACTTGCTAAATCTGTAAATATATAAAAATTAGCCATCTGGAAAATGGTGATAATAATAGGAAATTTCTAAAGTGGTTGTAAATGTGAGTGTTGAGACACACACATATGCACATAGCATCTATCACTGTGTTGGCCACCCAGTAAATATTCAAAAACCTACTGTGCCTTATAGTCTTTCTTAACTTAAGCATTAGCCTCAAATGGATTCTTAAGGCTGCCCACCAAATGTGCAATATTTTCCTGGTACATTCCTACCCCAACTCTCCTTTCTCTTCAATCCACAACACCTCTCCCCCATCCTCAGAGCTCATGAGAAAAAAAAAATTAACAAGACATCTTCACACCTGTCTACAGCAGTACATACATACACTATGTACTCTCTTGTTACTGTGGTTGAAGCGTTGAGGCAATTATTTTCCAAGAAAAGACAAAATTTTCTAATTGTATACCAGTACCTTATTGGCAATTCAAAAATATCCCTCCAGTAATTGTACTTTCTCCTCTACATGATAAATTGTCCTGTTCCTGGATTCATCTAAACAGCAAGCCAACATGAGAAATTTATGCCCATTACAAAGAAATACTCTTGACTCTACTTCTCTTTCCATTTTTGTCCTGTACATTTTCTTGCCTTTAAAACAACAGTACTGAAAATGTTCTCTACACTCATTTCCTCTCAACCATGTTATCTTGAGATCAATTAATGAGTTTTTTGCCATATCCTCTCTACTGAAACTGGTATTTTCTAGCCCATGCTGATCTTCCTTTGGTGAATCAAATAGCCAATTCTCATTTTACATCTTATGTGATTTATTGTCTTCATATGGCTTCCTATTCTGGGTGTGGGGGAATATTTGTTTTGGCTTTTGTTTTGTTTTGCTTTTTCCTGACCACAATGAGCTACTTCTTCTCAGTCTCCTTTGGTGGTTCTCAGTCCCAGATCCTAATACTGAAAAGACCTCATCTTTAAACATCTGATTCAGTCAACTTCAGAATCCTATACACAACTGCCTGATGACACTCCATTTGAATTTCCAAGTGTAACTCTTAACTCATCTTTGTCCAAAACAATATTCTGGTCTGACCCCAGCCCCTAATATCCTTCTTATGCAGTCTTTCCCATTTCTGTGGTGACAGCTCTATTTCTTCAACTGCCTAGTTCCAACATATTAGAGTCATCCTTGACTCCTTTCACACAATCATCCAATCTGAGAGCAAATTATGCTGCTTCTACATTCAAAATATAACCTTACAAATATTGAGGACATTATGTTAAGTGAAATAAGTTAGAGAAAGACAAATACTGTATAATCTCACCTATATGTGGAATCTAAAAAAAAATAAAATCACAGAAATATAACAGATTAGCAGTTTCCAGGGCAGAATGTGGGTGAAATGGATGAAGGTTGTCAGAGTGTACAAAATTCCAGTTTAAGATAAATAAGTTCCAGGGATGTAATATATGGCATGGTGATAGTTATTTTTCAATTAGGTAAAATTATTGTGTTGTAAGCCTTAAACTTACACAATGATAGATATCATTTATGCCTCAATAAATCTGGAAAAAAATAAAATAAAAATAAATAAACAAAATAAAATAAAACCTTAACTTTTTACCCCACCTACCATGATTTGTCACCATCCTCTCTCACAGTGGATTAATCTTGTAACTTCCTAATTAGTCCCTATGGTTCCAGTCTTTCTTAAAGTATATTTCCAAGACAGAAGTTACCTTGATTTTGTTAAAATGAGAGGGAGAGTGTATTATTATTCTAATCAAATTCTTCTAAGAGCTTCTCATCTCACTGTAAGTCAAAATCAAAATCACACAATGGCCTACAAAACACTTCAGAAAGTGCCTCCAATGTACATCTCTATTCTTCCACTATTTACTTAAATAAATATCTTATTTCCTCTCCACTTTGTACTTGCTATTTTCTCAGCCTGGAATTTCTTTATTCCAGTTGATCCACCAAACCCACTCCCTCACTTCTTTCTGGTCTTCACTTAAATGTCAATCACCCAGTGAGGCTTTCCCAGACTACTATATTAAAATTACATCTCACCTAACTAACAACATCCATTACCCCATTTTCATTTATGTTTCTCTAAGGCAATTATCATTATCTAACCTGCTCTATATTTCACTTACTCATTTGATTAGCTATAAACTCCTAATAGAATTTAAACTGTACGAGGGTAGTGATTTGTGACTTTTAAGTTCACTGATGTCATCCATATCCTACAACATGCCCTAGCTTGTAGGGGATCTGCTGTAGATTCATGGGATGTATTATTTAAATATAGAATTTCAGTCTTTCATAAAGTTTATTAAGAAAATCACTAATCACTGTGCAAATATACTTTAAAAATTCATGGTGTTAGAAGGGTTTATATACTCTGTATTTCAGAAGTGACATCAGATATTCTGTCCAAGACCACAGGACAAGTTAGTAGCTGAGACAAAAATCTGAACTCATGTTTATGAATTCCTATTTAGGGATCCCTTCAATGCTAAGAATTTTTCTATTGAGAGTGAAAACCTTTCAAAAGTTCAGAAAGCATTGATAGGACTTAGAAATCTTAAATTATTAATCTGGAGGTATTTCTGTTTCAATTTGGAACATAAATTGGAGTTACCTTTAGAGTATTAAAGTGAAGATAATCATTAGGAAATATGGCTCTGGAACTAAGGATGATGATAAAGACTGAGTGTCAGGTGGATGGTTTAGATTTATAAATTATCCTTGCACAGATTTGATTAAAGAAATAGAAGCAAAGTAGATCATAGGAGACAGCATCAAATGAGAAAAGAGTAAAGTCTTGGATGAAATTCTCAGCTACATTACAATTTTAGAGATAGTTAAAATATTTATTAATCAGAGAAATAGTTAAAAATTATTTAGTTACAGGATATCTAAATGTGGAGAATTTCAGGAGGAATTGGCTATGAGAAATGCTAAATGCTACAGAGAGGGAAATAAGATGATGTGGGCAATAGTAGTCCAGTGGAATGGTCGTGAGAAAACTTGAGTTGGTTAATTTGACAAGGAAGATGAGAGAATGGATTCTACATATATATCCAAGACTTTCAAGTTATTGCCTGTGTTTTTTATCATTTTATTTTGTAAATACCCTTTAAAACTTATGGTGTGTTATGGATTGAATGTTTGTGTCACCCTAAAATTCATATGCTGAAATCCTAACCCTCAATGTGATGGTATTGAGAAGTGGGAGATTTGGGAGGTAATTATGTCATGAGGATGGGACCTTCATGAATAGAATGAATGCCCTTATAAAAGAGACCTTAGAGGATTACTGCCCATATGAAAGAGACCCTAGAGGGCTTTCTTGCCCTTTCCACTACGTGAGGACATGACAAGAAGTCTGCAACTCAGAAGAGGGCTCTCACCCTGATCTCAGACGTCCCACCTTGAGAATTGTGAGAAATAAATTTCTGTTGTTTATAAACCACCCAGTCTATGGTGCTTTGTTATAGCAGTCTGAACTGATTAAGAATATAACTACCTAACTCCCAAGTCAAAATTTGGAGTTACCAGATTCTTAAAATTGCAAGAAAATTAGTATGTAAACCTATATTATAAAAATAAAACTGTAGAAGGCATCAATCATTTAAAAAGAATAGACACAAATAAAAATATAACCATATTATTATTTATTTAATATAATCATAAAAACTCAGTAAAACTGTATGGGAGATTTTGTGCCATTAATTATTACTACACCTATTTGCTATGATCAACACTTTGAGAGAATCGACCATTCATGATAGTATATCTACTTAGGACAAGAATTCATAGAACCAGATCTAATGCCTCAGCTGCTTTAAAATTATCCCAAGAAGTGTCACAATAAATAATTATTTTACATTTTAATTGTTAGACAAGTTATACTGGAACAATTTGTTTCATTAATAGAAAGGACTTGATGTTCTTCCCTTCTGGGATATGGAGAGCTCATCCAACAAGGTTATTAGGATTTAAAAATTCATTGTTAAATTTGGGAACAACCTAAAAACGATTCCAGATTCACATTCTATCTATTTTGGGGAGAATAATATAACTTTGCAATTGAATTTTAAATTCTATTGCCATAGACACTTTCGCTCTGCCTCACACCCTCATGCATCATTAAAATGATATAATTTTGCATGTGAAAAAATGAATTCTTATAAAATTACATAACACCATAATTTTGGGGTCAAAGTTTAATATATTAACAATTAATTTTTAGTACAATTACTATAGGATATTTAAGTTTTGTATAAATGTCAAAGAGCTAAAATCTATCATTTTCTTCCCTAGTATTAAATAGTGATTAAAAGCGACTAAAAAGGCAGCCATTATTTTCATTATAAATAGCATAGATACATTTTCAAATCAACATTTTCAAATCATTCCGATATAATATTCTTTTAGTTTGCTAGAAATCCAAGGTAATAATAGAATGTGGTAAAATATTTCTATTAGTAGAATCTGACTAAAGTATAAGTGAAAACAATAATAAAGCAAGCAGAAATTTGATTGGCAGTTATCTGCCTTTGAACCTGAAAAAATTATAATGCTAGCAATTTTTGCCTATTTGAACTACTTACTTATGTCATTAAAAATAATTTCAAAATCTATTGAAGGGCTTCCCTGGTGGTGCAGTGGCTGAGAGTCCGCCTGCCAATGCAGGGGACACGGGTTCGTGCCCCGGTCTGGGAAGATTCCACATGCCGCAGAGCGGCTAGGCCCGTGAGCTATGGCCGCTGAGCCTGCACGTCCGGAGCCTGTGCTCCGTAACGGGAGAGGCCACAACAGTGAGAGGCCCACGTACTGCAAAAAAAAAAAAAAAAAAAATTCTATTGAAATATATAATTTACTTCCTTTTTTATCAACTGTCATAAACACCAAATTCCTCTGTGTTTTTTAATGGTAATATATTGAATATAATTGAAATATAGTTGGTTAGAAAATTAGACATTTATACTCATCGAATTTAATAATATGTTTTTCACACGAAGATCACACTTATACCATCTTAACAGTTTATTGATTTGCTCATGTAGTTGGTTTACAATATGTATGTGCATGTGTGTTCCAATGTTTTAAAAAGGAGATATAAAATTATACAGATGTGGTGAGGAAAAGGTTAACTATATTTCTTGTTACCTTCTGGAACAAAGAGAAATGAAGCAGGTGATGTCTGCCAGTTTGGTTGAAGCTATATTTTATAAACTGGAATGGTCACACTTTAATTAATGGCTATGCCCTGCATTTAGTAGAAAGACTAGGAATTTATATATAATGCATTCATCATGCTTTCACAGAAAATGAAAACCACAAGATAGTATAGAGAACACAATATATTATGAAAAGCCAGGTAATTTTTCTACAAGGGGTGAAGAGTAGGTTGTATACCCAGAGCTCAAACTTTTGCAACAGTCCATACATGCAGCAAATGACACTGTTTCAGTTACTATGAACAGCTCCTTAGTGCAATTCATCTTTATGTCATTTAGTTGTCTTAAGTATAAACCGTAGGCTTTTAACTAAAACAATTACATAAGTGTACCAGGGAAAGAACAAGCTGATTGCATGATCTGGGGGGTGGGACCAAACATTAAAAACTAGTTCATTGACATTTTCAAGTAATTATAGGAACTATCGGAGAAATTTGTTTAAATGATTTCATGAATAAGATTTGAAACACTAAACAACCAATTTAAAACTTTTTTATGTTACTGAATTTTAAAGCATATTTTATAAATGTCTCTTGAAGATATAGTTTATCTTATAAATAGACCACCTCATTTTAAAGTCAAACTCCTCATTAATCAATTTTAGCCCTAATACTCTTATTAGATAATAAGAGGCATGTTCAGGGTATGGGGAAAGGAGAGAATGTTAACCAAAATTCAGTTAAAAGCATTTTCTTATTAATCAGTGAGCACAAAAAATTCAGCAAATCATTTATGAATCAAAGAATGGGAATTTAGAAGGTCTATATCTGGACTCCTCACAAATAAAGGAATCAAGATTGTATCACTAGTGTTTTTACCATGAGCAATTAGAAAAATGGAATTGTCATCTATTTTGATCGGGAATATCAGGACTGTTTCTGTATGGAATGTCAGGAGGTGAACTTGAAGTAAGTCAAGGATATTAAGTTTGAGATTCCACTTAGTCAAGTGGACATATCTAATAGATAATTATACATGAAATTTATGATTAAAGTGAGAATACAAAATCACTGATATATATATTTAGGAGTTGTCATCATGCAGATGGTATTTAAAGCCATGAATTGCATAAGATCACCAAGAGACTAGTGTAGAAAGACAAAAAAGAAGATTCCCAAGTTCTTTTTGTACTAAGAATTCTTAAACATGACAATCTACTAATAAAGGAAAATGAGAAGAAATGGCCAGTGAATTAGTAGGGAAAAAAGAAAGAAAGAAAGAAACACAAATTATGGTGTCCTGGAAGCCAGCTAATTAAAACATTTCATGAAAGAAGAGTTCAACCAGATCAAGCAGGTTGTGGAACACAGAGTGACCGTTGGATTTTGAAATGTACAGGTAGTTTTTAACCTTAATAAGCCTGGTGGCAAAAGTTTTATTGGAGTGGGTTTGGGGAACTATGGAAGAAGAGAAACTAGAATTGTATATGTGGATAATTTTTTGTGGAGTTTTGCTATCAATCAAATGAAAGAAATAAGCTAATTGTTACAAGGGAAAATAAAGTCAAGAGAGGGTTTTTGCTGTTGTTTTCTTTTGTTACCTAGTTAGTTTTAAATATGGAATAAATAGCAATTTTGTATGAAGATGGGAAAGACTCAATCAGTAAAGGGAAATGAATTGATAACATAAATAACTCGATGCAGTGTAGCTGCACTAGTGCAGCTTCATCTGATGAATTCTTCTAACCATATAAGTGAAAATAAGTGACTTTTGAAAGGTGAATTAGGTTAATATTTTCTTTTAACTGATAGTTTATATTGTTCACTGTAGTTATCTTTACACATCTAAACTACGATTTCCCCATGTGACAGTTACATTGTTTGGGTGATAAATCAGTGAGTAAATCCTCATTCCTCTTACCGTAGTGACTGTACCAGGTAAACCAAGCCTAAAATAATTGGTGCATGGT
Organism: Aethalodelphis obliquidens; assembly: GCF_003676395.1. Taxonomy (NCBI): domain Eukaryota; kingdom Metazoa; phylum Chordata; class Mammalia; order Artiodactyla; family Delphinidae; genus Aethalodelphis; species Aethalodelphis obliquidens. Next base: position 6,161,197 of record NW_020838012.1, on the reverse strand, counting down.
ATACACCTGCCTAAAGGGATTAAGTCCAATCATTTTTCATTCAGTGCAAAGCTTGTTCTGCATAAGATGGTCTGTTAATTGGAGACCTGTAATTGCTGAAGCCATTTGCTAAAGTGGGAGAAGCCAATCCGAAGAAGAAGTTGATACAGGGGAATCACAAGCTTAGAGAATTTTAAACAAAACATGCCAGAGCATTGAACAAACTGTGTCTAGGAATTTTAATTATATGAGTCAAAACATTCTCTCAATTGTTTAAATAAGTTTGAATTGAGTTTTCTTTTACTTGGAATTAAAATTATCTTAAATCAGTGATGGGCAGAAAAGCAAACCCAAATTTACATAGTGGGCACTTGCTAATTATGCAGTGATGGTGATCCAAGTAAATTGCTCTCTGAGAACAAAGAACATTGTGAACTGCTAATTATGCCTGAAATAACAAAATATATGACAATTTCCTACAGTCATATTTTTTTCCCTACAGTGGCTAAAGGGACAGAGAAAAAGAAAGCTGTTTCTTGGCTGAGGATAAAAACACATGAACAAAAAATAGAAGAGTTTTATCTAGTAAAGAAAGCATTGATTGCCCTGGAAGACAAGAGATACAGGTCATAAACCTTACTTTTCCATTCTGTTTTAAAAGTCTTTTTTCAGTAGATCTTTTAAGTGAAAACTTTAACTAGATGACTTTTCATTCCATTTAAATTTAAATAGGCTTTGACACTGAGTAGGGTGTTGTTACTTATTGCTATTGATTTTCATTAATAAGGCACTGCTTTTAGCAAATTCTAATGTTAACATAGTTCGACAACAATTGCGGGATCTAAGAAATAAGGAACATAGCTTGCAGATGTACATATAGCTTTCAGAGGATTGACGCTCAAACACTTAATTCACTAGATGTTATTAACCACATATATGTGCTCAAAACTATATAGTACATGGAATTGAAAACCGAAAGAACAAAAATTCCTCACTGAAAGAAGTTTACAGCCTAATAAAATATCAAACATACAAGCTTTAAAAATATTCCAAATGCTTTGTGTACTAGATGCATTTAAAAGAAGCATGCTGGTCATAATTGAAAGAACACTTAACTTCTGCCTGATAAGGTCAGGTTAACCTACAAAGAGATGGACACATTTAAAATGAGACAAAATATAAGTAAAAGTTCATTAGGGAAAAAATCAGGAGGAAAATTTTATTTGTTGTCATTAAACTGTACTCTCCTCCAAAGCATGATAATGACAGTCATAGTTTTATCTCTGAGGTCTAGCATTGCAATGGTCACAGAGTAGATGCCTCATAATTGTTGCTTGAAGAATACATGGATTGCATGGAGGGTAATTTAAAATGATAGAAAGAGAGGGGGGAAACACAGAAAATGCATAAGAAACTTAGAAACTATTGTGAAAGAACTATGGCTATTGTGTGGTGCTGCAGATAAATAGAAAGTTGATTGTACTAGAACAGAATATTTTTGTATTAATGAAAATTTATGACAATGCATAATTACGACCTGTCAGAACATGAAGCTCATGCCATGGAGAGTCTTACAGAGTAGGTTAATTAATGTTGATTTTATCGTTTAAATAATGAGTAGCCATTGGAGAATTTTGAGAAAAGATGACATGATCAAAAATGCTTATTACAATGACTACATGCACAGCATTCTGGAGTGCATTAGAATGGTAGATAGGTTAAAGGAGGGAAGAACATTTAGGAAACTGTTGCCAGAAAAGGTATCACTGCCTAAGCTACAGCAGTGGCAGTGAATCTATGCAGAAGGGAAGAAAGCCTGAAGTATATGCCAATTTAATAGATAGTAAAACAGTTGGAGCATGTTGATTTATTGCTACAGTGGACAAAAGAGATGGAAGCTTTAAGATGACTTCCAGATTTTCAACTCGTACAATTGAGTCGATAGTATATTCTTTACCACTGTAAGTACACGAAGAGATGCACATGTGTGAGAACTGGAATTCTATTTGGAGTTTAGGACATAAATCAATAATGTATCTAAAATATTTCAGAGGTAGATTTTACAAAGTAGAGACGCTTTCATAAATCCTGAAATTATTTCAACAGTGAAATCTTTTTGACATGGTAAGAAAGAAAATCATCATTTTTGGCTATTTGTGCCCCTGGAGTGCTACAAGGCAAAGTTTGCAGAACAGTTTTAATTTTGCTAATTTTCAACTGCTTTTAGTATATATTCATTCATTAAAAAATATCCTGCCTGAGAAAAGGCTCATCATCAGATAACATACAGGAGTCTTCTTTTTATGCTCCATCTTCTTCAGTTTAAAAAAAAAAAGCTTATAACTTAGTGACTAAACTGATAATTTCAAATATCAATGTTGGGGTTGAGGAAGTGAGCGATAATCACTGAATAACAAATTGTTGTGAAATACATGTGGTTTCCAATTAGTTACATTAAAAAGAATTCAAGGAATATATATTAGAGTTTCAACATATAGCACAGAAAGAGATAAATAATTGAGTGATATTGTCATAAAAAACTTTTAAATTTTTTTCTACTTATTATTTTCAACCAGACTTGTTAGCAATTACATTATTTAAATCAAAACAGCTGATGATGCTGTATTCTGTCTTATTCTTGCAGGAGGCAATAACATTTAATATGTAAAATAATTTGGAAAAGAGACCTGCTCATCACAATAATATGCAGTTTCATAATTTTATATTTATATTCAATAATTATTTATCAAAAATGTAATATGTCTGATGTATACTAATTCTAATGATGCCTAATTCCAGAAGATGCATTTAAAATTCTTAGACACACACACACACACACAAAAATTCTTAAACACATCTGGTCAAAGGACATTAAAAAATATTTTCAATTTAAATTTATATCTATACTTAGAGGATATAGTTGTAGGGATAGCAGTAAGGATAAGTAATAAACAGATATTGTTGAAGATGATAATAAAATAATCCAAAAAACTTTAAGGTATAAAAGCATATTATATTAGGATACACTTATTTGTAGAAAGTGTAATAAAATTAAAAATTTAAGATAAAAAGAAAATGGTGTAAAATACTCAATTTTAAAAGAATCTTATTAAGTAATAGGAGTATTATCAATCTGGCATTTAGAATTGAGCTTGTTCTTTCTAAAACAACAAATTACTGTGAATTACCATCTCCAAAAGTCTATAAGCAGTGTTCCTATTCCACTTATTTTTATCCCATATCACAATTCTTACTAAGTGTCTTAGTTATGTATTATTACATAACAAATTATTCAATTACCTAGTATCTTAAATTAACAACAATTATTATTTCACAGGTACTGTGGGTCAGGAATCTAAGTACATCTTAGCCAAGTCTTTTGAGTGTGGGTCTTACTGATGGAAATCAACTCAGAACTTGACTGGAAAGGATCCACTTCCTAGCTGACTCTTCTATTTGTTGGATAGATTTAGTTTCTTGTGGGTTATTGGACTGAGGGCTCTGAGGCTCACAAGCTGTTGACTGTCCCTCTGTTCCTAGTCATGTGGGGTTTTCAAAGATCATCTCACAGCATGGCATCTTGCTTCATCTGATCAGGCAAACAAGAATGCAAAAGACAGTAACAGCAAGAAAGAGAGAGAGAGAGAGAGAAAGAGAGAGAGAGACAGAAAGTTACCTACTTTTGTAGCTTAATCATGAAAGTGATATCTCATCTTTTTTATTGTATCCTATTGGTTAGAAGCAAGTCATTAGGTCTAGCCCACACTTAAGGGATGAGCACAAAGGCAGGAATACTGGGAGGGAGGGGTCATTGGGAGCCATGACTAAAGCTGCTTACCACGCTATGTCTTCAACTGATAGATGTTTAAATGAAGTTAACTCAATAAACATTGATTGGGCATCTGCCATGCACCAGGATGGAAAGAAACAGAAATTAACATAACTTTATTCTGAACCAAATGCAATCTTTACATTTATTTAGTGTAAAAAATGTTACGGTGAATCATTTTGGCCCTAGACATATAAATATTAAACAGAAAAGCTAGACAATACAATTGGTTTAGAGATTTCATATTATCATATCAAATTACCTTTGCCAAAGAGGTGGGAGAATGTTCATGGTGCCAGTTCTATATTTTTTTTTGTCAAAATTCATTTTTATTAATAGAAAATAAACACTTATTCCAGTTGTTATACTTGAAGTTGCTAATAAAAAAATAAAAAAGAATTTAAAATCACCACTCAATAATCCTGTTTTAACTAAGACAATGAAACTGTGGCTTAAAAAAAAAAAAAAGTATTCAGCACCATTTACTCATAGAACTTTCAGACTTTGTTCTTAAAGTTTCTGGAACTTTCCCATCTGTAAAGTACAGGAATTGCTGAGCTACATGAGGAACCCTCTCTGGGACAACCAACGAGAAGTTAAGCAATCAGTATATATTCAGCCTGGTAACTTGGACTGTACAACGATCCCCTCCTCTCCACTCTGGCTCAGGAGGGACATGCTTCTAAGCACTGAGGTATGACGAGTCCGACTGTTATTAGCTGGAAAGACCAGTTCTAACAGCAAATAACAGTAAATCTCTGGCACAGAGACTACTGTCCTTAATGTTCTGTGATTTTAGGAAATTCTGTAAATGGCTTGGCTTTACCTCAGTTTACTCAGAAATGAAACATGTTTAATAAGGTTAAAATACTCTGCTAGAGTAAGTGTCTGCTGGTTTAGTGTCCTTATAAAATACATACATAATACGTGTAGGTAAATCATAGTCTTAAAGTATAATTAGAATATTGCATTATTGAAATGAAAGTCTAACAAAATGACTACAGTTAGAAGCAGCTAATCAAACTAAATCCAAAGTTATGACAAGGGAGACTCATTCTCATTTGAAGCTGTGTCACTTAGAGAATTAAAGCCATTCAAGGTGAGGTGAAGGTGGCACCTTTAGATAATTCCAACCAGGGCCAGAAATTAGCATTTCTAAATATTTCAGAAAAGTCCATAGAAGTGTTTCAAAGACTTTTATGCAAAAGAATGTCTGTCTGTCTTTCTGCATCAGTAAGTAGTAGTGCCCATCAGAATTCCCTATTAACACAAAGACAAAGGCAAGTCCATACACTTGATCAGATGTCAAAGGAATGGGAGGTGGACTATTAGGTCACCCTTAGAGCTTCTGCTGGCTTTTTACTATATGCTGTTCATCAGTGCGAGTCAGGTGGACTTTTGTGAGAGAATAGTGTTTGGTGGCCAGGACCTCTTTTGGGCATTTCTTGCTAAGTGGAATACACAACAGATAAGGGAATAGGGGAAATAATACAGGAAAGCTACTCTTTCCAGCTCAGAAGGAGTTGATGAAGCCCATATATGCATTCAAGAAGCCCATGGGATCCTCTAGCTGTGGACTGCGGCAGTGTTTTCCTGTACAGCTCCAAAAACTCTGGATAGGGATTCACTGGATCCAGTGGCCCATAGATAAAATGAATGGGAATAGATACAGAGGCAAGAGCTCCCACCCAGCGTCTTCTAAACTTTTTCCTTTGATTGATGTACTGCAAGAGACTGTCAATAACCAAGTTCCCGTCATTGTTGCGTATCCCTGACCACATGTCCCACAGTTCGGTCTCAGAGGGTCGGGGGTATGGCCCAAAGACCGGGGTGAGACCTTGAGAGAATACGAAGAAGTTCATCAGTCACGTGAGGATGGGTGACAGCATGTCTCCATCTTTGAGAAGCTTTTGGAGAAGGAGAGGATGGTGAGTCTCAGGAAATATACCTCCATTCGACAGACAGAGACTCTTGATGGTAAGCTGACCAGATCGATTCTGCTTGAACCTATAGAGCAGCTCCTGAGCAACAATATCCCCATAGTCATGAGACAACAGTTTGATCCTACGGTTCTGGAGGCCCAGATGCTGCAAAAGAGCTTCCACGATGCTGGCCTGCTCAAATATGGAATAGTGATGTGGTCTCGGTTTGTCACTGAAGCCAAAGCCTAGGAAATCAAGGGCAATCACTCGATGAAACCTGAGGGTCAGACCTTCGCAAATCTTGTACCAGTCATAGCTGGACGTTGGAAAGCCGTGTAAAAGCACAACTATCTCTGGACTTCCAACCACACCCACAGAGTCTTGGTAGAAGATACGCAGTCCCTTGTAGGTAAAAATAAATTTTCCTGATGACTTCCATGAGTGAAGAGCAGAAGAAAGCTGGGGGGGCGGGGGGATGTGCAGATAGGCTGCAAGCAGGGGCACAGCCAACAGCCCCACCTGGACCCACCACTCCTTCATCCTGATTCAGGTAAGGCCTGGGCTACAAGACTCCATGTTTGGGGACCCTGTTGCACATGCGCTTCCTGCGGCCAGAGCTTCTCCGCCTCTACGGCCATACCACCCTGAATGCACCTGAGCTCGTCTGATCTCGGAAGATAAGCAGGGTCGGGCCTGGTTAGTACTTGGATGGGAATTTTTTTTTTATTTTTTATGATGAATAATTAATAGATATGATTATTTTAATAATGTTATAATAATGAGTATAATAGCTAATGTGTACTAATATAATTAATATAATAGTTAATATTTGTTAATATAATACATACAATAGCTAATATTTATTGAGTACTGACTTTGTGCTAGGTACCATGTTAAGTAAATATATATATATATATTTTTTAACATCTTTATTGGAGTATAATTGCTTTACAAAGGTGTGTTAGTTTGTTTTATAACAAACTGAATCAACTTTTGGGGAAATTTTAAATCCACAAGAGACAGCCAGAGAGGTATCAAACAGTTAAGGTTTTTCTTTTTTTGGGGGGGTGCCTTGTTGCGCCATGCGGGATCTTAGTCCCCCACCAGGAATCGAACCCGCGTCCCCTGCAGTGGAAGGACAGAATCTTAACCACTGGACTTCCAGGGAAGTCCCTTGAAGAGTTAAGTTTTAATGGAAGAATTATCCACGAACTATTAGGTACTTCAGCAATTATATTTCAGTGTCTTACTTAATGGTTCAGTGGTTCTAAAAGTGTGGTCCAGGTACTCTGAAAATTTTTTCATAGCTTCTGCCTGTCTAAAATTATTTCCATAATAATATGAAGATATAATTTGCCTTTTTACTCTCATTCTTTAAAGAATATATAATAGAGTTTTCCTGTGATCCAGTTGACATGTATTGTCAAACATTAAAGATAATAGGCTAAATATTTTGAAAGATAGTTATCTTTCACAAAAATATTTATGTTAACATTTAATATGCTTGTTATTTTAAAATGAAAAAATAAATATGTTACTTAAATTTCTGTTTTAATTTTTAATATGGTAACTATTGATAAATGTAATTGACATAAACTAAAGCTCTTTGGGTTTGTTAATAATTGTTAAGAGTATAAAGGATTCTAAGACCAAAGTTTGAGAATAAATAAATTAGACAATTCTTAAAGCACCAGTGGGTTTCTAAACAACTTAGATGAAAAACACTGTTTTGAGAAAAATAAACTTATATTATTAGATTTATTTTCTCATAATGCAATGTGCTTTAGTTAAGTTTAAAATTCAGATGTTTCACTTCAATAAGCAAAGGTATTCTTGGAAAGTGGCAATCATTTTTTAAATAAGAAAATCATTTTGAGTGTGAATATAATATCAGTGTCCCTCATTAATCACAGCAAGAATATTTACTACATTAATGTAACTGGAAATATCTAAAAAATATTTCCCTATCTGAGTAAGATTATAAAAACAAGATCATAATTATATAAGAAAAAACAGTATGAGGGCAAAGTATAATGACTTCTAATGAATTTTAGGTGTACATTTTTAATAAGGCTTGCACTTCATCTTTTAAAAAACTGTAAGGACTGTAAATGGAATGGGGGCAGAATTATACTAGTCTACTCTTCTGAATATACACTACTTCTTCACCATATTTAAAAAAATACCCTCCAGTATCTCTCATAATATATATTTGGAGGATTCTTTTCTTTAATAATAAGTTTTAATGATATGCTATGGTAGAACATTATCATCAATTGGTATTTTAAAAATAGGAGCAGAGAAAGTCATTATACTTAGAACGGTAGTGTTTCATTGATGTAATATAACAGAAAAGCCCCAATGACAGATAAAAAGTCCAAGTTCTATTTCACTTTATTAAGAGCCACTGAATTTAAAATGGGAACAGGACCAGCAACAGATAACAAATTACAGCTCAAATAAATTAAAATGTTAATTTTATATTTCTCTAATCACAATTCCATTCAAGATCATTCTCATTTGCCTCATTCCAGGATCAGCATATATAATTTCATTATGCATCATAAATGTGAGAATAGTTTTTTGTGAAAAATCCAGTTTAATAGTAGATGAACCTATAAAATAATACTTGCCTCCCTCAAGCACCTAGTCCATAAAGCAAAAATTGCAGTAGGTAAAACATGCCATTTGGCTTTCCATTCTGATTAGAATATAGAAATTTACAAGAGACCATCATTGCCACATGAACAAATAAGAAAAACTATCTAATTTAAAAAAAAATAATAACAACAGTGAGCTAAATATGCAAAGAAACTTAAATTGCAGAAGAGAAGTCCATGATTGCTGACTATTGTAAACAAGGCACAAAGAGGAATCAACATTATACAGATTAGGGTAAAGAGTTACCAGCCTTAACTTTTAACAGATATTTAATGGCCATGTTAAGAGAGGCCTGACAGGTTAGAAATTTAAAGAGCCCCAAATACAGTAATTCACTAACCAGTTCTTTGCTAGGGGGCCTTTACCAAATGAAGAGCAGGAGCCTATCAAAAGTAGAGGCAAGAAAGTAGGACTAAGAAAGAACCCCCAGGAACAGGGGTCTTTGCAAAACTGAAGGTCAGCAGATAGCCAAAGACTTTGAGTAGAGTAGGAAATCTGAGAAAAATAACCAGAGGAATATCTAGTTGTACCTTGCAAGTGCAAGGCAGTGGCCTATTTGTAACTGTAGGCAGGTCAGAAGAGATAATGGAAACTCACCAAGGTACATGGGGGTCTTTTCTGAATGCACAACAATGGCTCACCCAAGGCTGGGCATAGTATGGGAAAATTGAAATAAACTACCCAAAATGCAGTGGTCCTTTCTAAGTACATGGCAGCAGTCTAAGAGTGACCAGGGGTAGAAAAAGGCAACTGGGAGAGATTCCCTTAAGAGGAACACAGGGTCTTTGCTGAGTTCACAACAGGGGCCAAAGAAGGTAATGTAAAGACCAAGATAACCAAGAGAAATCCCCCTGAGCACAGGAAATCTTCAGTACCTTAAAGCAGCACCCAATAAAGGCTGTGGAAAGGCAATGAGACAAAGAGAGAATTTGTAAAAGTACCTGAGCAACTACAAAAGGGAAGAAGAGAGAGATCACTGGAGAATCACCAGTACTCAGATTCCAATCTTTGCCTAAAAGAAAAGAAAATTTTGATTCCATCTCAAAATATTCGAAGCCAGTTATTAACTAAACCAAAATAAATACAAAAGTAAAAAATACAGAACTAACTTAATTGTAAGTTAAATTGATTTATTCTTCGACCCAGACAGCCTGACTCTCTTTCTGTGTTGTAATATTATTCAAATCTAATTCTGTTTTCCAAGGCATTTAAAATTTACATGAAGCTTAAAGAATGTCTCTTCAGGGCTTCCCTGGTGGCGCAGTGGTTGAGAGTCCGCCTACCGATGCAGGGGACACGGGTTCGTGCCCCGGTCCGGAAAGATCCCACATGCCGCGGAGTGGCTGGGCCCGTGAGCCATGACTGCTGAACCTGCGCCCCCGGAGCCTGTGCTCCTCAACGGGAGAGGCCATAACAGTGAGAGGCCCGCGCACCGGAAAAAAAAAAAAAAAGTTTCTTCAAAAATTACTTAATTAATTGACTTTAACATTGCATTTGAAAAAAATCTAATAGGGAAAACCTAAGCAAATAATGGAAAATCTGAGTGAAAAAATATCACAAGCAGGCAGTTAAGAAAATTCATTATGTCCTAGACCAATTCACATAATCAATACATTAATGCTAATTAATAGTATTAATAAAGTATAAATCTTTGAAAAGCTAACAATTATTATTTTTATTAAAATGTACTAAGCTGGGCTTCCCTGGTGACGCAGTGGTTGGGAGTCCGCCTGACGATGCAGGGGACACGGGTTCATGCCCCAGTCCAGGAAGATCCCACACGCCGCGGAGCAGCTGGGCCTGTGACCCATGGCCGCTGAGCTTGCGCATCCGGAGCCTGTGCTCTGGAATGGGAGAGGCCACAGCAGTGAGAGGCCCGCATACCGAAAAAAAAAAAAAATGAATTAAGCTGTGGAACTGGGCTAGATTCTGTCTTAGTCCATATTAATTAATATTCTCTGACCACTACCTATATAAGGAATTTTGACAAAGTTCTATAGTCTCATATCTATAAAGTTTATACTGCTTTAAAATTAGCCTCATATACAACATAGTTAATTATAAACCCACAAAACCAAATTAGTAAAAATGAAATATATTGGATATACCAAAGTAATTCAAATTCCATCAGGCTTTTGTTACAAGACTTTTTAGTCAGTTTCTTGAAAAGCATAATTACAGAAATATAGAATGTTGACACGTTTAGTTCCTTGTTGTGACACCCATATTCCGTTTATCATTTTAATGGCAGGGAAGAGAAAAGCCAGGGCAAAACTGAATTTTGAAATTGTGACTCATTCTACTTTCAATATGAAATAATCATTTACGTGCTTTTATAAGCCTGTAGTAGTTTCCTGTGCTGCTGTAACAAATTATCACAAACGTGGTGGCTTCAAACAATAGAAATTTATTCTCTCACAGTTCTGAAGGCAAAAATTCTGAAGTCAGTATCACTAAGCTGAAATCAAGGGCCACAGGCTCCATGGGAAAATTGGTTCCTTTCCTCTTTCAGCTCCTGATAGCTACTGGCATTCTTCAACTTGTATGTCTGCATCCCTCCAATCTCCACCTCTAATTGCCTTTTCCTTCTTGGTGTATAGTATCCCTCTGCCTCTCTTATAAGGTCACTTGTGATAACATTGAGAACCTTCCTGGATAGTCCAAGATAAACTTTTCGTCTCAAAATTCTTAATTTAACTACATCTCTCGTGACTTTTTGGAAAGAAAAAAATATGATGATGTTTACAAGTCCCAGGGATTATAACATGGATACCTTTTGGGAAGGCCTTTTTCCCCTGTTCCATTTTCCCCATTCTCTTACTTTCTTTCCTAGGATCACTTACCAGATAAACTGCCTGGAAGTGAGTCTTGTTTCAGGGTCTGTTTTGGGGATAAACCTACCTAAGACAGCTAGTTTGGCTAAGAGTATGGGCAGTTTCTACTATAACTGGAGATAACGCACAGTGTGGACACAGACACAAGATGTGGAGGTGTGGGCAGAGGTCCTGGTATTTCCCATCTAATTGTTTCTGTTTTCTCATTGAAATAGGAAGAAAGTGATATTCTGAGCCTCAGGATATGTTAGAGTTTAGAGGAAAAAGGAGACTAGTTTAAACGGCCAACTTCAATAGTGGTAGAAAAAAATGGGTTGGTAAAACATGGAATGATTTCTCAGAAGCATGAAAGGCCTATGCAGTATCAGTTATCATTAATCACGAGCATAATCTTAATTATATTTCCTTTAAATCTAAGCTGCTCACTATGCCTGGAACATTCTATAATTCAATCATTTTCTAGTATTTACCTTTAAATGTCCTTTTTGTATTTATGTCACTTATGATGTTTATAACTGATGTGGTATGTTCTCTCACATCCACAAATCTCTGGAAATAAGAGACAGCAGAACACTGCTTAAAGAATTGTTTTAACCAACCCTTTTACGTCCTTTTATTGTATGTAACTAGTAAAGAAGAATAATGGGGACATGTGGAATTTTTTTAAGGCTTTATTTTTGAGCTGCTTTAGTGGAGGTTTTTTTTTTTTTAATTGAAGTATAGTTGCTTTACAATGTTGTGTTAATTTCTGCCATACAGAAAAGTGATTCAGTTATACATATATACACATTTTTAAAAAAATTATTTTCCATTATGATTTATCACGGGATATTGAGTATAATTCCCTGTGCTATACAGTAAGACCTTGTTGTTTATCCATTCTACACATCATGGTTTGCATCTGCTAACCCCAAACTCCCAATCCATTTCTCCCCCACCCCCGCTTGGCAGCCACAAGTTTGTTCTTTATGTCTGTGAGTCTGTTTCTGTTTCATAAATAGGTTTATTTGTGTCATATTTTAGATTCCACAGGTAAGCAATATCATATGACATTTATCTTTATCTGGTTACTGCACTTAGTATGATAATCTCTAGGTCCATCCATGCTGCTGCAAATGGCATTATTGCATTCCTTTTTATGGCTGAGTAATATTCCATTGTGTATGTGTGTGTGTGTGAGTGTGTATATAAACACACACAACGTCTTCTTTATCCATTCATCTGTCGATGGACATTTAGGTTGTTTTGATGTCTTGGCTATTTTGAATAGTATTGCTATGAACATAGAGGTGCATGTATCTTTTTGAATTATAGTTTTGTCCGGATATATGTCCAGGAGTGGGATTGCTGGATCATACGGTAATTGTACTTTTAGTTTTTTTAAGGAACGTCCATACTGTTTTTCATGGTGGCTGCACCAACTTACATTCCCACTAACAGTGTAAAACGGTTCCCTTTTCTTAGTGGAGACACTTTAAAATCTACCACAAGGCTTATTACTTCATAAACTTCAATTTATTTTATGTTTCTTTATGTTATTTCTCTCACATTCTCATTATACTGCTATATAGGCTTATGATGGACTTTCAGATAGCAAATTCCAAGGCAGCAAGTCTCTCTCACAATTCGGAGTCTTCCAATTTTCTTATGTAATACTGGTATCATAAAGGTAATACATTCAATTAAAACCTCATGTTCCACATTGAAAATATGAAGAAAATACATGTTAATTTGATATTTAGTCATTTAATACACCATTATTGCTTACCATGGTGTGCTAAATCCCATAATAAAGATAAGTATAAAAATAAATATGACCAGGCTCATCCTGAGTGATGCCTTAATGCTAAGAAAGGGCAGAGGATTTAGGAAATGGAATGCACCTCTAGTTATGAATTTGTGTTTTCATGTATTAGTATAAACTTATTTACTGTCAAGGACACTCCAGAGCTGTACATATTATTTGTTGGTCATTCTATAAGGTATATACTCTAAATATATTTGGTCAGTCATTGATTGCAGAGTAAGATCTTCTTTAGAAGTGATATAAAGTTTCCACATTCGTTTTTAATCTACATCATTTTCTTCCCTTTATATTCAAGCATAGTTTCAGAGAAAGTTCTGAACTTTATCAGAAAATGTGGAAACATGCATTGTATCTCATAGTACATTAAATCAATATAGAACTGGGTATAAGGTTTTCTTTACATTCAACCAATGAAAGAATTTTGCATGCTCTTGGATGTTCCTGAGTTGGAAAGTCGGTTCCCAAGAAGATTCTCTTGGCCTAAATGCCTTGCAACCAATGGATTTGATTAAAATGATAACAAACTATAAAATCTTCCTTTTACAGAGGCTGTATGCCCTTTGTGTGTCTTCTTCTATTAATAGATTTTTAAATCACTCTTTGTATCAGATCTTATTTATTACTTGTTTGTAAAAGTATGACCATGATAATACTGCATATTTCAAATAACAAATCTTACTGCCAGGAATAGGTACTAGAAAGAAAATCTACAATTACAATTACCCAAGCAATAATACAAAAATAAAATAAATGGTATGAATGTCATCTGCTATTAAGAGCATATATAATGTTTGATGTTAGTAGAGGATGATATATTTGAAAATTATATTTGAAAAGTCTGGTTTTCTCTTAGATTTCAAATTGACTACCTTGTATTTTACATTTTTCTTCATGGCCTTAGTATGTACAACCCAGAAGTCCATTCTCTGATGTTCATAAAGCAGTTATTTATTCAGGAAAACTGTAGTTGGACCTTATATTTGTCTTCATAACAAACTCTATTCTTGTTATACTTCTAAAAAATCAAGTGATTTTAAATAAAGGTTGTAGGGTTTCAGTTCTTGCAACATTAAGCCTAGGATATTGTACCAATTTAGCAAAGGCTGATTGTTCCCACTATTGTTTCATGTACAAAAAGGCTTGGTAAGGATCACTATTAGGTTTAGGGTGCTAAGAATATCTAAGTTTAAAAGATAAAGACTAACTCCCTTATTATGCTCATTGAATTATCCTTCCACACCTTATGAATATTTAAAATTACAAAGATATATCTATTTGCTGTGTTCTATTCTTTTTCAGAGAAGCACCCTAAACATGAGTAATTCTAAGCCATCACAGTACAGTAATTTTATAATTATACAGATATAAATTATTTTGCATGATGTTAAAATCCATTTTAATATTTAACATCACAATTAATTGTTCAAGGTTCATCGCCCCACAAAATAATAAATTTAGCCCCATAAAGAAACTATACATTTAGATAACTGTGCAAATGGATTTCATTTAATTATTCTTAAAACTGTTCAAATTCACAGCTCAGTTAACAGGTGATGGATTGCACATAATTTGTTCCCTTTTTATGGATTATAGACTAGAGATAAAATTACCTCAGGAGACTTTTTTTTTTCACCCATGGTTTCACAATCTGTTATTCTAAATGTAAACTGATTGAACCAACAATTCCCTTTTGTCACAGCAGGTTTCTGGTTTTCAGTGTTTTTCTGCTTGTATAATTACATATTTTAAGAAGATATGTTAATCTGTAACCATATTCTGAAGTCTCAAGGGATCTAGCAGAAATTTGTTGCAGACAGTATGCTTTAACCATTTTAGTCAGTACTCACAGTTATACACTTAGGTTACTTATTTGGTACAAAAGCCAGTTTACAAAATCATTCATTTGTTCATTTCCAATCATCTAGTCCTTTACGATCATACATAGACTCACATGAATTTTCAGTTGGGAACAGACTTCAGAAATCTTATAGTATCATCAGCTCATTTTAAGTATAAGGAAATTGAGACTCAGGTTGGGGGGAAGGAGCAATTGTGTTAATAGAAGACTCATTTCAAATTTGAAATTTCTCACTTACTGGATAGGTTGCTGTATTGACTTCTTACTGTTGCCAAAACAAGTAACTACAAATGAAGTGGCTTAAAATAATGCAGATTTATTCACTCAGAGTTTTGGAGACCAGGAGTCCAAAATCAAGGTGCTCCTTCTGGAGGCTTCAGGAAAGAATCTCTTTCCTTGCTTTTTCTATCATCTAAGGGCCACTTTGATTCCTTGGCTTAGAGTGCTTCACTCCAACCTCTAGTTCTGTCAAAACATTACCTTTTTCTAACTCTGATCCTCTTGTCTCCCTCTTACAGGGAAACTTGTGACTGTATTAGACCCAAATGGATGATCCAGATTATCCCCCCATATTAAAATATTTAACTTAGTCTCATTCACAAAGCCCTCTTTACCATGTAAATTAACAGACTTACGGGTTCCATGGATTAGAACTTGGATATCTTTGAAAGACCAGTATTGGCCTGCCATGGTTATTTCATCTGTAAAACAGGCTTGAATACCATAGGGCTATTTTAAATCTGTATTAACACTCTATCCAATCTCTACAGCTTTTGATCATTTCTCATTTATTGTATTAACCTAACTGATTTTCCTAACTGTAGTATCATTTTTCTAATGCAGATTTACCCTATGGCTACAAAAAATTCCAATGTGTTCATATTATTCTCTTGCTTAATACATTCAACGACTCCCCTTTGCTTTACTCAAATAGTCGACATTCCTCGTAACAGTTTACAACCCATTCACAAGAGGGATGGAAACCAGCTGTCTAGGTTGTATTTTGTCACCTACCCTATGATCCACAGGCTAGTTAACTTTTCCTAAGTGTGGCAAATTTCTTTGAACATCCATACCTTTACATAAGTTGTTTCCTTTGCTGGAAATTCCCTTAGTTAAACCATTTCCTATCTAGAAAAATTGTATGCATCCCCCAAGACTCATTCCATTGTATCCTCCTTTCTAACATTCCCCAGAGTAGACTTCTACCATGCTTTGCTTTCATCTGTACTATTGAACTTATCATGTGCTATTTCAATTATAGTACATTTTCTTTATTGTACACTCTGTGAAGAGTTCATCAAGAGTGATGCCTGTGTTCTATTCATTTTTTTCATAATCCCAGCATGTAATGTTTAACCCAGTCATTCTAATTTTGCCTTCAATTACATTTTCCCTTGCTTGATAGAAACATTATTGCGTGACTTTGGCACCTGAGGTTGCTCTTGGCAAAGGATCCTCATAATGCATTTTGTATCTCTCATAGCACTGAAAACTACTGAGGACAAGGTAGGAATTTAGTAAATTCTTTAAGACTGTTAGATTAAAATGTATTAATTTTTGTTTCTTGAATAAACAGAAGGATTTCTTAGGAATTATAGTTAAAATAATGCTATTTTATATTTTCATTAATGACTGGCAGGAAGAGTCTCAAGAAAATCCATATTTTTGTCTATAACCCTGAATCCTGCAAGCAAGACAGAATTACCCATTTATAAACATTAATTATGTGTCACAAATAGTTGTGTAAAAATAGAGAATTTTAAGGCATGAAGGAAGCTCAGGAAGAATTGGAATATTTTCTCTATTTTACCCCTTGGGTGATGATTTGAAATAAATATTGTGATAAAAATTCTAAAATGCAGATAGAAACTACTTTCTGATCCAGACAAAGTTGTTCTCAACTCCCCCTTTGCTCTTTCAACGCATCCTAGCCCCAACTACACCATGTCCTTACCCTTAGCTTCATCAAGTTCTTTCTTTCTACAGTCATTTGGAGGTGATATGCCTAGTGTGTAATAACCAATTTTAGGTGGCAGTGGAACAGTGTAATTTTTGGAAAACATGTAATAGAGGGAGTAATAGGAAAAAAGGAGCCTTGGAAGCAAGGGAAGATGAAAACTATGGTCATTTTAATACTCTCTTCTGAAAGGAAGACTACCTATCTCTCATGCAAAGAATAAAGCAGGGAAAAACTAATCTGTTTATTGGAATCACAAGTCATTTAATGTACCATTATTTTTTAAAAAAGATGAGAAATATATATCATAGCAAACAACCTAGATTGTCCATATGGCAGGGAAAAACATCCTAGGGAGAAACTTACATCCTTCTTTCAGAAGTCTGTCAACAATTACATGCCCAGGTGAAAAGGAGAAGCTCTTCAACATGGAGGATTGGGGAGGAGATGTCCTACCCTCAGAATAGTGTGTGTGTGCATGTGTGTGCCTGTGTGTGTGTGTGATTAATAAAGCTTCATTTTCTTTTCTTTATTAATATTTGCCGGATGACACTTGCTCTACCCTTTTAGTTTAACCTATTTTGAGCTAGGTTTCCACCATTTGCAATTTAAAAAGCATAGTCTCCTTTATCTATTTGTGAATGTTGTCTCCTTATCTATCTGTGAATGCTCTATTTAAAAAGCTTAGTCTCCTTTATCTTTTATGAAAAATCCTCACTCTCTAGATAAATATACTTCTCAATGTCATTTTCACTTAACAGTGTATTTTAAAACAATTTTGTGATCTCCACAGTGAAAATATAACATCCTCTTATAAATTCAATTGTTCATAGGTTGATAAGAAATTCTTCAACTCTAACAACGGAGTGGTTTTAGAGCCACATTGGTCTATTAACAATCTCATTGATTTCATATACTTCACTATCACTAGAGAGAAGGGCTGAGGCCTAAGTATGGCTGGTTGTTCATGACCTAATGCTGGTCTCAAAATCTTGTTTAGATACTCTTTCAAAAAGATATACTCCCTGGAATTTAAAATTTACTGCCTAGGGACAGTAGTCAGAAGACTGACATATTCTATGTAAAAATGTAAAGAATGGATAATTATATTAAATGAACTTTCTTTGCCAAAGACATAAATAGCCCAAGGATAACATTTCTTAAGCTATTTTCAGCTTTTGCATTATTGGAAAATACTGTAGTACTGCAGATGGCAACTTAAACTATTTGCCACAAATCTTTAAAAACAAAGTGCTTGTCATTGCTGACAGCTGAATGAATATGAAAGAGAAAATGCAATTATATTTTGCAAATTCAAGGAAGGGAATTCTCAGAAAAACTTTCCATTTAGACTAATTTAGAAGTACTTGTGGCTGTATCAAGTTCTACTGACACCTAACTTAGGTAAAGTTAGATAATATAATTTTGCATTCAAGTTTATGCCATGGGGGCAGGCTAAAGTGACTACACCTTATTGGACTGTGGATTAAAATTAATGATCTATATTTCTTCAGGAACTTTTTTCAATGTTTCTGTATTTATTGTGGCCAAGAGGACCTCAAAGTTCCCTTCAGCTTCACTAAATCTTAGACAGGTCTCTTCTTTGTCATAGGTTCCTGATCTCTCAATTCTTAGAGCATTTGCTTTATAAAACCTACAATTGCAAATTCTTTCTCTTTCTTTTTGAGATATAAATCTTCTCCCAGCCTCTTCCCAGTTTTACAACCCAGGAATGTCTTTCTCAAGGACCTTGGGATCATCCATTAAAAATACAATAATCTAAGGAGATAATGCTCTGATCTCACAGTCTCTGTAGGAAGGTAGCAGCTTGTAAGGAATAATTAGCAAACAGTGATGGCCTAATCACATTGACCAAGTCTTCTCTAATGTCCCCCAGTACTTTTTAGTTAGCTCACCCCAGGGTTTAAAAAACATACAGACTTTTGTTTCAGGGGAATTAAGTTCAATCTCTCTTCTCGATTTCAATAGTTTTAAATGAAGAATTCCCTTGCCTGTTTAACTATATAGTGCAATTTTTTTTTTTTTTTTTTGCAGCTGAAGAAGTCCCACTATTTCAACTACAACAAATGCTTCCATAGCGATAATAATCATATGTTAACTTGGATGCTCTCTTTCCTGACACAGTCTTCCTCCCTCATGCAACCTAGTCAACAGTTCTCAATTTTATTTTAGAGATTTTGAATAACTTTTAAAAAGTCACAGTTTTGGGGAAATGGAAATGTCCATTCTGTGGATGCACAGAATAACTCAAAGGAAACATCCCATGTTAACACGTGTTCAAGAATTTCATAATTGAAGCTTGACCCAAGTGTACTGATGCAGCACTATGCTGCCAAAAGTCACACTGGTCGTCCAAACTGAATACCAGCCTTGAATGAAAACATATGCTTGGCTGATTTGAATTATTAACTTCTTGCATCACCTCAGTTCACCTTCTAGCTGAAAGTGCTAATAAAAAGAACAGACCAAAATGCAAACAAGAAGATGAGAAAGAAAGAAATACAGACAAAAATAAATTTCAAGTAATAGAATATATTTAAAGAGAAGAAACAAAAACAAGTGAAAATAAGAATTAATATAAATTTTAATTTCACACAAATGCATTATTTTACTTTTCTTTTCTCTTACACAAATATATCCTTAGTTAAACAGAGTATATGCTTTGATGAATGCCTTTAAAATTTAAAATAGAAACTAGAGTAGTTGAGGAAAGAGAAAGACTTGGAATTTTATTTAACATATTACTTTTTTGCTTAATTGGAAAATCAATAATTTAGTTGTTATGTATTATTGTTAATTCTATTATCATTATTTATTACAGCACTGAGTTATTGAAAATAGACCCTGAGTCTGAAAGTTGGCTGTAATAATTACTTGCTTATGCAAGTTGCATATGCTCTTTTATTTACTTTCCTCTCTACAAAACTTATGTTCCTTTTCCATCTTTGCATCCAGTGCAGGAATAGCTATGAAACTTTCAATAATGAAGGAAGTTAAAAATATTTTTTAATTACTATTAAAGTTTCTGAAATATTTTTTGCTTCTATTGATACTTTGGCAGATGCGATTTAGCACATATTATGTGCCTTCCTCAACTCCTTTCATTATGTCCTCTGGGCCACACCCTTAAGGCCTCAGTGTGACACTAAGACCCTCTGTAAACTTCTAACCTTCTTTTCCTCTCTTAACCATAATTTCTCTCTTAACCACTCCAACTACTTACATAACAGAATAGAATCAGAGAGAAAGAGACAGAGAGAGAATGAAATAGGAAAATTATATATATATATGTTTTCTTTTTCTTTCTTTTTTTTTTTTGCAGTACGCAGGCCTCTCACTGTTGTGGCCTCTCCCATTGCAGAGCACAGGCTCCAGACGCGCAGGCTCAGTGGCCATGGCTCATGGGCCTACCCGCTCCGCAGCATGTGGGATCTTCCCGGACTGGGGCACGAACCCACGTCCCCTGCATCGGCAGGCGGACTCTCAATCACTGCGCCACCAGGGAAGCCCTAAAATATTTTATAGTTAAAATTTATTTGATTTTTTTTTTTTTTTACTGTATCCTAATGTTTCCACCTGGTAGGAGAAAAGAATTGCCTTCATTCATATACACACAAACACACGCAACTCAGACTCACACACATGCACACATCCACTGTTTTAGTAAATAAAATGGAGAAAGGAGTAGTTTCAGTATAAGTATATATGACATATAAGTATATATCAATGTGAGATTTGTGACAGGAATTCTTTGGTATTCTGAAAACAGGGCTCGGAGAACTGAGAGAAATAGACAAGTTAACTCTTTCATGAAGGAAGCACATTTTAAAGATTTTAAACTGAACTCTTCAGGATTGCATGTTATGATTTATGTTCTAAGGTTAGAAAATTATTGCTTAAATGCAACAGAAACTTTGAAAAGGAAAAGAAATGGTAGCAAAATGAAATGTGAAATAAACAAATATCAGCATCGTAAATTTATATGTATTGACTATACCTAGCCCTAAGCAGAGAAGGAAAATTAATACTGAAAAAGTAATGTTTCAAAATACACACCTTTGCCGTGACAAATATGGGTACTAAATAAAATTTTTATGAATACTATTGACTTTCAGGGTTCATATGAGATGAAGTACTTTCAATGAATGTCAAATAAGTGTTACTATAATATATGTGCAAATTAGTCAATAAGTGATGCTATTTCCCTTTGTCATTTGGGGAGCAAATTTTCTATGAAGAAATTTTACATTTAAAGAATTATGTCTAATATATACTTAACATTTTTGAGGTGGAAATTGGTATAGAGGTAGTGGAACACATATACATAACACAGTATTCCACCATTTTCCAAGTCAATTTGGTTAGGAATAAATGGTTGGAGTCTCCATAGTTAAGGATTTTCAATATCTTTGCTGCTTGTAATTTTAAAAACAGGTAGCATTGTTGCTGAAACTGTCTACATGGAAAGATGAGCCCAGCAATTTATTTCTTTAGAAATAAATAAATAAACAAGTGGTACACATGGCTAAGAAAGAGTAGGTTATGTAAATAACTCAAGTAAAAATTACTACACATCTCTCAGCATGTTTTTGGTAGGAAATAATTGTAAAGGTATAAGTAAGTTATAAATAAAAGTAAAATAAGGTGTATTTTAAACATCCCACAGGAAAGTCTCACATGTAACATCACATAGAAAAATAATAAGAATAGTAGTTTACTACGCAAATTAAGAGTTTATTGACCAGCAAACTTCACTGACTCCTTCTTATTGGGAACATCAGTTTCCTTTTGGGTCCTTGTAGTAGCATCATTTTCTTTTGGGCCCTGCCCTAATTCTTCCAAATATCTTAAACCACCCAATCAGAGATTGTTAGAGCTAATAAAGACTGTATATGTCAAATAGTCCATGCAGTTCAGGCTACAGTTAGGACAGTAACGTGGAGAGCTTTAGGTTCAGATTAGTATAAATAATTTGTGAATAATCTAGGAAAGCCAACAAGTTTATGGACTCCTGTTCCAGTGAAATTTCTGGGATGCTATGCTGCCTCATTTACCCTATGATTTTGTGTATTTCTCTTTGGAGGCTTTTAATTGTTGCAGGAAAGAGACTGGTGAAATAAAATGTTGTTGAAAACAATCAAACTGTACCACCAATGCCCAAGAAGGTGGGTCAAAAACAGGTGAGAGCAAATCAACAGTAAAGCTAAGTTAAACAAGACACAGGCAGGAGACTATTAATAGGATGCTTTAGTCAGTTTAGAAGTTCTTACTACAAAGAAAACAAAACAAATACAGAATGAATACAAATAAGGAAGAATAAACATTCTAGAACAACTACATTTCTAAGGCAAATAGTTTTTAAAAACAATTCTAACTGTTTAAAGCAGGGTTAACGAAGGTCATTTCAAAACACAAAAACTATAACATGAAAAACCACAACAATATGTATAAGCAGATTACTGAAAATTTGTCAGCAAGAAGAAATGTGTCCTTTGCATCATAAATAAAATGGATGCAAAGTGAATAAATAGTGAATGTAACCCGATGCATGCACCATTACTATATGAATGTGTTGTTGTAAAATATTGTCAAAAGCTTAAATTGAATGAAAATATAAATATTTAAAATATAAGACATACTATAATGATACATTGATTTCTTTTCAGGTTGATAATTCTTTTTTTATTACAGTGTAGTTGATTTACAATATCATGTTAGTTTCAGATGTACAGCACAGTGATTCAGTTATAAATTTACTATATATATATATATATATATATATATATATATATATATTCTTCTTCAGATTGTTTTCCCTTGATACATTGATTTTTAAGAGCCATGTGTGATCTAGTCAGAATGATTGTATAAATTGATGTAATAGAAATTTCATTGGCCTGCGTATCACAAAACCTGTATTCTAAACATACCTACCCAGCTAATGAGTTACATGCCTTGAATAATCAGTTAATTTCTGCTACATTCTGCTTTTTATTTGTCCATAAAGGAGTCTTGCAAATATTTGATGCTTAATCTACACCAGAAAACATGGGGAGGCTATATTTGTTGTTTATAAACAGAGTACTGAGGGACATTGTGTTACTTCAGAAAACCGATAGGGACACCTAGGTATATTTAAATTTTTCAAGGAAAAGCAGCTACACCTTTTGCACAGCACACAAATTAATATTACCATGTCCTTTTGACATAACTATTTTGAAAAGGAAATTCTTAAGTATTTCTTTGGGCTGGGGGACGGTGAAAAAAACTATCAAGACACTAGGAACCTAGGAGATCTGAGAATTCATAAAATATAGGATCTTTGCCTTCCTATCCAAATCCAAACCTGAATGACTAATTAAAAGTGGATTTAGGGGCTTCCCTGGTGGCGCAGTGGTTGAGAGTCTGCCTGCCGATGCAGGGGACACAGGTTCGTGCCCCAGTCCGGGAAGATGCCACATGCCGTGGAGCGGCTAGGCCCATGAGCCATGGCGGCTGAGCCTGCGCGCCCGGAGCCTGTGCTCTGCAACGGGACAGGCCACAACAGTG
The DNA here is from genome assembly GCF_003676395.1 of Aethalodelphis obliquidens. Lineage (NCBI taxonomy): Eukaryota > Metazoa > Chordata > Mammalia > Artiodactyla > Delphinidae > Aethalodelphis > Aethalodelphis obliquidens. The sequence continues at coordinate 6,137,777 of NW_020838012.1, read as the reverse complement.
AGTCCCACGTACTGCAAAAAAAAAAAAAAAAGTGGATTTAGTTGTTCGGAATACAATACGTCCATTTTAAGTGAAATGTTTGCATTTCTTCCTAAAGTTGGAAAATTAACACATTGACTTTATTTCTCAAGAAACAAGGTTCCTTTTGTTTTAAATTACTATTACAAAATTAAGAAAATGCATTGCAGGTAATTAAGAGAAGGTACATATGCACAGGCAAATAATTGTTACAATTATAGCCATTAGTTACAGTGCACCAAATGTGATTGGCCAAGAAATTTCTAATGCAGATAAAAGCAAGCTCCTTATTTTAAATAAAACTATAAAAATAAATAGGAAATTATCAATATATAGAGCAGTATTGATTTATTTTTGTTGTTCAAAATAATATTTTTGTTATGTAATATTTCTACCCAGTTTTCCTCAGAAACCCTGTCCATGCTGTTAGGATCACTGTGGATGGTACAACACAGCTAAGAGGTTGGAAGTCACATTATACCACTCCACCATGCAGTTGCTTTGGAGGTGTTTGTTTTCTTTTGTTTTACTTTTTTTTTTAATTCAGTTTATTTCCAGGTTTATTGAGGTATAATTGATAGATAACATTGTGTAAGTTTAAGGTGGACAATGTGATGATTTTATGCACATATGTATTGTAAACTGATTACTACAATAAGGTTAATTAACACCTCCATCATCTCACATAATTATCCCTTTTATTGTGGTGAGAACATTTAAGATCTACTCTCTTAGCAACTTTCAAGTGTACGTTATGGTATTAACCTTTGTCACCACACTGTACATTAGAACCCAAGAACTTATGTATCTTATAATTGGAAGCATGTACCCTTTGACCTTCGGCAACCACAAACTGACTATTTCTATGAATTCAGCTTTTTTAGAGTCCATATATAAGTGAAATTACACAGTTTTACCTTTCTCTGTCTGATTGATTTCACTTACCATAATGCCCTCAAGTTTCATTCATGTTTTCACAAATAGCAAGATTTTCTTCCTTTGAATGATTTCTTCTGTTTGGGATATATATATATATATATATATTCCATTTTTGTAATCTATTTACCAATCAATGGACACTTAGGTTATTCATGTCTTCACTATTGTTAATAATACTGCAATGAATATGTGAATAGGTGTGAAGTGATATCTCATTGTGATTTTTATTTGCATTTCCTTGATGTTTAGTGATGTTGAGCACCCTTACATATATCTGTTGGCAATTTGTATGTCTTCTTTAGAAATATGTCTATTCATATCCCTTCCTTATTTTTAATTGAACTATTTGAGGGTTTATTTTGCTATTGAGTTACATGAATTCCTTATATATTTTGGATATTAATCCCTGATTAGATATACAGTCTGTAAATACTTTTACCATTCTGTTGGTTAGGGTCTCCTTATATTGATTGTTTCTTTTGCTGTGCAGAAGCTTTTCAGTTTGATGTATTTCCACTTGTTTATTTTTGCTTTTGTTATTTGTGATTTTGGTGTCATATCCAAAAAACATCATTGCCAAGATTGATGTCAAGGAAATTTTCCCTGTTTCCTTCTAGGGGTTTCATGGTTTCAGGTCTTATGTTTAAGTATTTAATCCATTTTGAGTTAATTTTTGAGAGTGGTGTAAGACAGGGTTCTAGTTTCAATTTTTGCCTTTGGCAATCCAGTTTTGCCCACACCATTCATTGATGAGACTATTCTTACTCATTGAGTATTCTTGGCTCCCTTTTCAAATATTAGTTGACTGTACATGCAAGGGTTTATTTTTGGACTTTTGATTCATTTTGCATCGATCAATGTGTCTATTTTTATGCCAGAACTATATATTTGTTGATTATTATAGCTTTGTAGTATATTTTTAAAAATCTTTATTGGAGTATAATTGCTTTACACTGTTATGTTAGTTTCTGCTGTATAACAAAGTGAATCAACTATATGTATACATATATCCCCACATCCCCTCCCTTTTGTGCCTACTGTAGTATATTTTTAAATCAAGAAGCATGGTACCTCCAGCTCTGTTATTCTTTTTCATGATTGCTATGTCTATTTTTGTGGTTCCATAAAAATATTAGGATTATTTTTTTCCACTTCTGTGAAAAATGCCATTAGAATAGTGATAGACATTGCATTGAATCTATAATTGGCTTTGTGTAATATGGACATGTAACAATATCAATTCTTCTGATACATTAATATAGGTTATGTTTCCATTTATTTATGTATTTTTTAACATCTTTCATCATTGTCATAGTTTTCAGTGTTTAGATATTTTACTTAACATTAAATTTATTCCTAGATATTTATTGTTTTGATGCTACTGTGAATGAGATTGATTTCTTTCTTTTTCAGAGAGTTCACTGTTAATGTACAGAAATCCTACTGATTTTTGGAGGTTGATTTTGTATCCTGCAAATTTTCTGAATTCCTTTACTAGTTCTAACAATTTTTTGTGGAGTCTTTATGATTTTCTATGTATAATATTGCATTTTCTGCAAACAGAGACAATTTTACATCTTTCTTTCCCATTTAGATGCCATTATTGCTTTTTCTTACCTAATTGTTCTCACTAGGATTTCTAATACTGTGTTAAATAAGAGTGGTGAGAATGGGCATCTTTATCTTGTTCCTGATCTTGGAGGGAAAGCTTTGTGCCTTTCACTATATGATGTTAGATATGGGCCTCTCATATAGTCCCTTTATTATGTCAAAGTATGTTCCTTCTATACATAATTTGTTGAGAATTTTTAATCATGAAAGGAGGTTGAATTCATTACATAATTTTTCTGTATCTATTGAGATGCTCACATTATCAAATGTGATGTATCATATTTATTTTTTTATTTTTTGATGTATCATATTTATTGATTTGCTTATGTTGAACCACATTTGCATCTCAGGGATGAATACTACTTAATGTTGGTGAATGATGTGCTGTGAACTCAGTTGACTTTATTTTGTTGAGAACTTTTGCTTCCATATTCATCAGAGTTATTGGCCTATAGTTTTCTTTTCTTGTAGTGTCCTTATCTGGCTTTGATATCAGGGTAATGCTGGCTTCCTAAAAAATGACTTTGGGGTGTTTCCTCCTCTTCAGTTTTGGAAGAATTTGAGAATAATTGGCATTATTCCTCTTTAAAAGTTTGGTAGACTTTATCCAGAAAGCCATCCGGTCCTGGACTTTTCTTTGTTGGGAGGGATTTTTTTTTTTTTTAATTGAAGTATAGTTGGTTTACAATGCTGTGTTAGTTTCTGGTGTACAGCAAAGTGATTAAGTTATACATATATATATTTTTATATTCTTTTCTATTATGGTTTGTTACATAATATTGAACATAGTTCCCTGTGCTATACTATAGGACCTTACTGTTTATCTATTTTATATATGGTAGTTTATATCTGCTAATCTTAAACTCCTACTTTATCCCTCCCCTACCCTCTTTCCCCTTTGATAATCATAAGTTTGTTTTCTATGTCTGTGAGTCTGTTTTTGTTTTGTAAATAAGTTCATTTGTATCATATTTTAGATTCCATATATAAGTGATACCATATGGTATTTGTCTTTCTCTTTATGACTTACTTTACTTAGTATAGTAAACTCTAGGTCCATCTATGTTGCTGCAAGTGGCATTATTTCATTCTTTTTTAGGACTAAGTTGTATTCCATTGTGTGTGTGTATATGTATATATATATGTATATATATATATATATATATACACCACTTTTTTATCCATTCATCTGTCAATGGACATTTAGGGTGTTTCCATGTCTTGGCTATTATAAATAGTGCTGCTAAAAACATTGTGGTGAATGTCTTTTCAAATTAGTGTTTTTGTTTTCTTTAGATATATACCCAGAAGTGGAATTGTTGAGTCAAATGGCAGTTCTAATTTTAGTTTCTTGAGGAACCTCCCTACTGTTTTCCATAGTGGCTGCACCAATTTACCTTCACATCAACAGTGTACAAGAGTTCCTTTTTCTCCACATCCTCTCCAAAATTTGTTATTTCTAAAGTTTTTGATGATAGCCATTCTGACAGGCTTGAGGTGATATCTGATTGTGGTTGTGATTTGCATGTCACTGATTATCAATTTTGAGCACATTTTCATGTGCCCATTGACCATCTGTATATTTTATTTGGAAAACAGTCTATTCAGGTCTTCTGACCTTTTTTTAATCTAGTGGTTTGGTTTTTTTGATATTGAGTTGTATGAGCTGTTTGTATATTTTGGATATTAACCCCTTGTCGGCTGCATCATTTGCAAATATGTTCTCTCTTTCCATAGGTTGTCTTTTCATTTTGTTGATGGTTTCCTTTGCTGTGCAAAAGCTTTTAACTTTGACTTTGTTTATTTTTGCTTTTGTTTCTTTGCCTTAGCAGATAGCAGATAAAAAAAATATTGCTGCGATTTGTGTCAAAGAATATTCTGCCTATGTTCTCTCCTAGGAGTTTTATGATTTCTGGCCTTACATTTAGGTCTTAAATCCATTCTGAATTTATTTTTCCCAACATTATTCTTGCCTCTTTTGTCATAGAATAATTGACTTACGTGTATGGGTTTATTTCTGGGCTCTCTATTGTGTTTCATTGACCTATGTGTCTGTTTTTGTGTTGGTACCATGCTGTTTGATTACTGTAGCTTTGTAGTATAGTTTAAAGTCTGGACACGTAATACCTTCAGCTTTGTTCTTTTTTCTCAAGATTGCTTTGGCAACTCAGGATATTTTGTGCTTCCATATAAATTTTATGATTATCAGTTTTGTGAAAACTCTCACAGAGCTTTTGATAAGGATTGCATTAAATCTATAGATTGTTTAGGTAGTGTAGACAATATTAATTCTTCTAATCCATGAACATAGGATATCTTTCCATTTGTTTGAGTCATCTTCAATATCCTTCATCAAAGCTTTATAGTTTTCATAGAATAGGTCTTCTACCTCCTTGGTTAAGTTTACTCCTAGATACTTTGTTCTTTTTGTTGCAATTTTAAATGAGACTGTTTTCTTACTTTCTCTTTCTGATAGCTCCTTATTAGTGCATAGAAAAGCAACAGAGTCTCTCTATTGATCTTGTATCCTGCAACCTTACTGAATTCATCTATTAGTTCTCACAGTTCTATGGTGGAGACTTTAGGGTTTTCTGTATATAGTATCATGACATCTGTAAATAGTGAGAGTTTCAATTCTTCCCTTCCAATTCAGATGCCTTGTATTCCTTTTTCTTGTCTGGTTGTTTTGGCTTGGACTTCCAATAATATGTTAAATAGAAGTGGAGAGAGGGTGGTGGTGGTGGGATGAATTGGGAGATTGGGATTGACACATATACACTAATATGTATAAAATAGATAACTAATAAGAACCTACTGTATAAAAATAAAATAAAATTAAATTAAAAAAAAAAAGAAGTGGAGAGAGTAGGCATCTTTGTCTTGTTCCTGATTTTAGAGGAAGATTTTCAGCTTTTCACCATTGAGTATGATGTTATAATTGTGATTTTGTGATATAATTGTGATCTTGTCATAAATAGCCTTTATTATATTGATATAGTCCCACTGTATTCACTTTGCTGAGAGTTTTTATAATGAATAGATGTTGAATTTTGTCAAAAGATTTTTCTTCATCCATTGAGATGATCATGTGATTTTTATTCTTCCTTTTGTTAATGTTGTATATCACAGTGATTGATTTGTGAATATTGAACCATCCTACATAACTGGAATAAATCCCTCTTGATCATGGTGTATGATCCTTTTTATATATTGTTGAATTTGGTCTGCTAATAGTTTTTGAGAATTTTTTGCATCTGTGTTTATCAGCGATATTGGCCTGTAGTTTTCTTTTCTGTAGTGTTTTTGTCTGGTTTTGGCATCAGGGTAATGGTGGTCTCATAGAATGAATTTGGGAATGTTCCACCATCTATACTTTTTTGGAACATTTGAGAAGGATATATATTAGCACCTCTTTATATGTTTGGTAGTATTCCCCTATGAAGTTGTCCAGTCCTGGACTTTCATTTGCTGGGATGTTTTGGGTTTTTTTTTTTTTTTTACAAATGCAATTTAACTACTGTTGATCATAGTGTGAAAACTATAGTGCCAAAAATAACTTAATAAAACAAATTATCTGGTTTTATTAACAATATACAAGTATTAGGTACCAGGTTTAAGTAAACAAATAAAAGAGAGCACAGAGAATTAAAAGTCAATATTCAACTGAACCAAAATGCAAAATTATCAATAAATATTAATTTTTTACTTATATAGACAAATTCTATCTCCAGGTAGTCATAGAGTACTACAACATGTTGCCCCAAGCTAGTCTCCAAGAAAAGGCAGATATTCTACAAAAATAACAAATAAATTTATAAAAGAATTAAAGCAATGAGGTTAAACACTGACAAATTTAACAATATCATATATTAAGTTCAACATATAGTAACTTAAAATAAAAATCTCTGATTAATAAAAGGAAAAATTCTAATCAAGAAGTAGAAAAATTGTATCTGAAAAAATTGAGAAATTAAAAATATGATCAGTATTGATTTAAAAATGTACAAAGGTAGAATTGATAATTAAAACAAAATGTTAAAAATTAAATTAGAATATTTACTTAAAAAGTAAATAAATTATTAAATACCAGGCTTATTGCAGTAAATTTGAAAATATGAATAAAAAGGACAGTTTTAAAAATGTAATTTTTCATAACTTGGCATAATTGTCATGTCATAAAATGTTCCTTATCATAATATATTATAAAAATGTAATAATTGAAACAAGAGATAGTGAACCACACAAATCAACCAAAACAGGAGAGAAAAGAAAATGAATTCTAACCAAATATCATGCCTACTTATTTTCTTGGAAAATTCTGCCAAGCTGCTTAATAAAATGAATTATCCCCATGCTATGCAATTTATTTTGGTGTACAGAAAATGAAAAAAAACTTTTTTGAGGAGACTTACTGGTGAGTTCACATGGAGGTTATGTCTGGACCATGAGTCCCCAAGACAGAATCATACAGGTAAGTTTCATGTGTTCAGATGATCAAAGCTAACATGAATTAGCATCTTGCCACAGTGAATGTGTTCTGTCTTGTTACAGAGGTACAAGTCCCAGGAAAGATCTTATTAGAGGCAGCCTTCTTATATTTTTGTGATAAACAGTTGGTAAGTAAACAGCTTCAGTGAAACTAACTGCCTTTAAGTGAAGAAGTCATTGACATCCACATTCACTTTCCCAATGGCTGAATAATTTCTAAAATATTTAATGGAACATGAAAATAATCCCCAGTTATCCATCAAGACCAACAATGACTGCCAGACTGTAGGTAATCTATACATTAAGTACTAGATCAGAGGGTTCATGTGGAGGTTATATCCAGACTCTGAATCGCTAAAGGGACATGATCATAGGTATAAATAAGATTAAATATATACAGCAATGTGAATGCATCCAGAGGTCAGTCATTACATTAAGTAACTTAATGAGTCAACCTGAAATGATACAGTGGCCACTAGCTACAAATGGCTATCAAGCACTTGAAATGCAGCTAGTCCACATTAGGATGTGTAATGGCTTAAAATACACACCTGCATTTGCAGGATTACTATGGAGAAGAAGATAAAGAAAGGAATAAAGGGAGGGAGGGATGGGGAAGAGAGAACAGAGGAAGAAAGAGATAAAGAATATTTCAGTAATAATTTGTGCACTGATTACATATTAAAATGATAGTATTTTGGCTATATCAAATTAAACAAAGCACATTTCTAGAATTAACTTCACTTATTTATACCTTTCTAGGCAAATTAAAATTACATAAGTGGCTCTCAATATATTTCTATTCAGCAGCAGTGTCTTAGAGGCATTTGTCTCTAAATTGAAGATTTCCTCAGGGTTGGTCAAGTTTCTCCAGCTTCCCTGTCCCCTCATCTACATCTTGTCTGCATACCCTAAATAGACTACCCTTTTAAAACTTTACTCTGATTTTCAACTTTAATTATCAGGATGTAGGTTATTGACTAAGCTAATAATTGTGTAATTTGTATCAGTTCTAAACAGTATCTATCCATTATTCCCTAGTGATGAAGTACAAATCAAAGTTCCAATTTAAGACTATAGATCAAATCCAGTTGCAATTCTTTGAAAAATCTTTAATAAAATACTATCAAGTACAGTTCGACCATATGACAAAGGATCTATCAAATATTTTCAGTAACATTTCTCCCATATTGGAAAGATTATTTTTATTAGGAAATTTTTTACAATTATGAGAACAATAAAAATATTTAGATTGACCTTATTGTTAGTTGTAAGTTAGACATAAGATACAATATGTATTTCCTGATAAATTTATTTGTTAGAAATAGCAGATTACTTTCTTAGATAATATAGATAACATTTATCCCAAATGAAACAGTTCTAACATAATGAAAGTTGAAAAAATAGAGGCAATTCCATAATATTAAGAATGAGAAGTAAAGCCTCCCTTCTCATTTAATACTTAACATAACTTTTGTTATGATTGCCAGTTAAATAATGAGGAGATATAAACCAGAGAAAAAATTGGATTTAAATAGGAAAAAATTATTATTACTTGTGGATAAATTGTAAGAATTAAAATGGAAGTATTTTAGGATAAATGAATATTCAATAGTAGCTATATATAAATTAAATATAGATATATCAATAGCTGTCCTAAATTTTGACAATAACTACATTCATTCCTCAAAGTAACAAAAAATTAATATGTCAGAAAGATTTTAGAAGAAAGGTAAGAAAGTTTGATGAAGAAACTAAGGATAAAAAAGAAGGAAAATAAAAAAGTATACTGCCAAAGTCTACCTATAAATATTTTCAATTAATAGAAAATCATAATTAGTTAATGAGTGGAAATATACTGTAAAGATATGTTATTTCCACAATAATTTGTATGTTGATGAAAATCTAATAAATATCCATCTGTTTTATTTTAAGCTGATCCTAAATTTCCTCTGGCAGAATATATGGGGGAGACTAGCCAAAATAAATATGGTATTGAGAATTAGCAGAGATTTTCCTTACCATATGCCAAAACACAGAACCCCAGTAGTTAATTATGTCTGTCTGGAGGAGACTACTATTTTTCCTTCCAAAACTTATTCTCTGATTCTTCTTTGGCATGAGGAATTTTACTTAGGTACATAGTTGTTCGGCTTAATTTGCATTTCATATCTCCTGTGGCTAGACTTGTCTCTGTGACGAGATTCGGCCAATGAGTTTTAAGCAGAAGTGAAATGTATTGTTCCTGGGTTGTGCTCTTGAAACGCAGGAAGCTTGGCAGCTCTTCTTTTAAATAGTTGTCTGAGACTTTCAGTATGAAGCTGTTTGCTTAGGATGGCAGAGCAATAAAATAAGGAGGCTGCATGTCCAGTGTCATAGAGACATCATATCAGCTCTAAGCTGCTTGTGCAAGGACTATTATATGAGACAGCAATGCATTTCTCTATTTTAAAAATCACTATTATTTGGCCTGTGTAATTTGATATGGTATCCTAATTAATATAGTGTGACAAAAAATGATATAACTCAGAACTTTAATATATGATAAAGACAGCCACATACAAATGGAGTGAGATGTTTATTATATAAAATGGTGTTTTTAAACTAAGCTATTTGCTAAAACAAGAAAGTTGAGTTTATATATCATATCATATACCAACTAAATTCAGGTAGTTAAAAAGTTAAATATAAAACACAAAACAAACAAGATAAAGATAGCAAATATTCTTCAGCTATCAAGAGAGGATACATTTTTTTCAATTTTAAATAGACAGAAGGGGTTATATAGAGACATATATATATATATATATATATATATATATATATATATGTCTATATATGTCCACAAATTAAAAACTTATTATTTAAAATCATATGCAAAATTAAGAGACTGAAAATACAAATGTCCCAGCAATCACTAATATATTTACATTATAGATGATCATTTTATTAAAACTCGTATAAAAGGAAGCATAATCCCTCTATACCCCATTGTACATATAGAAATCATCATTTACAGTAATGTCAAGAACGTGTTTTGACCATTCTCCTGTAATATTTATTTGGCAATAAACAAATATCTCACACTGAGGATCATGTAATAATATTGTTTGAACAGAGAGGAAATGATAAGTACGGTTTTATGATTACCTGGACAAATTGGAGTTTAAGTTTAAAAAAGTCATACAATATTAGAAATAGAAAGAACTTCAAGAGTGTTTCATTGTTTTTAGAGAAATAAAAGCAAAATGTTAAATGTGTTCACAGTCTGTGCTACATAAAATATATAATTTTTTACATAAATAAAATTGGCATTGCATATATTGTATTTTACCATCTAGCATTTAGCATTTCTCTGGATGTTTTATAAATCTCCTGGCATGTTAAAAAATATCAGTTTGTATAGAATCTTGTTATTTTCCCACCACTGTATTAAGAGTCTTCATATTTAAGCTAGGTCAATAAAGACCGTAAAATAACTTCGTGCCAAACAGATTTATAGAATAGGAAAGTTTACTTACCTGCAAGACATCTTTTCCTGCTAAAAATGTCTAAAAACTAGGATATAGCTGAAATTAATGGATTTGTAAAGTTGATATTGAAATTATTATGTTCATATTATCAATAGAAAAGTTTTTCTTGGAGTGAAATGGTCGATTTTTTTAACATCTTTATTGGAGTATAATTGCGTTACAAAGGTGTGTTAATTTCTGCTTTGTAACAAAATGAATCAGCTATCCATATACATATATCCCCATATCTCCTCCCTCTTGCGTCTCCCTCCCACCCTTCCTATCTGACCCCTCTAGGCAGTCACAAAACACTGAGCTTATCTCCTTGTGCTATGCAGCTGCTTCCCACCAGCTATTTTATATTTGGTTGTATAAAAATACTAGGAAATGTCCAATAGCTTACAAGACCCAAAACCGTTGTCTGAAAAACCTGTCTATACTTAAGGCCAAGTGGGGATGAATTTTGTTGCTTTTAGAAAGGACATTAAAAAAGATAGAAATATGATCAGGGAATAGCAATTTGTTTTCACTCGGAACAGAGAGCTAATACAGACTAATACTATCATTCAAGTTAGAGGTTCATATATTAACACTTCTTAAAAAATCCATCTACTGTACTCCCTATTTAATTGTATTTGATGAATAAATAGATGACTGAAGAAGGGCAGGAGGGAATAAGAGGGGCACAGGTGGGGAAAAGGTGGGCATAGTTTTAATAACAGCATAGAAACACTAAGAAAACTAGTGAATTTGGCTCCATTTTAACATTAGTAACACTAGTAACTCTACCAACCAGTCAGAAGGTGTTATCTTTGCTTTTTAGCAAGGAGGCATGGAGGTTTGGTATAAACAGGTATAATGTTCTCTCAAATAGACGTATAGATGAGTTACAATTTGTATCAGAACATCTCACTATTTAGCTCTTGGGGAGAAACCTTTTGAGTTAATGTAAAACATAGCTTTACTTTAAAGTAAATTTCAAGCTTCATGTGATTGTCAGAGGAGCAATCCAAGGGCATTAATAATTAAAGAAATATAATGACTTGGTCCAAAATTGCTTTAAAAATATATATTTCTTGAAAAACTCTGAGCAACAAATAAATCTAGGTCAGTGTTCATTAGCAAACATTTTCTTATATTATCCTTATGTTGGTTTCCTTGAACATTATTCTACCAATTAGCAGCATTTCCACCAGAAGGTTAATGATATGTGAAAAATACATCCATTGTTTTCTTATTAGAAGCGCATTACCTAATATTTTATTTCAGCTAGTTATTTCCACTAACCAGTCTTCCAAAAATTTGATACAATTTTCATTTACTTAAAACTTATAGAAGAAGTTCTTAAAATTCTCCAAGGTCACAATATCAGTACATTATGCAAGCAAATGTCTAAGTTTGGATACAATAATACAACTAAAAAATTAAACAACCACAGCAAAAAAATAACTAAAGATCATACTACAGGACTCATTTACACACATTTCTTTTCTTTTAGATGGGGTTTATAACCCATCAGTCTTTAATTTCTTAAAATGCAAATCTGTAAGGACAAAAAGATATTTTGCATTTAAAATAGTACCAACTCTACAGCAAACAATTCATGCTTCTTAACTATCAATTTCTCTTGAGTAAGTAATTACTTTATGTACACTTTTCTCATCCATTAATAAATATAAAAGATGTCATATAGTATCATATCACTAATTCATCTAAAGAGTGATGAATTTTATCAATCACCCAGTGCATGTTAATGAGATACAGAACCCAAGATAGAAAAATCAAGGTGGAAAAGAAGTCAATACAAAAAAAGAGAACTATTATTTACCAGGGAAACAATAAGGGCCAGAACTTATAGAAACCATTTTCAGAGTATATTCCATTAAATTCTTACAACAAACCAACTAATGTGTTGAGAATAAATATCTTGTCCGTGATCACATAGCCAACACAAAGCAGAGCTGAGATTCAAACCTGCATTTATCAAATTTCATACTCTCTCTCATAATATATATATATATATATATATATATATATATATGAAATAGATACCAAACAAGTATAATTACCTAAATTCCTAAACATAACATGCATGGCTAATACTTTTTAAAATTCTACACTAGTAAACAAATTTAATTTGTAGGAAGTTGTTTGAGCCTCATATAGACTCATGAACACATATTTTAATCACAGTTTGCATTTACCCTATTCTATCTTTTCTAAATTTCTTACTTGCTATGAAGAACTATTACAAAATTCAGTCTTCCTAGATTGATAAACACATTTCTATTCACCCTAATTCAATCTTTGGACTGCTAAAACTTTACCACATTCCCTACAAACTTTATCATTTTAAATGGAAGAATTCTAATTACGTTTTGTTCCATTTAGTTTATTATAGTCTCAGAAAGAATTTGCAACACTGGGAAAGAACATTTTCTGTACATCTTTAAACATCTTTTGGGGTCAAGTGTCCTTATTAAGAGTACTTTGCCTTAGGCTCTGCTGTGCCATGGGATCTGATAAATAGGATTCCATGAAGTTCTTGGGAAGTCTACAGTGCAGACCACTTACCAAAAAAAAAGTTCTCAGAAGTGTCTCAAATCTCAGAAGCCAAAACTCAGCTTAGGTGTTATCCATGAGTGAGTATTCTGACACACTTCTTAAGATTCTAGACTTTAGCTTATTTTATTAACAGACATTTTTCTATGATGATAATATGTACCAAATAAAACATTTTATCAGACTAGGTAGTATATATATATATATATATATATCAAAGAATAATCTGAAAACCAAAGGCTATACATTTTATGCAGTAAATTGCCATTTTTTTCAAGTAATTGGCTTCAAAAGAAAACATATATTCTCAACTTTAGATTTAAAAACAGGTTAGTTTTTTTACCAGAAAACATTATTTAATATGCTCTGGGCATAATTTCAACTTCAAGGAACCTATACTAGTATATAAACTTTCCTTAGTTTTTAACATGTTCATGCATGTATAATAAATATATTAAACAAAATAAGACAAAATATTCTATGAAAAAAGATTATTCAATTATATATTTTATCTCATTTTAAAATAGAATTAAGTAAATAGAATGATAGCCTCTTTAGTTTATGGTCATTTTATGAGACTAACACCTGTCCATAAGCAAAAAATAGAGCACTCTAGGAAGTAGACACTGCACTCTCAAAGGGGACACACAAAATCCAACACTACAAGACCTAGGGCAGAAGCAGTAATTTGAAAGAAGCCTGGGTCAGACCCACTTGCTGATCTTGGAGAGGCTCCTAGAGAGGCAGGAGAAAATTGAAACTCACCCTTGGGACATAGATGCTGGCAGCAGCCATTTTTGGTTGATGAGGACACTGGTGCTGGTAAGAGCCATTTTGAAATCCTCCCTCTAGCTTATTGACTTCAGGACATGGCCCTGACTACCAGTGAGCCAGCATTAGCTCCAGGTGTCCCCAGAGCATGCAGCCAGCCATGGCAGTAGCTGCTCCACTCATTAGTTGCTCAACACTAGCTATGATACCCCACACCCCTCAGCTGGCTACCGTGAGACCCAGCTCCACCCACCAGTGGGCCAGCACCTCCCAGGGAAGGAAAAAATTCTTACGTGCAAATGGAGCAGAAAAGAAAGCCGGGGTAGCAATACTTAGGTAAAATCAAGGACTGTAATAAGTGACAAAGAAGGACATTACATAATAATTGAGGAATCATTGTAAATATATATGCACCCAATGCAGGCACACCTAAAGCAAAAATTAGTAGACATAAACAGAGAAATTGACAATGACACAATAGTAGTACAGGTCTTTAGCACTATAGTGACATTAATAAAGAGATCATCCAGAATGAATATCAATAAGGAAATACAAGTTTTAAATGACACATTAGATTAGATGTACTTAGTATATATATATAGGACATTCCATCCAAAAGCAGCAGAATACACACTCTTTTCAAGTGCACATGGAACATTCTCCAGGATAGATCACATGCTGGACCACAAAACAAGTCTCAGTAAATATAAGAAAACTAAAACCATATCAAATGTCTTTTCCAATGATAATGCTATGAGACTAGAAACCAACTACTAGAAAAAGAGTACAAAAAAATGCAAACACATTGAAGCTAAACAACCTGCTAATAAACGACCAATCGGTCAGTGAAGAAATCAGAAAGGACATCAAAAAATACCTGGAGAAAAATGAAAACAAAAACACATCAATCCAAATTCTATGAGATGCAGCAAAAGAAGTTCTAAGAAGGAAGTTTATAGCAATACAAGCTTACCTCAGAAAACAAGAAAAATCTCCAAAAAGCAACCTCACCTTACACCTAAAGGAATAAGAAAAAATAAGATCATTATATCATTTCTTTTTGGATTCTGCATATAAGGGATATCATATGATATTTCTCTTTCTTTGTTTGACTTACTTCACTCTGTATGACAGACTCTGGGTCCATCCACCTCACTACAGATAACTCAATTTCATTTCTTTTTATGGCTGGGTAATAGTCCATTGTATATACACACATATTCTTTATCCATTCATCTGTTGATGGACATTTCATATTCCATTGTATATTCACATCTTCTTTATCCATTTATCTGTTGATGGACATTTAAGTTGATTCCATGTCCTTGCTATTGTTAATAGTGGGGCAATGAACATTGTGGTAGCTGTTTCTTTTTGAATTATGTTTTTCTCAGGGTATATGCCCAGTAGTGGGATTGCTGGGTCATATGGTAGTTCTACTTTTAGTTTTTAAAGGAACATCTGTACTGTTCTCCATAGTGGCTGTATCAATTTACATTCCCACCAACAGTGTAGGAAAATTCTCTTCTCTCCACACCCTCTCTAGCATTTATTATTTGTGGATTTTTTTTTTTGCAGTATGCGGGCCTCCCACTGCTGTGGCCTCTCCCGTTGCGGAGCACAGGCTCCAGACGTGCAGGCTCAGCGGCCATGGCTCACAGGCCCAGCCACTTCATGGCATGTGGGATCTTCCCAGACCGGGACACGAACCCATGTCCCCTGCATCGGCAGACGGACTCTCAACAACTGTGCCACCAGGGAAGCTGCTGCCCATTTTTTGATTGGGCTGTTTCTTTTGATGATATTAAGCCTCATGAGCTGTTTATAAATTTTGGAGACTAGTCCCTTGTCAGTCATATCATTTTCAAATATTTTCTCGCATTCTGTGGGTTGTCTATTCTTTTTGTTTATGGTTTCCTTTGCTGTGCAAAAGCTTTTGAGTTCAATTAGGTCCCACTTTTTAATTTTTTGTTTTTATTTCTATTAGTCTGGGAAACAGAACAAGAAAGGTATTGCTGTGAAATATGTCACAGAGTGTTCTGCCTATGTTTGCCTCTAGGCGTTTTATAATGTCCAGTCTCACATTTAGGTCTTTAATCCATTTTGAGCTTATTTTTGTGTATGGTGTTAAAGAATGATCTAATTCCATTTCTTTACATGTAGCTGGCCAGTTTTCCCAGCACCATTTGTTGAAGAGAATGCCTTTCCACCACTGTGTATCCTTGCCTCCTTTGCCATAGATTAATTGGCCATGGGTGTGTCGGTTTATTTCTGGGCATCTATCCTGTTCCATTGATCTATATTTATGTTTTTGTGTCAGTACCATACTGTTTTGATGACTATTGCATTGTAGTATAACCTGAAGTCAGAGAGTCTCATTCCTCCAGCTCCGTTTTTCTTTCTCAAGATTGCTTTGCCTATTTGGAGTCTTTTGTGTCTCCATATAAATTTTAAGATTTTTTGTCCTAGTTCTGTGAAAAATGTCATCGATAATTTGATAGGGATTGCATTGAATCTGTAGATTGCCTTGGGTAGTACAGTCATTTTGACAGTATTGATTCTTCCAATCCATGAACATGGTATATCTGTCCATCTGTTTGTGTCATCTTTGATTTCTTTCATCAGTGTCTTATAGTTTCTGATTACAGGTCTTTTACCTCCTTAGGTAGGTTTATTCCTAGGTATTGTTTTCATTTTTTTTGTGATGATAAATGGGATTGCATCCTTAATTTCTCTTTCTGATCTTTTGCTGTTAGTGTAGAGAGATGCAAGAGATTTCTGTGCATTAATTTTGTAACCTGCGACTTTACCAAATTTATTGATGAGCTCTAGTTGTTTTTTGGTAATGTCTTTAGGATCTTCTATGTATAGTATCATGTCATCTGCAAACAGTGACGGTTTAAATTCTTTTTCAATTTTGATTCTTTTTATTTCCTTTTCTTCTCTGATTGCTTTAGCTAGGACTTCTAAAACTAATTTGAATAAAAGTGGTGAGAGTGGACATGTTTGTCTTTTCCCTGATCTTTGAGGAAAAGCTTTCAGTATTTCACCATTGAGAATGATGTTAGCTGCTGTTCTGTCGTATATGGCCTTTATTATGCTGAGGTATGTTCCCTCTATGCCCACTTTCTGGAGTGTTTTTATCATAAGTGGGTACTGAATTTTGTAAAAAGCCTTTTCTGCATCTATTGAAATGATCATATGATTTTTATTCTTCAATTTGTTGAAGTGGTGTATCACACTGATTGATTTGTAGATATTGGAGAATCCTTGCAACCCTGGAATAAATCCCACTTGATCATGGTGTATGATCCTTTTAATGTATTGTTGGATTTGGATTGCCAATATTTTGTTGAGGATTTTTGCATCTATGTTCATCAGTGATATTGGGCTGTAATATTATTTTATTTTTGTGGTGTCTTTGTCTGGTTTTGGTATCAGGGTGATGGTGATCTCATAAATGAGTTAGTGAGTTTTCCTTCCTCTGCAATGTTTTGGAACAGTTTGAGAATGATAGGTGTTAGCTCTTCTCTAAATGTTTGATAGAATTCACCTGTCAAGCCATCGGGTCTTGGACTTTTGTTTGTTGGGAGTTTTTTAATCACAATTTCAATTTCAGCACTTGTGTTTGGTCTGTTCATATTTTCTATTTCTTCCTGATTCAGCCTTGGGAGACTGTACCTTTCTAAGAAATTGTCCGTTTCTTCCTGGTTGTCCATTTTATTGGCATACAGTTGGCTGTAGTAGTCTCTTAATATCCTTTGTATTTCTGTGGTGTCAGTTGTAACTTCTCCTTTTTCATTTCTAATTTTATTGGTTTGAGTCCACTCCTGTTTTTTTCTTGATGAGTCTGGCTAAAATTTTATCATTTTTTTTATCTTTTCAAAGGACTAGCATTTACTTTCATTGATATTTGTTATTGTTTTCTTTGTCTCTATTTCATTTATTTCTACTCTGATCTTTATGATTTCTTTCTTTCTACTAACTTAGGTTTTGTTTGTTCTTCTTTCTCTAGTTGCTTTAGGTGTATAGTTAGGTTGTTTATTTGAGAATTTTCTTGTTTCCTGAGGTAACATTGTATTGCTATAAACTTGCCTCTTAGAACTGCTTTTGCTGCATCCCATAGGTTTTGGATTCTTATGCTTTCATTTTCATTTGTCTCTAGGAATTTTTTGATTTCCTCAGTTATCCATTGGTTGTTTAGTAGCATATTGTTTAGCTTCCATGACTTTGTAGGTTTTTTTTAGTTTTTGTTCCTGTCTCATAGTGTTGTGATCAGAAAAGATGCTTGATATGATTTCAATTTTCTTAAATTTACTGAGGCCACCTTCTGGCCCAGCATGTGGTCAGTCCTGGAGAATGTTCCCTGTGCACTTGAGTAGAATGTGTATTCTGCTGCTTTTAGATTAAATGCTCTATAAATACCAATTAAGTCCATCTGATCTAATGTGCTATTTAAAGCCTGTGTTTCCTTAATGATTTTCTATCTGGATGATCTGTCCATTGATAAAAGTGGGATGTTAAAGTTCTCCACTATTATTGTGTTACTGTCAATTTTTCCCTTTATGGCTGTTAGTACTTGCCTTATATATTGAGGTGCTCCTATGTTGGGTACATTTATTTTTATAATTTTTATATCTTCTTCTTGGATTGATCCCTTGATCATTATGTGTGTCCTTCTTCATCTCATAACAGTCTTTATTTTAAATTCTATTTTGTATGATATGAGTACTGCTACTCCAGCTTTCTTTTGATTTCCATTTGCATGGAATACCTTCTCCCATCCCCTCATTTTCAGTCTGTATGTGTCCCTAGGTCTGAGGTGGGTCTCTTGTAGACAGCATATATGCAGATCTTGTTTTTGTATCTGCTTAGCCAGTCCATGTCTTTTGGTTGCTGTGTTTAATCCATTTACTTTTAAGGTAATTATTGATATGTATGTTCCTATTACCATTTTCTTAATTGTTTTGAGTTTGTTCTTGTAGGTCTTTTCCTTCTCTTGTGTTTCCTTCCAAGGGAAGTTGCCTTAGTATTTGTTGCAAAGCTGGTCTGGTGGTGCTGAATTCTCTTAGCTTTTCCCTGTTTGTAAAGCTTTTGATTTCTCCATCAAATCTGAATGAGAGCCTTGCTGGGTAGAGTAATCTTAGTTGTAGTTTCTTCCCTTGCACCACTTGAAATATATTGTGCCACTCCCTTCTGGCTTGCAGACTTTCTGCTGACAAATCACCTTATAACATTATGGGAGTCCCCTTGTACATTATTTGCTGGTTTTCCCTTGTTGCTTTTAATATATTTTCATTGTCTTTTTTTTTTTTTTTTGCAGTATGCAGGCCTCTCACTGTTGTGGCCTCTCCCGTTGTGGAACACAGGTTCTGGACATGCAGGCTCAGCGGCCATGGCTCACTGGCCCAGCCACTCCACAGCATGTGGGATCTTCCCGGACCAGGGCATGAACCCATGTCCCCTGCATTGGCAGGTGGACTCTCAACCACTGCACCACCAGGGAAGCCCTCATTGTCTTTAATTTTTGTCAGTTTGATTACTATGTGTCTCAGTGTGTTTCTTCTTTGGTTTATCCTGCCTGAAACTCTGTGCTTCTTGGACTTGGTTGACTGTTTGCTGTCCCATGTTAGGGAAGTTTTCAGCTATTATCTCTGAAAATATTTTCTTGAGAGCTTTCTCCTTCTGGGACCCCTATAATGTGAATGTTGGTGCATTTAGTGTTGTCACAGAGGTCTCTTAGGCTGTCTTCATTTATCGTACTTCTTCTTTCTTTATTCTCTTCCATGACAGTGATTTCCACCATTCTGTCTTCTGGGTCACTTATCCATTCTTCTTCCTTAGTTATTCTTCTATTGATTCCTTTTTCGTGTATGTTTCATTTCAGTTATTGTATTGTTCATCTCTATTTATTCTGTAGCTCCTCTAACTCTTTGTTAAACATTTCCTGCATCTTCTCAATCTTCAGCTGCATTCTTTTTCTGAGATCCTGGATCATCTTCACTATCATTATTCTGAATTCTTTTTCTGGAATGTTACCTATCTCCACTTCATTTAGCTGTTTTCCTGGGGGGTTATCTTGTTCCTTCATCTGGGACATAATCCTTTTCCTTTTCATTTTGTCTAAGCATCTGTGATTGTGGTTTTTGTTCTGCAGATTGCAGGAGTGTAGTTCTTCTTGCTTTTGCTGTCTGTCCTCTGGTGGATGAGACTATCCAAGAGGCGTGCCAAGGTATTTAATTTTAAAGCTCCATAGTATTTCATATCCTTTGTTGATATGTCTTTGAATATAGGTATACTCTAATTAGTTATTTTCAAGGTGACAAGTTTGAGCAATATAAGATATTTTAATACTTTCCATATTTCATCTGGACAATTATTGTAAACTTTGTTTTCCATATATAATCCATGTTATTCCAGAAGAGTTACCAATATTTAGATCATTGATAGATTTCAACTCTCTTGCTATAATGAAGCAAAAGTATCAATTTTTCAGCATAGTCGAATCAATACCAGAATAATATAGATACTTAAACCTTGATCAATATAACTACTTCAATAATTCAATCATCAATTAGGACTGGTAAACTATTAAAAAGTAATCAGAAAGGACACTAGCAAAAGAAGAGATGTCATACAAGTAAAAAAATATAATGTTTTTTCTCCAATTAATGAAACAAATGCCTCATTCCATTCATTAAAAAGACAACCCTCAGAATGGGAGAAAATATTTGCAAATGAAGCAATGGACAAAGTATTAATCTCCAAAATATACAAACAGCTCATTTAGCTCAATATCAAGAAAAAAAACAAAAAAACAATCAAAATGTGTGGGGGGGAAGATCTAAATAGATGTTTCTCCAAAGAAGACATATAGATGGTCAAAAAGCACATGAAAAGATGCTCAACATCACTAAGTATTAGAGAAATGCACATCAAATCTAAATGAGGTATCATTTCACACTGGTCAGAATGGCTATCATCAAAAAAATCTACAAACAATAAATGCTGGAGAGTGTGTGGAGAAAAGGGAACCCTCCTACACTGTTGGTGGGAATGTAAATTGGTGCAGCTACTATGGAGAAAAGTATGGAGGTTCCTTAAAAAACTAAAAATAGAACTACCACATGATCCAGCAACCCTGGGCATATACCTGGACAAAGCCATCATTTGAAAAGATATATTCACCCCAATGTTCATTACAGTGCTATTTACAATAGCCAGGACATGGAAGCCACCTAAATATCCATCAATAGAAGAATGGATAAAGAAGATGTGTTACAAATACATAACAAAATATTACTCAGCCATAAAAAAGAATGAAATAATGCCATTTGCAGCAACATGGATGGACCTATAGATTGTCATACTGAATGAAGTTAGTCATACACAGAAAGACCAATATCATATGATATTGTTTATATGAGGAGTTTTAAAAAGGAGTACAAATGGACTCATTTACAAAACAGAGGTAGAGTCATGGTTGTAGAAAAAAAAAAAACCCTTATGGTTACCAGGGGATAAGGCAGGGAGAGGGATAAATTGTGAGACTGAGAGTGACATATACACACTATTTTATATAAAAAGGTAACTAATAAGAACCTGCTGTATGGCATGGGGAATTCTACTCAGTACTCTGTAATGGCCTATATGGGAAAAGAATCTAAAAAAAAAGAGTGGATATAAGTATACGTGTAACTGATTTGCTTTGCTGTACACCTGAAACTAGCACAACACTGTAAATCAACTATACTCCAATAAAATTTTTTAAAATGCATTGTCTAGACACCAGTATCAAGCTAGTTGAGAATCCAAGACTGAAGTGGGGACTAGGGGAATATTTTGAAGAATATGATAAAATCACACCAAAGAGCACTTCTTTAATAAGAAGAGAGTTTTTTCATCTCAAGTTCATAAGTTCTTTCCCTTGGATAATACTGGCCATATACACCCTAATTTTGAATCTGTAAACCAAGATTCTTTAGTATGATCATTCCTTTTGGTAACATTTTTTTTTCTAAAACTTTCCATTTATTTAAGAATAAGAAGCCTGACACATTATAAGAACTCCATTTTTTAATTACAATTTAGAATCTTTTCCCTTATCCAGGATTCAATTAATGTTCTGTATTTCATCTATTTCTTACACTTTATAACTATCTTTGCTATCAAATATTTTATTCTTTTTGTGGTTGTAAATAGATGAGGCAAGAACAGCCTCTAATAGTTTCTTTAAAACCAACCGTAACCCATCCCTCCTGTTGAGTTAAATAAATTGAAAGGGTGTTATTAGTTCTTGGTTAATCCTTTAATTATCTGAAAAACCTTAATTGTTAGTACTCCTAAAATTGACTTGCAAGAACAGCTAATCTGGGTCAGTACCTTCATTCATTATTAGTTAATTGATTATTGAAAATATATGTATTAATGTTGAACAATGACATGAATTGTTTTCATGTCTTCTTATATTTCTCTCCTTTAACTTCCTTTAGATTTTATTTTTCACAAGTTGAATTTACTATTCAGCAAATACATACTTTAAATTTCAGTGCAGTGCTTTTAAAACTACTCAAAATGTTGATATTTATCAGTAAATTACCTTTCATTCATGAAGCAATGTAAATCACACTATTTATACCCTTTAGGAATCACCCAATATTTTGGTATTCCTCACTTTCAAAGCATATTTTCTGTTTTCAGTTTACAATTTGATAGAGTGTAACAACCATTTTGGTTTACCAAACAGAACACATTGTGACTAGAAAACTGTTGGCAATATTTTTAATAATTGACTAAAACCCTGTGACCATTACTGTTTAATAGGAAAAAAAGCAAAGCTGGTGAATATCTGTTTCTCTAAGAGATAGTTGTTTCTTTGGAGTTGTTTTTTTTTGTTTGTTTGTTTGTTTTTTCTCCTCCAGATAAGAAAGCATCTGAGAAGTCTGGAAATAAATATGACTGTTTGGGAAAAAAAGAGTTGTTTGACTTTATTATTATATTAAGATCAATAAGTGGCACGTGCTTTGGTGTTGTATTTGATAAGCCTTCTGCAAAACTTAGGAACAATCATGGGTTGATAAGTACTTAAAAGGGATGGTGGTGCTGGAAATGTGTCTTCTTCTCTGAAAAATATTATATTTTTATATTAAATGAGTATTATATTTTTAAATATCTGCTAAAGCCTGGGATAAATCTCTCTTTCTTAAATTCCTTGGCACTGATGTTAAAAACTTATGCAACTTATTCCAAAAAGATAAAGTCAACAATTGAAGGTTGTAGAAATATTTTAGTATGAGACTAAACACTACACATTAAAAAAGGTACTTTTGTGAGGTAATGGATGTGTTAACAAACCTTATTGTGGTAATAATTTTGCAGTATATGGGGTGTCGAATTATCACATTGTACCCCTTAAACTTACACAATGTTTGCTGTCAAGTAGATTTCAATAAAGCTAAAAACAATGCTCAAAATTTGCAGTCTGCATATTGCTTCCATTCACATTTAATTCACCCAAGTAAATCAAATGGCAAAACGTTGAATTCAGAAATCCAGGAGAGGGCTTCCCTGGTGGCCCAGTGGTTGAGAGTCCGCCTGCCAATGCAGGGGACATGGGTTCGTGCCCCAGTCCGGGAAGATGCCACGGAGTGGCTGAGCCCGTGAGCCATGGCCGCTGAGCCTGCACGTACAGAGCCTGTGCTCTGCAATGGTAGAAGCCACAATAGTGAGAGGCCTGCTTACCACAATAAATAAATAAATAAATAAATAAATAAATAAATAAATAAGTCCAGGAGATTCAGTCTCTCCTGCGTGAAAGGACAAATAACATTGCACAGCAATGATAAAATCTATTACAATGCTTGTAATTTGATTGTGGTTAAAGGAACAGAGATTATATTATATTGTTACCTTGAAAGAATCTGAAATTCAGTTTGTAAACTAATAAATTATATTTAATTACATGTGAATTTGCTCTTATAGGTGTAGAATATTAAACAGGTTTATGGAGCTTCCCTGGTGGCACAGTGGTTGAGAGCCTGCCTGCTGATGCAGGGGACACGGGATCGTGCCCCAGTCCGGAAGGATCCCACATGCCGTGGAGCAGCTGGGCCTGTGAGCCATGGCCACTGAGCCTGTGCATCCAGAGCCTGTGCTCTGCAATGGGAGAGGCCACAACAGTGAGAGGCCTGTGTACCGAAAAAAAAAAAAAAAAAAAAAAAAAGGGTTTTATATTAACTAGATGAAATCTCACATAACCTTGTTATATTCAACTATCATGTTCTGAAATATGTTTTAAAATATGACTATATAAGTGGATTTGTTCAATTTATAATGAAATTTTGACTTTTTGGCATTGTGTATATGTGTATAGGTAGAGGCCGTATTTGCTGATATCTAATTTATCCACTTATTTCTATTATAAAATTTTGTGTTTATAATTCACCACTTTTTATATTATTTCTTTGTTTTCTAACTTTGTCTTGTAGTGGTAAAATGTTCTATTGCCTCTCCAATCTTTTTAAAAGATCTTTTGCTCATTTGGAAGCTTAGAATTTTCTTTATATTAGTTTTCTATTTTTTTTGTTTAGGTTTTCCCAGGCAGGTTTATTTTTAATGAAAGAGGTGTGTGTGTGTGTTTGTGTATGTACACATCTCCTCTTCTGAATTAGAAAGTTTTATGACTGAGAAGAGGCAGAAGAGGTGAATGGAGAAAGTCATCAGATGTGTGGGTTTATTTCTGGGCTCTTTAATCTCTTCTATTGATTTGTGTGTCTATTTTTGTGCAAGTACCATTCTGTTTTGCTTACTGTAGCTTTGTAGTATAGTCTGAAGTCTAGAAGGGTTAACAGCTGTGCAAATGAATCTATACACAAAATAGAAACAGACTAACAGACATAGAAAACACATTTATGTTTACCAAAGTGGGGAGAGAGAGGGAAAGGGACAAATTAGGAGTATGGGGTTAGCAGATACAAACTACTATGTGTAAAATAGATAAGCAGCAAAGATTTACTCTATAACACAATGAATTATATTCATATCTTTTAATAACCTGTAATGAAATGTAATCTGCAAAAAAATAAATAACTGAATCACTGTGCTATATACCTTAAACTAACACAATATTGTAAATCAACTATACTTCAATTAAAAAAAAAAATCATGAGAATTATCTATCACAATCAATGTAAATTCTTCCCAGAGGGAGATTATGTTATCCGAGGCCTCAATCATTCCTACAATGTTGGGCCATAATGTCCCACCAAGATTAAAAATAACTAGTAGTACAATGGAACTTAAGACATAAATAAAAATAGCAAAAATAATAAAAATAGTTGAACAACATGGGAAAATAAAATACTAGAATTATCAGACTGACATTAAAATAGCTCTGATCATTTTATCAAAGGATATAAAGGACAAATTTGTGTATTCAAGAAAAAATCCCAACTAAAAAAAATAAATTATAACTGAACCTAAGAACTCAAAGGATATATTTCAGTTTAGATTAGTACAATAAAAGTAAACTAGTGAACAAAACTAGGTCAGAATGAAATATCTATACTAATGCAATAAGAAAAATAAGAGTGTAAGACACAGAAAACAAAGTAACAGAAAATACTCAGGAGAAGGCCTTATATACATGTAATGATGTGCAAAAAGAGGACAGAATGGGGCAGAAGTCAAGTTTGAAGAAGTATTATCTGAGAAAGTTAAAAAAAACAATGAACAACATGAAGCCACAGATTCAAAAATCAGTGAGAACCTCCTCCCTCCCCCAAAATAAGTCTTCAGACTTATTGTTACTCATGATACTATGTCATCTATGGTTCTGCCAGGGAACACTGCCTTTCAATAACTCTCCCAAAGATTATCACTGAGCTTGTTTAATACTGATCACAAATGCAAGTTTCATCCAGAAGGAAAACCTAAATGATATTCTGTTTATATTAAATTTACAGTTTGAAATTTTATAGCATAGAAATAGAATCCACTATTCTGCTACCTCTTAAGATACAAATATAGTCTTTCTTCAGACAAAGGGCATGGATGCTTATTGCCCATTATAAAAGGTCTGTATCCCTGTGTGTGCAGGTGTCATCTGCTCTTCTTTGCACAACCAGTAGAAATTGGAGATCAGTCAGGGAACTGACATAAATATTTGTATGCTCATGCTGCTTGCTCTGCTATGAGTAACAAAGATTATTTTCTGATAACCAAATGTATGATTTATTTTTGGAGAAAAATAATTAAAACAGGTTTTTCCAGTTAAGGGGAAAAATAACAATATGAAATCATACCCTGATTACATGTTAGCTACCACCTTCTCTACAATGTGGATGTGCTCATGATGTATTTAATGATAATATGAATGAACATTTGAAATTTGAAAATCACAAACCACTTGCCAATATTGTAAATTCATAAACGTTGAAATAAATACCTACAAGGAAGTAAATTTTAAAAACTGAAGCCTTTGAAAATGTTTATAGATCATCCCAAATGTTACAAATAGCAGAGCAAATAAGTTGACATTACTGCTAGTTTCCACTTAATTTCTTCATAATATGGTTGTCTGTTGTTGCATTAGTGAAGTTGCTTCCTACAACCACATGGGTACCACAGAGACTGTGATGAACCAGTTTACAGCAGTGAAGATCATCAATAGAGGATCCTAAATGTCAATAGCGTTCATCTGTCTTTCTGAGGTAACACCTCACACCAATCAGAATGGATATTTTCAAAAAATCTACAAACAATAAATGCTGGAGAGGGAGTGAAGAAGAAGGAACCCTCTTACACACTGTTGGTGGGAAGGTAAATCGATACAGCCACTATGGAGAACAGTATGGAGGTTCCTTAAAAAACTAAAAATAGAACTATTGTATGACACGGCAATCCCACTACTGGGCATATACCCTGAGAAAACCACAATTCCAAAAGATACATGCACCCCAATGTTCACTGCAGCACTATTTACAATAGCCAGGACATGGAAGCAACCTAAATGTCCATCAACAGAGGAACGAATAAAGAAGATGTGGTACATATATACAATGGAATATTACTCAGCCATAAAAAGGAATGAAATTGTGCCCTTTGCAGAGATGTGGATGGACCTAGAGACTGTCATAAAGAGTGAAGTTCTCTGTAACAGAGCCGGACTGGTTTCCTATCACCCAGGATTTTGCTCTTTAGTTAAAAGTGTTGTCAAACCCAGAGCCCTTTCAGCTGCAGGATCTTCAGGTTCTGATGAATCTTATGTGGCCACTGCACCTACAGATATCTGCTATCGAACAGTCTTGCCTGATGAAACTATGGGACCATTTGGACCTCAGGATCAGTGATTCCAGGTTCCTGGGAACATAGGTTTTGATTGTCACCTCAATGGGACTGCATCACAGAAGAAAAGCCAAGTTCATAAACTTTACCTGATGTTCTAGCAGAACCTTTAACCAGTGAAAGACATGAGTTTGTTATGGCACAATATGTGAATGAATTTCAGGGTAATGATGCACCTTTGAGCAATAAATTAACAGAGCAGAAACTTACTTTGAAAGTGCCAGCGTAGAGTGTGCAATCCAAACATGTCTGGAATTGCTGCAAAGAGATTTTGAACCACTATTTCCAGAAGTAGCCGCCAACAAACTAATGATTTTGACTGTAACACAGAAAACTAAGAATGATATGACTGTAGTGAGGAGGTAGAAAATGAAAAAGAAATGCTCTTAGAAAAGTTCATCAACTGTGCTAAGGAAATTGCTATGTTGAAGGCTACTTGGTTGACTTTTTGACCCATCATCTGGTTTGTCATTTTTTGAACCATATACAAAAAAGACTTTTCTCTCTGACCCAGGCATCTTATTTTATTTCCCACAATCCTTGAAATAGTAAAAGACTAACTTATTAGCTTGAAAGTGAATAAAATGTTGACCCTTCTCAGATCTTGACATTCTTCTTTTGAACTCTTTCAGCTATCACTGCCTTCCTAGAATGAGATCTCTTTAAATATTGATGACACCATTGTTTTCCACCTTACCACCAGTATGGAGGACTGGCAAAGGGACAATGGATGTAGGGAGGAGTGGGCCTCTTGGTGCAATGATTGTGCTTTTCATTTTTAGTAAATTTTACAATCAACTCATGAGAGCACAATAGTTTGGAGACAAGAAAAGAAATTGATCAGAAGAGTCTGCTGACATTGCCAAGTGACATTCTTAAAGACTGTCAGAAGATATAGAATGGCCACTCCTAAATGAATGTCTGACCTGTGGTGCAGATTATGAAGAGAGTGTGGGGTGACCACCCTGTGTTTCACTGCTGGGGTCCACAGGGTAAATAATGCATGCACTCTTTCAGGAGCTCTAAACCAGAGGTTGCACTGGGGTCTAAGCATAGATAGGCCAGAGCTGATAAATGGGTCCTCACACACAGCTCAAGAGCAAAGCTGCCTTCAATCCTCCAGTCTAGGGTTCTAGCACTGATTGTCCAGAATCCTGAGGGAATCCTATGTTTTATGTGAGAGTCATCAAAATTCAGTGTATCATAGTAGTGTCACAGCCCAAAGTCCCATGATTTTCAGAAAGAAATAGCACATCATCTGGCAAGAATGACCTACACTCCAGGGTACCCTGTGCCACTAGGTCTGGCCTTAGGGTCCTGGGAAATCCTTGTAGACATGAATCCTGAAACTTTAGGACATCTGATTGACCCTAGACACAGATTTAGATGAGAAAGAATCCTGAAGATGAAAAACTGGAACCTGTGTCCACTTGAGACCTGGTACTAGCTTGAAGTGCTCCACCTGAGAGGCACTGCCAGATCAGGTAAGTCCTAGGCAGAAGAAAACCACTTAGACACCAAAGCCCATTGAGGGACAGGGCCAAGGCAAGAGCCTCACTTTCCTGGGTATAAGAGTAATAATATGAGAAAGCTAAATCCTCATCTTCTATAATGTGAAGTGCTACGATGACAATTAAAACTAAAAGAAAAAAAACCTAGCAATAGCATGTTATTTTAAAATATTAGGTAAATAACATAACAATCAACTAAATGTCATTCAAAGTAATTGTTTCTTGGGAGTAGGAATTGGAAAAGAAGATATAGGCTAGAGAATGTCCCTTTTCATAAGTTTAGCTTAGATTTACTTTTTACTTTTTATATACATTTGATCAAAAAATCAATGAAAAGTTTTCAATGTTCACATAAATATAATCTTAGTTAATAATTGGTGGTTTTTCTTAATCATAAGAGGAGAAATGTTTTTTGCCTTCCTTATTTATCTTATCTTTGAAAGGGAAAAAATAAAATGATTCTGAGATAGTATGTGAATCTGTATTTTGAAAAGGAAGGACAGATTATAAAAGTTACTTATAAAGTCCATACCAAAGATGAAATAACCCTGATTTCAGAAACAATTGAAATATGTTCAGATTTTATCATGTCCAAATGTAAGATGACTCTAGCAATTGTAAAGTAATAATTAATAGGGCAATAATCAAGAGATGTACAAGTGGTAAGAAAACAGAAAGGAGAGTCAAAAAACAAAAAGTCCAAGTTTGTAATATCCTGAAACAGGAGTGTAGGCTTATTTTAGGAGTAATACAAACTCTAACTGAGATGGAACTTTTAATGTAAGCTAGAAGAGCTAGGGAAAATCTCAGGATAAAGTAGAAGTTTTAAAAAGGGTAAGATGTATCATACTTTAAAATGTTATTTATGTTATCAAAAAGGTCATTTTATTTGTGAAACATTCATACAATTGGTCTTCTCAATATCTTTCTTAGTTTTTATGCTCCATAAAATCTCTGCCATATTTAATACTATTGTTTATTCCAATCTCTTAAAGCTCTGGCTTTGGCAAGAATGTATTATTTTGTACTTCTCCCACTTTTTTTTTGCCAACTTTAATCTTGTTTTCATTACTAGACTCTAAATGGCCTATTTTTATTTTGTTTTCTTCTTTATACATTTCTTACTTCAGTGATCTCATCCTTTCTCTTTTTTGATGATCATCACTTCTAGGAAGATGACTCCCATATGTATATTTAAAGCCTTACTAAAATCCCTAGTACAGAGAAGTGTTCAATAATATTGCAGAAAAAATAAAAATTTTAATGAATACAAATTAGTGAAGTCTATGGGTATTAGGGCTAATTCAAAATATAGCATTGATGCCATAGGTAGAATTTATTCTGAGTGAATCATTTTCTTCCGATCTAAAAAGATCATATTTTAAACAGACAGATTGTTATCTGTGATTTTACACTTGTCAACATCACTTCTTCTGATTTTGGGGGCATGGCTGTTATAAAAGTTAATTTGGTTCATAATTAACTATTACTGGGAAAATGAATAATAGAAAGAATATAGATATTTCCCCTAGTGTTTATCAGGCTAAGAGATTTTTATTGCTTAAATTATCTGACCTGTACAAAAAAATGAAAGATAGGTATTTCTAACTTCTTTTTTTTAATATGTGAGAACCTGATACTTAAAGAGGAATTACTTGTCAAAAGTGGCAAAATTTTTCAGTGACAAGGATGAAGGCCACTGTTAAGTTTTTCTGTTGTAACTATACCATACTTCTTCTTCTGAGTTAAAAAGATCAAGTTTCAAAAAGGGTGTTGCATGAATAATGTACCAATTATCATTTTAAACTGTGAAATTTAATTACCTAATGTAATTAAAGGCATATATTAATTTGGCCAATTCTTATTCTTGTAATTAATGGCAAATTAGGTATTTAATGTATAATTATGTAAAAATTACTAACCTCATTCTTCAATGTCTTTTCTTTTGGGAAAATCTCTGAATATTGATTAACCAAACATATCAGTGAAATCTGCAACAGAAAATGAAAAGACAATAACATTTGTAAAAAGTTTATAGTTAAACCACAGTCTAGTTGTTGAGATCTGGAAGCTGCTAAAAAGGAATGCATTCATCATGATGGGTTAATATCTATAACATACAATTGCAACTTCACAGTAGCTTCACTAATGTTACAAGGTAGATTAAAAAGAATTTCAGCTCCTTGCAGTCAAGGACAAGATACTATCCATCTTCTGGCACCACCAGCCTCTAAACTTAACCATAAAGTGGAAGAGAAAACAGCAGGCAAATAGCAGTCCACGTATCAGAGGAGGAAATGGTTTTGATCAAGCACCAGCAGTCTCTGGCAGTCTACTCTGGAGCAACCACATATACATCTCATTTTTTATTCCATCTATAGAGTGCATTCACTCCTCTACAAGGGAGAAAACTAAAATACCACCACTTAGTAGCTGCATTCAGCCATGGTCCAAGATCTCTAGGAAAATGTGCAGTATTTTTTACTGCTAAGTCAGAATGCAATTCATCTGGGTGTGATCAACCTATGATCTAAAACACGCCCCCTCCCCCATCACTTCTCACTAATATACTATGGTAAATAGGGATAGGACAACTGATAAAATCTTACAATTAGAGAGAAGGCATTGGGAAGATTTTCAGCAGTTCGGTAGAATTGCCAGGATCTTGGGTGAGCACTGAGTCCCTGAATTGGCAGTGGGGGATATTCTCTGATTAGTTCTGTTTCTAATCTTTGAAAGGAACACTTTTCCATTTTTTTCATGAACCCTAGCACTGATATTTAGGAAAAGCAGTGAGTCTTCTTTGACCACATTTGAAATGGTTCTTGGATGATGTCAATTTTTTAAAAATAGTTAGAATTTTAGCAACAGGACTCATAGTTCCTTTGAGAATGTAATTCCCCCTGCCGCAGAACTTAATGGGCTTCTGATCTATTCTCAATCAGTTCTCGGCACCAATAACCATACATAAATACTTCTATAGCCATAATACTTAAATCTGCATCACTTCTTTGCATCCTTGCCAAACATTTATCTCTAGTAATTTAATAGCTGCTACCTTGAGGCTTTATAGTTTGAGTGGAAAACTAAAAGTCTGGATTTTAATATGCTTTTGCTGTTTTCTCAAATGTATTTCCCTTTTCTTTTGCTTAAACGCATACACTTTTCTAAGACTTTAAGGCCACAAATCCCCACACTACTTTCTACTCTGGTTTCCTTTCTCTTTCCTATTTCACTGTGTCTAACAGTCTCTGAACTTACCTCCTTCTTGCCAAGTATAGCTAATAATTGTCAACACAAACTAAGGTTTTAATTCTTTCAACCATTTCCCCTAGAGCTCTTGGCATGGACTTTCTTCCAGGCTGTTGCAGGTGATGGTGTCATGAAAAGTTTTGCCCCAATGTAACATGGATTATCAATTTTCCAGCTTTGAAAATCAGTTGCTCCTCTGTCCAGTCTCTGATCACAAAATGGATGTCACGTAGTCAACATTTTTGTTCAATAGGACACTATTCCTGGTATCAAAGCTATCAGTTGGGGTATGTTAAAAATGTTTAAAACAACCCCCAAATCTCAATGGTTTAACCCAGTCATTTGCTCATTGTGATTGGCAGGGGGGCTGTGATTGGCAGGAGGGCTCTGCTCCTGTAGTCTTTTAGGTATTCCAGGTCCTTCTATACTGTGGGACCACTATCTTTAGTACATGATGCTCAAGATCATTATGGGATGTGAAGAGAGAAAGGGAATAGTGTACAGCAGGTTTTCATGGGCCCAGGCCTGGATTCATTTTTGCTAACATTTTACTGACCAGTACTCAGTCCTATGACCTTGATCTTATTTAGGAAGAATGGGCAATGCAACTGATCTCTGTGCATTGGACGAAAAATAAAAATAAAATGGATATCAGTGAACAATAGCAGTCATTCCCATGAAGGAATCTTAGAATATGTTTCATGTTAGTTATTCAAAAGTCATTTGGTGACTTCAGTAGATATAAAGAAGCAAAATCAGGAATTTTATGTTATGGGTTGTTTTGGGCCATTTTTCTAAACTTCTTTACTTAGAGTTTTTATAAAGTAAGCATTCTTCCCAGCTTGCATTTTCTTATTGGGCAGTTTAGTGAAGCATGTTCCTGATTATACAGGGACCCTCTGGAATTTGGGTCAGGGTACTCTGGCATTTTGTAGGACTGCTCTCTTTCCGGTGTCACCTGTGTGACCTGTCTTTTCTAGGGTTACATATCTGAGTAAAAGGCACAACAATCCCCTCGGATTCCCAAGAGAAAATTAGGATTTCTTTTCTTAGCTCTTGCTGCTCATATATACCAAATCTTATTAATTATTAGGTCCTTTTTATTGTACCTCACTAATTGCTCTTGAAATGACTGACGTTTCTTATCCTCACTGCTACATCCTCCGAACTGGTCTCTTCAGCTTCTACTCTTTAGCAAATATGCAATTAAGATCACAAAGCTCCTCAAATTGCTCATGTTAACCTCAAGATAAAGTATATACTATTTAGTACAGCATTCAGAATATTGTTATGTGCCCAGACCCCAGTGCCCTCTTCCTTATTTATTATCATGCCCCAAATTATATTCCAACCTCTGGCTATTGCTCCTGGAAGCTGACTTTTCTGTCTCTCTTTCTTTTTATGCCCATAGTGCTATTTGTTTCCCCATATTTCTACACTGTATTTTCCTTGTCTTCTTGTTTGTCTCCTCAATAAAACCTGCCAGGTCCTTGAGGACAACAGCAGTGTTTTATGTATCCTTTCATTGTAAGTCCTTAATATATTCCCAGGCACACTGTAGGCACTCAATACTATTTGCTGGATAATTGAATGGAACCTCACTCTCATGAGTCACCCAAGTGGTGCAGGGAGCTGTGGACATCTCTCTAACACAGGGCTCTTTATAAACATCCTCAAAATGAACTGGATACACTGTTGCCTTATGCACAGAGCCCAAAAACAAGATTTAAGTACTTCAGAACCTCAAGGGTGTCTTGAAGTATATATTTGGACATCATACTAGAAAGTATCTATATTAGTGTGTAACAAAAAGCCGCTGAAATGGAAACTTCATGGCAGAATCTGTTAGCAGCAGAGAGACATCTTTGTCTGTTTTTTGTTGAAGAAGAGGGGAGTGAGATGAAAGGGCTCCAATATCTGGAAAGAGCAAAGATGCCTCTACCTTCCTTTCTTCTCTTCTCCCTAAAAATTATTAGGGCAACTTTAGAGGCTAGTGAACATGCAGAAGATATAATCATGGGTAATACGAGTGGTACGTATGAGTATGTAACTTGCCTTTCTAGAAGAGAGGTATCTTGCTAAGGAAACGTCATAGCAAAAAATAAAATAGCAGTGGTTCTGAGGTTAGTTCTCAAGATTCTTTCTGGCTGGGCTTGTTTCTTGCAAGTTCCTGAAACCACACGTACTATCAACACATACAATGAGAGCAAAACAACACAAAGCCAAAGCACAAATTCAAGTTCAGTGAGTCTTAAGGTGACTCAGAATCAGTGTATTAAAATAAGTATAACAGGTGATTTTAATGTAATTGATTAAAATTTTATTTTAAATATAAGGTTGTCATATATACAGCATAAGAATGGAGTTAGACCAGTGGGATTGAAATATCTTAATTACTAATTTCTTTTTCTTTGGGAAAATACATATATTTCTACACCTTAAATGTCCTTCTAGGCTTACTTTTATTTGTGGCTTGAAAGTATTCTAAGTAAATTGGTTACAAACACTTTATGAGCAACTGTATGCACATTATGATTCTTCCTCAACAAATCCGGTTTACCTATTTCTCACCAAAAGAGTGATCTGCTGGGTGAAGTAAGGCAAGTTCCTCATTTCATTTGGCCAGAAGATTTAGATTTTGTCCCTTAATGAAGATTAAGAAAGGGTCATTGTTATAGCAAATAAAATATCTCCTGGTCCACAAAGGCCAGCTTCTGAGGAGCAGAACTAAGTAGGGCCAACTAATACTATCTTCTCTGTCAACTGATATAGGGTATCTTACACTTCTTATCAGCCAGGAATTCTGAGATACTGATTATGATTTGCCTTTTTTTTTTTAGTTATGTTATCTTTATCTGAATGGAACAATTCAATCATTCTATTTCACCTTTTTAATAGGAGAGTGGACAAAAAAGGAGCAAAATATGCCCCTCCCCATCTTTTTCCTGTTTCACACAGAAAATTATGCATATTCATCAAAATATTCTTTTTTAGAGTCTCAAGTTAAGGTGTGAATCACCAAGACAAGGATCCATTAGTTATCAAATACCAAATTATAATTATTTTTTGATTCCTCTCCCTTAAATGAGTTCAAATGGGATAATAAATTAACAAGTGCCTGAATTAAGACGTGGTTAATTATCAGGTAACAAATTTGCAGATTACCCTTGGTAAATATTTACTGATGAAATAAACACTAGAGAAATGAGTGAGGATTTGGAGTCAATTCCTTTATTCACAATTTCATCTTCTTTGAGCTAAATGAAAAGGAATTTTAAGGTTTACTTATTGGCAC
Source organism: Aethalodelphis obliquidens (assembly GCF_003676395.1). Lineage (NCBI taxonomy): Eukaryota > Metazoa > Chordata > Mammalia > Artiodactyla > Delphinidae > Aethalodelphis > Aethalodelphis obliquidens. Next base: position 6,102,474 of record NW_020838012.1, on the reverse strand, counting down.
ATGAGTTCTAAGAAGTTAAGTTAAATTTCAATATTTTTTCCTGATCCTTAGAAAAGCTCTGAATAATTCATACAATAAAATGAGGGTAAAGTGAATGAATGTCCACAGGTTTGTTTTTCTGCTTCATTCATTTATTTATTAAACATTTCTTGAGCACTTGCTGTGTGACAAACTCTATGCCAGATTTAGTGGTACAGAGAGGAATTAGGTATGGACTTACCCTCAAGAGGTTTTAATTCAGTGAATATTCACTCTAAAACAGTGAACAAGATGGAGCTAAGCAGGTAATACAAGAAGCTCTTTTGAATTCCTTCTTGTTCCAGGTCTTACAGTGAGGTTTTATCATATTTTTAACTGAATTTTTAATCAAGATAACTATAGATTCACATACAGTTGTAAAAAAAAAATACAGAGAGATCTCTTGCACAAATTGCCCAATTTCTCCAAAGGTAATATTTTACATATCTGTAATATATCACAATCAGTATACAGACATAAATACAATCCAACAATGTTATTCAGATTTCCCCAGTTTCACTTGCAATCATGTGCATGTTAATTAAATTCTATAGAATTGAATCACATGTTTAGGTTCATGTATTCACTGCTAGAGTCAATATTCTAAACAGTGGTAACATCACAGGATCCTTCCTGTTGCCCTTTTGTAACTACTTCCACTTCACCTCCCAACCACATACCACATCCTGAATTCCTAGCAACCACAAATTTGTTTACCACGTCTATAATTTTGTCATTACAAATGACACTGTAGTTATATAGAAAGGCTTAATATCAGGTAGAGTGAGTCCCCCCACCTTATTCTTCTTTGTCAAAACTGATTTAACTGTATTATGGCCTGTGCCTTTCTATGTAAATTTTGAAATAAGCTTACATGTGTCGATGAAAAAATCTTATGGGGGTATTGGTAGAAATTGCATTAGACACATAGATCAAGTGACATGTTTACTATGTTGAAACTTCCAATCTATGGCCACAATGTTTCCCTCCATTTATTTAGGTTTCCTGTATTTCTTTCATCTCCATTTTGTAATTTTCAGCATGCAGAGAGATTCTTAAATATTTTCCTAAGTGAATACCTAAGTCTTTTATTTTATTGGAGTGATAGCAAATAACATTTTGTTTTAAAAATTCTTATTTCATTCTTAGTAGGTAAAAATGCAATTGATATTTGTGTGTTGATTTTATATCCCAAAACTCTGCTAAACTCACTTATTAAAAGTTCTAGGATAATTTTTGCAATTTTTTTGTGGATTTTCTACGTACACAATCATGTCATTTTCAAATACAAAGAGTTTAATTTCTTCCTTTTCCATCTGTATGCCTTTTATTTTATTTTTGTCCTACCGAAGTGGATAAAAGTTTGAATAAAAGTGATGAGAGTGGACATTCTTAGTTTATTCTTGATCTTAGGAGGAAAGCATGCAAAATTTTACCATTAAGTATGTTATTAGCAGCAGGATTTTTTTAAATGTTTTTTTTATTGAATTTAGGTAATTCCCTTCTATTGGTAATTGTCAAGTTTTTTTTTTCTTTAATGAATGGGTATTGCAATTTGTCAAATGTTTTTCTATATCAATTAATAAAATCACATGATCTTTTTTCTGTCTTATTGATACAATAAATTATGTTTGATTTTTGAATGTTGAATAAGCATTGCATTTCTGATCATCTGTATTATTTTCTTTTATACATTGCTGGATTCTGTTTGCTAGTATTTTGTTGAGGATTTTGCATATAAATTCATATGAGATATTGGTCTGTATTTTTTTGTGTGCTGCCTTTGTCTGGTTTTAGTATAACAGTAATACTGACCTCATAAAATGAATTGGGAAGTTTTCCATCCTCTTCTATTTTCTTGAAGAGATTGCATACAATTATTGTATTGATAATTTCTGTATTAAATGTTTGATAGTTTTGGCCAGTAAAACCAACTGAATCTGGGATTTATTTTTAGGAGTATTTAAATTACAGATTAAATTTTTTAATGGTTATAGGGCTACTTATATTGCCTATAACATCTTTATTGAATTTGGTAGTTAGTGGATTTTGAGGACATAATCATTTTTTCCTAAGCTGTCAAATTTATGAGTATAAAATTTTTCCCAATATTCCTTCACTATCTGTGTAATGGCTGCAGGATTTGTAGTTATATCTTCTATTTCACTCAATACTGGTGCTCTACATCACTCTTAATGTCACATCTTCTTTCTGTTATTGTTTGTCTTGACAGAGTCTTGTCAATTTTATTGATTTTTTTCTAAAAGAATTAGCTCTTTGTTTTTATCAATTTTTCTATTTTCTTATTTTTAATTTTATTGTTTTTAATCTTTATTATTTCCTTTCTTCTGCTTGCCTTGGATTTATTTTGCTCTTCCTTTTCTATTTTTTTTAAGGTTGAAACTTAGATTATTGATTTAAAATATGTATTTGTTTCTAATGTAAGCATTTATTGCTATAGATTTCCCTCTTTAGAACTACTTTAGCTGCATTACACATTACTTTTTATTTTTTTTTTTGTTCAATAATATAGCCACTGATTTATATTAACTTTTTACCACTTTGAAGATGCACGGAACTCTCACTTCCATATATGCCCTTTAACATCTTCCTTTTTAAATATCATTATTTTGAGTATCGAGGTCCAATTTTTTTCAATCATCCAATATAATTTATGAAACATGTGGAAACGAACAGTCTAGTTTAGGTTCTTTTGATATTTCTTTCATCAACAGAAAGAACTACAGACTATAAATAGGCAAAAAAGACAGTTTATCTGGATTCTTAGAATTTCAATTTGAGGGTTATAGATTATGGAGAAACCCAGAACAGTATCCTACCAGAGGAAGATGGGTAGAGGGTTTTATGGGGAAAGGAGAAAGTTAATGCAGCTTTATGCAAGTTGCTTACCAAGAATTTAGATTGGAGGGTAAAATTGTTCTATATATACAATTGGGTTATGGAATGCATCTCATACGTTACTATGTTTTCTTTAGTCCAGAAAAATTCCAGATCTCAGCATTATTTTTCTTTTTGGCAACTCATCAAGCTTTCAGCAGTTTTAATTTAGAATGTTTAGCAAAAGTCCAGCACAAGCAGCAACATTGGAGGTCCTTAGGTCACATCTCAGTCATTCCTGATGTAGTTCTTTTCACAACTTCTTCCTTTATGATGTTCTAAGATTTTTCTTTTACCATTACTTTTCATTTGAATAACTTCCTTCAGCCAATCTTTAAAGATAGGTCTACTAGTGACAAATTATTTTAGTTTTTCTTCATATGAGAAAGACTCTTCATTAATGGATATAGATTTTGTGATTGACAGTTTTTTTTTTTTCAACATTTGAAAGATAGTGTGTCACTTCTTTCTGCCCTCCATGATTTCTGATAAGAAGTCAACCGTCATAGAAAGTGGTATTCTCCTATAAGGATAGCATTATTTTCTTTGGCTGCTTTCAAGTTTTTTGTTTGTCTTTAATTTTTTAAAGTGCAAGATATATCTTGACATAGATTTATTTGGGTTTATCTTGTGTGAGATTTGCTCAGTTTCTTAGATCTTTGGGTTTGTGACTGTCACTGAATTTGGTAAGTTTACAGCCATTATTTCTTCAATAATGAAGAAAATTCAGCCTCACTCTTTTATTTCTTTTTTATGGGATTCTCGTCATAGAACTGTTGGGACTTTTGTTCTTTTTACATCCCTGAGACTCTTCATTTTTTTTTTTTCAGTCTATTTACTCTTTGTTATTACAGTTGGGTGAATTGCATTGTCTAATCTCAAGTTTCTGACATCTCCTCTCTACTAGCAAGCCCACCTAGTGAGATCTTATTCATTTTAGTTTTCAGTTGTATAATTTCCACTTAGTACCTTATTCCAGCTTCTATTACCTTGCTGAGATTCCTCTGGCTGCTTATTTTTGGCAGGGTCTCAACTATCTGACTTATCAGTGTCAGGTTTCTTGAGGTCGACAGAGGAATTTCTTCTCTGTTAAGGGGAAGAATTATCTTATATGGGCTGTCTTCTACTGCTAAGTTTGGGGCCAGGGAAGGCTGGATCTGAAAGCCCTTCTTCTGTAAGGTGGAAGAATGTTAAGACCTCCTGCTCTTGTGCTTTTTCCCTGGTCCTGGATCCCCAAATCAGTTTGCCTTCCTCTTACTATCTTTCACAGTTCTCTTTTTGTTGCCATTTGCACCATATTCAGAGTTTATACTTCTGCTTAGTTTGAATTAGCAGGGGAAAGGGTGTCTATGTTATTTTGTCTGGACTAGAAATTTTCATTATATTTTAAAAGCTGTCTAAATTACAAACTTCAGATATACTTATATCTGAATATAAACCTTGAGGTATATTTTAAGCCTGAATGCAAATATCACTTTATCCACACTTCTGCTCCAATTTCATAGCAGAAAAAAAAAATACATATAGAAAGTACATTTATAGTCTTCCAGTCAATCAGTATTTTGTAAGTAATTTAGTTCTTTTTTCTGTGGGTAATTTATTTTTTAAATGGACAAACAAATAAATTACTGGTTACATTTCAGGACATTATACTTTCAGGGTAAGTTGATACAGTGCTGATTATGTTTTTAATACTAATTTACTTCCATTATAAAACAAAACCTACTACTTGTTTTAAAATAAATGTTTGATACTAACTTTTAGTGGAAAGAAAAAAAATAAGTCCGTCCATAGGTAAATTGGAAGAGACTCTCCATTGGTGAAAACAAAAACTGAATTTAAAACAACTTTTAAAAGGATAGAAATATAGCAAAAATTGCTAGAGAGGAAGAAATTTAACACTGGGCTTAAATTTACAATTTGTACAATTTGTACTGGGTTTAAATTTAAATTAGTACAATTTGGAATGTACTAGTTAGTTGGATGACTCTGCTTAAGTTCCACCTTCTTTTTGCCCTGCTCAGAGTCTGCATACATAATGATGAAGGTGATCTAGGTTTCTAAGGTGAAGTAGACACTATAACACTAAAACATGGTCTTATTTTCACATTAGGCCTAATTTAGCCATTCTCTCTTATTCTCATAGACTCTTTCGCAACCCTATTAAAGCACTCATTGAGTTGCACTTAAGATTTTGTTTTATTTCTGTGTTTATTTAGAAGTCTGTCTTTCCCACTAGCATAGGGGTTCTTATGAGCTAGGGTGAATCACCTTTGTGTCCCACATCACTGTCATTTTGCACAGTGCCTTATATATAAAACCTGCTCAATGAATGTTTGCTGAATGAACACATATGAAACAAAACTGTAGATATCATGGGATTTCATCAGAGACAAAGAGGGAAAAGTAAAATTAGCCAGTAGTTAATAAATAAATCTTATAGCAATACTTTATTATTTGCATATCTCTCTGTTTTTAGAATTAGATTTTAGCTCAAATTGAGATTTGAGATATGAAATGTCTACTCTCACCATAAAAATTGATAACTGATGATGAATTGATGAGGAAGCATGTGTTCCTGACCAAAACCAAACTGGTTGAATAGAACCTATCATTTGGCATTTAGGGAAAAAAAGGAGAAAGAACTAAATCTAACTACCACCTTAATACATGTTTACAAAATTATACTCTGAGAATAACTACTGGCTCATGATTTTCTTCCAAAGAGTATTTTGGTATTTAAATAAATCTGGGGGTGTTGAATGTACCCTGAATTTAGATGCCCCTGGAAAATATACTAGAAACAGCTGCTTCAGAAAAACTAAAGACATGGAGAACTCATTCTACATAACCCAACAGATGAAAAGCTGGCAAGTGAGTAGTAGATTGTTTATCATCAATAAACAGTTGACGACATAAGATAAAGAAAGAGAAAAATGCCATCTTTTTCATACCATCCCTCCCCACATTTTTGTGTTACTTTTTTTAGCTAACCTTGGTAGTGGTCAATTTGGTTAAAACATTAGGAAAATGAAGTGGCAACATGCAGTAAAATAGCTCTGGAAACCCTAAGACTGATAAATATTTTACAGGGAAAGTTTTGGAAATTGCTAAATGCCAAACAATAAGAGTTAGTTTTTTTTGTTTTGTTTTTTTTAAAGAGACTGCATTTATTCTTCTAATAGTAATCCTAAATACTAAAGATTTTTATACTTATCCTGAGAGGAATAGGATCATAGAAATTAAGCATGAATAAATCTCAGATTATTCTCAGTTCAGGAAAAATGAAGTACTCTTGACGACAATAATAACTGCTGTAGAAATATCCTTAAGTTTGTTTAAGCTCTAAACCCAAGAAAAGCAGAACATTTGTCTTTAAGTGGGAGTCTATTAGTTAAACAGTTAAGTTTGTAGTTGGGTAATTTTTAACAGCTTCTCCTGATTGTTATTTATTACAGCTGCAAGATCTGGCAAAAGCTCTTAGGGCATGAAATATGATATAAGCCTGACAATATGTAATTTATATAGAAAATACTTCTGGAGAAAACAAGTAGATGGATGTTTATAGAAGTGATCTTGTATGACAGCAATATATCTTGAAATATTTGAGATTCATAGCAATTTTCATCTCATTTCAAATACTCCATTTTTACTTTACTACTTGCTTTTTTTAAAAAACATCAATGTTTTCTGTGCTTGAAAAAGTGAAAGGTTACTAATGTGAAACTGCAATACTGTACAAAATATTATTTATAGGCAAACAAATGTTATCAGTAAAGTATGGTACCAACAAAAATAATGCCCAAATGAAATTTTGCTTGTCTGTTGCGAGTTGAAAGCTCCAAGTGAATTCTAGAGAAATATGACTAATTTACAATAAGAATGGATACAATAATCAAGGTATAGTTAACTGAAATTTTCACCAACTGATGTGGAAAGAACTCAGATACTCTATAGGAAAAAAACCATCTAACATAAGTTACTGAATTAATAGGTTTCCCTGCAATATAAGGAGAATATTTTATCTTTAAGAAACATATAGTTTTGGGACCCCATGGAACTAGAGTTAGCACCGCATGCAGCACCTTTGGCTGCATCTCTATCTTCTGTCAGGAGCCTTTTCAAAAACAACATGTAGCAAGAGTTTCAAGATGGCAGAGGAGTAAGACTTGGAGATCACCTTCCTCCCCACAAATACATCAGAAATACATCTACATGTGGAACAACTCATACAGAACACCTACTGAACGTTGGCAGAAGACCTCAGACTTCCCAAAAGGCAAGAAAATGCCCATGTACTTGGCTGTGGTGCTGACAGGGTCATGGTGCTCTGGCCAGGTGTCAGGCCTGTGCCTCTGAGGTGGGAGAGCTGAGTTGAGGATATTGATCCACCAGAGACCTCCTGGCTCTACATAATATCAAATGGTAAAAGCTCTCCCAGAGATCTCAACCTCAACTCTAAGAACTAGCTCCAATCAACAACCAGCAACAAACAGTGCTGGACAACCTTTGCCAAACAAGTAGAAAGACAGGAACACAACCCCACACATTAGCAGAAAGGTTGCCTATAAATCATAATAAGGTCACAGACACCCAAAAACACACAACTGGATGCAGTCCTGCCCACCAGAAAGACAAGATCCAGCCTTATCTACCAGAACACAGGCACAAGCCCCCTCCACCAGGAAGGCTACAAAACCCACTGAATCAACCTTAACCACTGGAGGCAGACACCAAAAACAATGGGAATTACTAACCTGTAGCATATGAAAAGGAGATCAAAAACACAGTAAACTAAGCAAAATGAGAAGACAGAGAAACACACAGCAGATGAAGCATCAAGGTAAAAACCTACCAGACCAAACAAATGAAGACAAAATAGGCAGTCTACCTGAAAAAGAATTCAGAGTAATGATAGTAAAGATGACACAAAATCTTCGAACTAGAATGGAGAAAATACAAGAAACATTTAACAAAGAACTAGAAGAACTAAAGAGAAAACAAACAATGATGAACAACACAATAAATGAAATTAAAAATTCTCTAGAAGGAATCAATAGCAGAATAAATGGAGCAGAAGAACAGATAAGTGACTTGGAAGATAAAACAGTGGAAATAACTACTGCAGAGCAGAATAAAGAATAAATGAATGAGAAGAATTGAGAACAGTCTCAGAAACCTCTGGGACAACATTAAATGCACCAAAATTCGAACTATAGGGGTCCCAGAAGAAGTAGAGAAAAAGAAAGAGATTAAGAAAATATTTGAAGAGATTATAGTTGAAAACTTCCTTAATATGGGAAAAGAAATAGTCAGTCAAGTCCAAGAAGCACAGAGTCCCATACAGGATAAATCCATATTAGTCAAACTATCAAAAATTAAATACAAAGAAAAAATATTAAAAGCATCAAGGGGAAAAAAACCCCACAATAACATATAAGGGAATTCCCATAAGGTTAACAGCTGAACTTTCATCAGAAACTCTGCAAACCAGAAGTGACTGGCAGGACATATTTAAAGTGATGAAAGGAAAAAACCTACAACCAAGATTACTCTACCCAGTAAAAATGTCATTCAGATTCAGCAGAGAAATTAAAACCTTTACAGACAACCAAAAGCTAAGAGCATTCAGCACCACTGAAAGAGCTTTACAACAAATGCTAAAGGAACTTCTCCAGGCAGGAAACACAAGAGAAGGAAAAGACCTAAAATAACAAACCCAAACAATTAAGAAAATGGTAATAGGAACAAGCATATTGATAATTACCTTAAATGTAAATGGATTAAATGCTCCAACCAAAAGACATAGACTGGATGAATGAATACAAAAGAAAACCTGTACATACACTGTCTACAAGAGACCCACTTTAGACCTAGGGACACATACAGACTGAAAGTGAGGGGATGGAAAAAAGATGTTCCATGCAAATGGAAATCAAAAGCAAGCTGGAGTAGCAATTCTCCTTTCAGACAAAATAGACTTTAAAAACAATGCTATCACAAGAGACAAAGAAGGACACTACATAATGATCAAGGGATCAATCCAAGAAGAAGATATAACAATTGTAAATATTTATGCACCCAACATAATGCACCTGAATACATATGGCAAATGGTAACAGCCATAAAAGGGGAAAACAAAAGTAACACAATCATACAAGGGAACTTTAACACCACAGTTTCACCAATGGACAGATCCTCCAAAATGAAAATAAATAAGGAAACACAAGCTTTAAATGATACATTAAAGAAGGTGGACTTAATTGATATTTATAGGACATTCCATTAAAAAACAACAGAATACACATTCCTCTCAAGTGCTCTTTATTCTCCAGGATAGATCATATCTTGGGTCACAAATTAACTCTTGGTAAATTTAAGAAAATTGAAATCATATCAAGTATCTTTACTGACCACAGCACTATGAGACTAGACATGAACTACAGGAAAATATCTGTAAATATACAAACACATGGAAGCTAAACAATACACTACTAAATAACCAAGACATCACTGAAGAAATCAAAGAGGAAATTTAAAAAATACCTAGAAACAAATGACAATGAAAAAACAATGACCCAAAGTCTATGGGATGCAGAAAAAGCAGTTCTAAGAGGGAAGTTTATACCACTACAATCCTACAGCAATAAACAAGAAACATCTCAAACAAACAACCTAACCTTACACCTAAAGTAATTAGAGAAAGAAGACCAAAAACACCCCAAAGTTAGAAGAAGGAAATAAATCATAAAGATCAGATCAGAAATAAATGAAAAAGAAATGAAGGAAAAAATTGCAAGGATCAATAAACTAAAAGCTGTTTTTTTTTTTTGTGAAAATAGACAAAATTGATAAACCGTTAGCCAGATTCATCAAGAAAAAAACGGAAGAAGACTCAAATCAATAGAATTAGAAATGAAAAAGTAGAAGTAACAACTGACACTGCAGAAATACAAAAGGATCATGAGAGGTTACTACAAGCAACTATATGACAATAAAATGGACACTGTGGAAGAAATGGACACATTCTTAGAAAAGCACAACCTACCAAGACTGAACTAGGAAGAAATAGAAAATATAAACAGACCAATCACAAGCACTGAAATTGAGACTGTGATTAAAAATCTTCCAACAAACAAAAGCCCAGAACCAGATGGCTTCACAGAAGAATTCTATCAAACATTTAGAGAAGAGCTAATACCTATTCTTTTCAAACTCTTCCAAAATGTAGCAGCAGGAGGAACACTCCAAAACTCATTCTATGAGGCCACCATCACCCTGATACCAAAAGCAGAAAAAGATGTCACAAAGAAAGAAAACTATAGGCCAATATCACTGATTAACATAGATGTAAAAACCCTCAACAAAATACTAGCAAACAGAATCCAACAGCACATTAAAAGGATCATACACCATAATCAAGTGGGGTTTATCCCAGGAATGCAAGGATTCTTCAATATAAACAAACCAATCAATGTGATACACCATATTAATAAATTGAAGGATAAAAACCATATGGTCATCTCAATAGATGCAGAAAAGGATTTCAACAAATTCAACACCCATTTATGATAAAAACCCTCCAGAAAGTAGGCATACAGAGAACTTACCTCAACCTAATAAAGGCCATATATTACAAATCCATAGGCAACAAATTTCTCAATGGTGAAAAACTGAAACCATTTCCACTAAGATCAGGAACAAGACAAGGATGTCCAATCTCATCACTATTATTCCACAAATTTTTGGAAGTTTTAACTACAGCAACCAGTGAAGAAAAAGAAGTAAAAGGAGGGCTTCCCTAGTGGCTCAGTGGTTGAGAATCTGCCTGCTAGTGTGGGGTATGCGGGTTTGAGCCCTGGTCTGGGAGGATCCCACATGCCATGGAGCAACTGGGCCCATGAGCCACAATTACTGAGCCTACATGTCTGGAGCCTGTGCTCCGCAACAAGAAAGGCCACAATAATGAAAGGCCCACACACCGCGATGAAGAGTGGTCCCTGCTTGCCACAACTAGAGAAAACCCTCACACAAAAATGAAGAACCAACACAAGCAAAAATAAATAAATGAATAAAATTTAAAAAAAGAACTAAAAGGAATCCATATTGGAAAATAAGAAGTAAAGATGTCACTGTTTGCTGATGACATGATACTATACATAGAGTATCCTAAAGACTCTACAAGGAAACTACTAGAGCTAAACAATGAATTTGGTGAAGTAGCAGGATACAAAATTAATGCACAGAAATCTCTTGCATTCCTATACACTACTGATGAAAAATCTGAAGGAGAAATTAAGGAAACACTCCCATGTACCATTGCAACAAAAATCATAAAATACCTGGGAATAAAACTACCTAAGGAGAAAAATGACCTGTATGCAGAAAACTATAAGACACTGATGAAAGAAATAACAGATGATACAAACAGATGGAGAGAAATACCATGTCCTTGGATTGGAAGAATCAACATTCTGATAATGACCATTCTATGCAAAGCAATCTACAGATTCAATGCAATCCCTGTAAAACTACCAATGACATTTTTCACAGAACTAGAACAAAAATGTCACAGTTTGTATGGAAACACAAAAGACCCTGAATAACCAAAGCAATCTTGAGATAGAAAAATGGAGCTGAAGAAATCAGCCTCACTGACTTCAGACTATACTACAAAGCTACAGTAATCAAGACAGTATGGTACTTGCACAAAAACAGAAATGTAGATCAATGGAACAGGATAGAAAGCCCAGAGATAAAGCCACACACATATGGTCACCTTATTTTTGATCAAGGAGACAAGAATATACAATGGAGAAAAGACAGCCTCCTTAATAAGTGGTGCTGGGAAATTTGGACACCTACATGTAAAAGAATGAAATTAGAACACTCCTTAACACCATACATAAAAATAAACTCAAAATGGATTAAAGACCCAAATGTAAGAGCAGACACTATAAAACTCTTAGAGGAAAACATAGAACACTCTATGACATAAATCACAGCAAGATCCTTTTTGACCCACCTTCTAGATAAATGGAAATAAAAACAAAAATAAACAAATGGGACCTAATGAAACTTAAAAGCTTTTGCATAGCAAAGGAAACCATAAACAAGATGAAAAGACAACCCTTAGAATGGGAGATAATCTTTTTAAATGAATCAATGGGCAAAGGATTAATTTTCAAAATATACAAGCAGCTCATGCAGCTCAATATCAAAAAAACAAACAACCCAATCCAAAAATGGGCAGAAAACTTAAATAGACATTTCTCCAAAGAAGATATACAGATTGCCAACAAATACATGAAAGGATGCTCAACATCACTAATCAATAGAGAAATTTAAATCAAAATTACAATGATGTATCACCTCAATACGGTCAGAATGGCCATCATCAAAAAATCTACAAACAGTAAATGCTGAAGAAGGTGTAGAGAAAGGGGAACCCTCTAGCACTGTTGGTAGGAATGTAAATTGATACAGCTACTATGGAGAACAGTATGGGGGTTCCTAGAAAACCTAAAAATAGAACTACCACTGGATCCAGCAATCCCACTACTGGGCATATACCCTGAGAAAAACATAAATCAAAAATGTCATGTATCACAATGTTCATTGCAGCGCTATTTACAATAGCCAGGACATGGAAGCAAGCTAAGTGTTTGTTGACAGATGAATGGATGAAGAAGATGTGGCACATATATACAATGGAATATTACTCAGCCATAAAATGAAACGAAACTGAGTTATTTGTAGTGAGGTGGATGGACCTAGAGTCTGTCACACAGAGTGAAATAAGTTAGAAAGAGAAAAACTAGTATCATATGCTAACAGATATATATGGATCCTAAAAAAAAAAAAAAAAAGTTCTGAAGAAACTAGGGGCAGGACAGGAAGAAAGATACAGACGTAGAGAATGGACTTGAGGACATGGGGAGGGGCCAGGGTAAGCTGGGATGAAGTGAGAGAGTGGCATGGACATATATACACTACCAAATGTAAAATAGATAGCTAGTGGGAAGCAGCCACATAGCACCGGGAGATCAGCTCAGTGCTTTGTGACCACCTAGAGGGTTGGAATATGGAGGGTGGGAGAGAGATGGAAGAAGGAAGAGATATGGGGATATATGTATATGTATAGCTGATTCACTTTGTTATAAAGCAGAAACTAACACACCATTGTAAAGCAATTATACTCCAATAAAGATGTTAAAAAAAAAAAAAAGAAAAGAAACATATAGTTTTAAAACAAGCTTGCATTTCTTTGGAATTAAATAGTTCAAATTCACTAAGTTGTTCTTTTGGTAGTTTTACTGTAATATCTTTCTAAGAATTGTGAAAACCACAGACCTGAAAGCCATCCTAGAGGCCTCTTAAGCTATTCTTTTTCCTCAGTTGTGCTTAAACGTGATGGTGGTGGCTGATTCTGATGGATGTAATAAGAAAAGTTCTTTCTTTTCTTCTTCCTGCGTTTAATGTTTAGTTATTACTGATGTTATTTTCCATTACATTACATAGCATCATTTTCATTAAAAACCATGGGAATTTATTTCTTTAAGAATCAAGATTAGTTTTTTTTTCTGCCGAGAAACTTATTTTGTTTTATACTTTAAATTCTGTGGATGAAACAGTTATAAAGTGCCTTTGGAACCCCAAAGAAATAGCAAGGATAAGTACTCTGTAAAACTATAGAATGGTTAAAAAGGGTAAATTCAGCTAAAATGCAAGAGAAACATCTCTGTCAAATGTAAGGTGAAAGAAATGCAAAATAGTGAGGAGGTAAATCCACAAGCCTGCTTGGCTCAAGATTAGGCAGTTTAGTCTCTGTGTAATGATGCTAGATGGGGGATAGGTCCCAGCCCACTATTTAAAGGAAAGAAGCTGAAAAACATTATTGCCTTGGATAAGAAACTGCCAAACTGCAATGACACAAATATGATTTTACAATGAATAATTGAGCCAGGTCACCCACTGGCCCAGGCCCTTTATTGAAATATCACAACATCAGCTGTGGCCTGAGTCCCAAAGTGCTTTTATAAGATGTGGTTCTGGTCCTAAACTGGGAGCCCTAACAGCTGGGCAGAAGGAACTGTAAATCCATAATACAAGATAATACTGGAAAATTAGGAGGTTAATGATAGAGACTTTCACACAGAATTAGCCACAGTACTCTAGCCGCAGTACTCTAGCAATAATAATAACAAATAAGAGTAACAATTAAAATTACAATAGTTATGAGTTGTTAAAAGCACAGGACTGTGTTATATTAATCTGGAAATAAAGATATTCATAAGGGAATCATCTGCTTTAGTTAGTTTTATTTTTATAGGAACACTTTTGGTTCACTTCATTTTCAGGTAGTATTACATGAACTGTTATCCCAAGATAGAATATTAAAGTTAAGGATTTCTTAAGTGGAATAGCTCCTTGTATGGCAAGATCCAAATTGTGACTCTGGCAATGGATGGATGTAGCAGAATGAAAGCAAAATCTGCTAACAGTAATGAGGTCAAGGAGTAAGGAGGCTAGACTGTTGGATGCATTATCTCTGACGATGATGGATTTGCTCATGATGATGACAGAAATGTGGATGAAGAGGGAAACAATAAGTGAGGCACCAACTTTTCAATGACTAAGCTTTAATAACCTGGAGGTCAGAATATGACAGTGACAAGAAGGGAAAAAAACAAGTATTTTATGGTTTCTAAATCAAATAATACTATTATTAATCATATTCAATCATGTATTTATTCATTTACTCAAATTATTTAGTGGGAATCCTCTAAGAGTTGTTTTCTTTTCTATGTTTGCCTCCTCTGTAGGCCATTTATTTTATATTGCATCAATTCCTTTGTCATCTTCTATGCTTGTCAGAGTGCCCCAGAATTTATTTGTGTCTCTTCTAATCTTTACCATTTACACTCACCTCTGCTGTAATCTCTTATTAAGATGTGTGTAAATGCTATCTCTTCACTGACATCTCATTCCCCTGAAATTCAGACTTCTGGATCCATCTGGTTATTTGGCATTAAAACTTATTGTTATTTAGATGATTATTAATAATATTTAAGAGAAATCTCAACATTAGCTGTACTCCTCGTCAACCCCTCAAAACGCCCTTCTTCAGTCTTCTCCATACTGATAGATGGCAATTCCATTATTGGAGTTGTTAACACTAATCACTTTGACACTATTATTAATCTTATTTACCTTCTTTTCCCATAAATCCACATCTGATCATTAGCAATCTGACCTCTTCTCACCATCTCTCTGATCCAAGCTAACATTTTCTCTTGTCTGGATCATTGTAGTCGCCTCTTAATTGGTTTCCCTACTTCTATATTTGCTGCCTTCATTCTATTCTTAACAAAAAAGTAGAGTAATCCTGGCACTATATGGGTCCAGTCATTTCATTTACCTTCTTCAATACCTCCAATAACTTTTCATCTCATCAATGTAAATCCTAAACTTTGTAAAATGGCATCTAACATCTTAAACCATCTCTTTTGACAACCACGGCCATGTGTACATTTTGGGTCTCACTTTTTTGCACTCTTCTCTTTTGTTGTTCTATCCAGTCAAGAAGGCCTTCTTCTGTAATAGGGAAGAACATATGTGACTCCAGATTAGATTTGTTCCTTTTGTTTTAACCTTTGTGCTTCGTTGCCTGTGCTTAGTCATGTTGGCTTTGTACCCTTTGTGAAAGAATGTTGCCTATAGCCTGCAATATACAAGGTAGCCTATGCTAAGGTCTCTAGACTCTAAAAGTCCATTAATACAGAGATAAAAAGTTTCAGAACAGAGAATAACATTTGTTTTGTTGGAGGTTTACGTGAACATCATGACCTGACCTAGGCGGACAGCTGCAAGAACAAAGGATTCTGACACCAAGAAGTCTGCAAAAACTAACCATACCACTCCCTCACCTTGCCTTTAAAAGTGCTTTGCTGAAACCCTTTGAGGAGCTCGGAGTTTTTTTAGGCAGTAGCCACCCATTTCCTTGCATGGCCCTGCAAAAAACGTTTCTCTGTTCCAAACTCTGACATTTTAGTTTGTTTGGCCACACTGTGCATAGGACACAGGAACTTGTCTTTGGTAACACTTCCTGTCCCTAACTGGCCAGATATGCCCCCACTTCATTGATTTACAATTGTTCTTTTCTCCACTTACAGCACTTTTCCTGCAGATATCACTTTCTCCCTTTCTACATTTAGGGCTTGATCAAATGCTAACTTCTCAGTAATTATACATTATTAAATATATAAACTGGAGCCCCCAGCTCCCATGGGGCCTCTCTCCCTTCTTGCCTTAGTTCTTCCTCTGAACACTTATTATCATTCATTTATATATCAATACAACATACTTATTCATCTTTTACAAATTTGTATGTTACATTTATCCAAATTGGCTCTTGTCCATCTCACTCACCAGAATGAAAGCTCAATAATGGCAGTAGTTTTTCCAGCTTGATTTACTGCAGACCTAATACCTAAAATAATGTCTGTGTTCAGTAAATATTTATAGAGTGAATGAATAAATATCATCTTCCAAATATATGTATTTACACCTGTCTTATTAAATCAAATGGCATACTTATATTCCTTATAATTGTTTAAATATTATAGCTCTGTGATAGTATAGCTAAGACAGCATGTCTTTTACTTTGGAGCATTAATTAGTGATATCCTTATCACTAATTCAAATCTAAACCCCATTTTTTCAAAGTGCCCAAAGAAATATGCACTGAATAATTATATAGGTAGGAAGATTCATAGCTGATTCAATGAGCCAAACATTGTGAAAAATAAAATCATGTTTCATAATGAAATTATAATTTCTCTTCCCACACATACAAATTTTCTGTGCCTAATCTCAAATATTCATACTAAGCAGCTTTAATTGTAGTTGTCCTAAGTCATTTCTAGGTAAGAAAAATTTATAAGAACCCACTAAAGACCATGACAAAAAGTGGCCACAGATGTATTTGGATAACTATCATCCTTCCTTCTTGCTCAATTTTTTTAATGAGACCATTACATTTTCCGAGAGAGGTCCAAACCCCTTAGCATGAGTTTCAATGTTCAATGTTCAGTTAAACCTACATTTTCAACCTCATATTTCTAACTCCCTCTTTTCCTCCACTAATCTGCCCCTAAATCCTGCTGATTTTGACAATTTTCTGCTGGCATGCAATGATATAAAAGCATAGGAGGAAGAATTATAGGAAGATGGTGGAAGAGTAAGACATAGAGATTCCCTTCCTCCCCACAGATACATCAGAAATACATCTACACGTGGAACAACTCCTACAGAACACCCATTAAACACTGGCAGAAGACCTCAGACCTCCCAAAAGGCAAGAAACTCCCCACGTACCTGGGTAGGGCAAAAGAATAAACAGAGACAAAAGAATAGGGACAGGACCTGCACCAGTGGGAGGGAGCTGTGAAGGAGGAAAGGTTTCCACACACTAGGAAGCCCCTTCGTGGGCGGAGACTGCGGGTAGCGGAGGGGGGAAGCTACAGAGCCACGGAGAAGAGTGCAGCAACAGGGGTGCGGAGGGCAAAGCAGAGAGATTCCTGCACAGAGGATTGGTGCCAACCAGCACTCACCAGCCCGAGAGGCTTGTCTGCTCACACACCGGGGCAGGTGGGGGCTGGGAACTGAGGCTTGGGCTTTGGTTGGAGCGCAGGGAGAGGACTGGGGCTGGTGGCGTGAAAACAGCCTGCAGGGGGTTAGTGCACCACAGCTAGCCGAGAGGGAGTCTGGGAAAAAGTCTGGCCTGCCGAAGAGGCAAGAGACATTTTCTTCCCTCTTTATTTCCTGGTGTGTGAGGAGAGGGGATCAAGAGAGCTGCTTAAAGGAGGTCCAGAAATGGGCGTGAGCCGTGGCTATCAGCACGGACCCCAGAGATGGGCATGAGATGCTAAGGCTGCTGCTGCCACTACCAAGAAGCCTGTGTTCGAGCACAGGTCACTATCCACACCTCCCCTCCCAGGAGCCTGTGCAGCCTGCCACTGCCAGTGTCCTGTGATCCAGGGACAACTTCCCCGGGAGAACACACTGCACACCTCAGTCTGGTGCAACATCAAGCGGGCCTCTGCCGCCGCAGGCTCGCCCACACTACATGCCCTTCCCTCCCCCCCAGCCTGAGTGAGCCAGAGCCGCCGAATCAGCTGCCTTTAACCCCGTCCTGTCTGAGCGGAAAAACAGACGCCCCCCAGCAACCTACACGCAGAGGCGGGGCCAAATCCAAAGCTGAACCCCGGGAGACGTGCAAACAAAGAAGAGAAAGTGAAATCTCTCCCAGCAGCCTCAGGAGCAGTGGATTAAATCTGCACAATCAACTTGATGTACGCTGCATCTGTGGAATACCTGAATAGACAAGGAATCATCCCAAATTGTGGAGGTGGACTTTGAGAGCAAGATATATTATTTTTTGCCCTTTTCCTCTGTGAGTGTGTATGTGTATGCTTCTGTGTGAGATTTTGTCTGTATAACTTTGCTTTCACTTTGTTTTGTCCTAGGGTTCTCTCCAACCGTTTTTTTTTTTCTTGTTTGTTTGTTTTTACTTAAAAAGTTTTATTTCTTAATAATTATTTTTTTATTTTAATAACTTTATTTTATTTTATCTTACTTTATTTTATTTTATCCTCTTTCTTTCTTTCTTTCTACATTTTCTCCCTTTTATTCTGAGCTGTGTGGATGAAAGGCTCTTGGTGCTCCAGCCAGGAGTCAGTGCTGTGCCTCTGACATGGGAGAGCCAACTTCAGGACACTGATCCACAAGAGAGCTCCCAGCTCCATGTAATATCAAATGGCAAAAATCTCCCAGAGATCTCCATCTCAACACCAACACCCAGCTTAACTCAACGACCAGCAAGCTACAGTGCTAGACACATTATGCCAAACAACTAGCAAGTCAGGAACACAACACCACCCATTAGCAGAGAGGTTGCCTAAAATCATAATAAGGCCACAGAAACCCCAAAACACACCATCAGATGTGGACCTGCCCACCAGAAAAACAAGATTCAGCCTCATACACCAGAACACAGGCACTAGCCCCCTCCACCAGGAAACCTACACAACCTACTGAACCAACAATAGCCACTGAAGGC
Source organism: Aethalodelphis obliquidens (assembly GCF_003676395.1). Lineage (NCBI taxonomy): Eukaryota > Metazoa > Chordata > Mammalia > Artiodactyla > Delphinidae > Aethalodelphis > Aethalodelphis obliquidens. The sequence continues at coordinate 6,083,435 of NW_020838012.1, read as the reverse complement.
AGACACCAAAAAACAACAGGAACTAGGAACCTGTAGCCTACAGAAAGGAGACCCCAAACACAGTAAGATAAGCAAAATGAGAAAACAGAAAAACACACAGCAGATGAAGGAGCAAGATAAAAACCCACCAGACCTAACAAATGAAGAGGAAATAGGCAGTCTACCTGAAAAAGAATTCAGAATAATGATAGTAAAGATGATCCAAATCCTGGAAATAGAATAGAGAAAATGCAAGAAACATTTAACAAGGACCTAGAAGAACTAAAGAGGAAACAAGCAATGATGAACAGCACAATAAATGAAATTAAAAAGACTCTAGAAGGAATCAAGCAGAATAACTGAGGCAGAAGAACGGATAAGTGACCTGGAAGATAAAATAGTGGAAATAACTACTGCAGAGCAGAATAAAGAAAAGGAATGAAAAGAACTGAGGACAGTCTCAGAGACCTCTGGGACAATATTAAATAGACCAACATCTGAATTATAGGGGTCCCAGAAGAAGAAGAGGAAAAGAAAGGGACTGAGAAAATATTTGAAGAGATTATAGTTGAAAACTTCCCTAATATGGAAAAGGAAATAGTTAATCAAGTCCAGGAAGCACAGAGAGCCCCTTATAGGATAACTCCAAGTAGAAACATGCCAAGACACATATTAATCAAACTGTCAAAAATTAAATACAAAGAAAATATATTAAAAGCAGCAAGGGGAAAACAACAAATAACACACAAGGGAATCCCCGTAAGGTTAACAGCTGATCTTTCAGCAGAAACTCTGCAAGCCAAAAGGGACTGGCAAGATATATTTAAAGGGATGAAAGAGAAAAACCTACATCCAAGATTACTCTACCCAGAAAGGATCTCATTTAGATTTGATAGAGAATTTTAAAACTTTACAGACAAGCAAAAGTTGAGAAAGTTCAGCACCACCAAACCAGCTTTACAACAAATGCTAAAGGAACTTCTCTAGGCAAGAAACACAAGAAAAGGAAAAAACCTACAATAACAAACCCAAAACAATTAAAAAAATGGGAATAGGAACATACATATTGATAATTACCTTAAATGTATATGGACTAAATTCTCCCACCAAAAAACACAGACTGGCTGAATGGATACAAAAACAAGACCCATATATATACTGTCTACAAAAAACCCACTTCAGACTTAGGGACACATACAGACTGAAAGTGAGAGGATGGAAAAAGATATTCCATGCAAATGGAAATCAAAAGAAAGCTGGAGTAGCAATTCTTATATCAGACAAAATAGACTTTAAAATAAAGACTTTTACAAGACACAAAGAATGACACTACCTAATGATCAAGAGATTGATCTAAGAAGGATATATAACAATTGTAAATATTTATGAACCCAACATAGGAGCACCTCAATACATAAGGCATATACTAACAGCCATTAAAGGGGAATTGACAGTAACACATTCATAGTAAGGGACTTTAACACCCTGCTTTCACCAATGGACAGATTATCCAAAATGAAAATAAATAAGAAAACACAAGCTTTAAATGATACATTAAACAAGATGGAGTTAATTGATATTTATAGGACATTTCATCTAAAAACAACAGAATACACATTTTTTCAAATGATCATGGAACATTCACCAGGATAGATCGTAACTTGGGCCACAAATCAAGCCTTGGTAAATTTAAGAAAATTGAAATTTTTTCAAGTATCTTTTCTGACCACAATGCTACGAGACTAGACATCAATTACAGGAAAAGATCTGTAAAAGATACAAACACACGGAGGCTAAACAATACACTACTTAATAACGAAGTGATCACTGAAGAAATCAAAGAGGAAATAAAAAAATACCTAGAAACAAATGACAATGGAGACACAACGACCCAAAACTTATGGGATGCAGCAAAAGCAGTTCTAAGAGGGAAGTTTATAGCAATACAATACTATCTTAAGAAACAGGAAACATCTCGAATAAACAACCTAACCTTACACCTAGAGCAATTAGAGAAAGAAGAACAAACAAACAAACAAACAAAAAATAAACTCAGAGTTAGCAGAATGAAAGAAATCATAAAAATCAGATCACAAATAAATGAAAAAGAAATGAAGGAAACAATAGCAAAGATCAATAAAACTAAAGCTGGTTCTTTGAGAAGATAAACAAAATTGATAAAACATAAGCCAGACTCATCAAGTATAAAAGGGAGAACATTCAAATCAATAGAATTAGAAATGAAAAAGGAGAAGTAACAATTGACACTACAGAAATACAAAAGATCATGAGAGATTACTACAAGCAACTCTATGCCAATAAAATGGCCACTATGAAAGAAATGGACAAATTCTTAGAAATGCACAACGTGCCAAGACTGAATCAGGAAGAAATAGAAATATGAACAGACCAATCACATGCACTGAAATTTAAACTGTGATTAAAAATCTTCCAACAAACAAAAGCCCAGGCCCAGATGGCTTCAAAGGCGAATTCCATCAAACATTTACAGAAGAGGTAACCCTATCCTTCTCATACTCTTCCAAAATATATCAGAGGGAGGAACACACCCAAACTCACTCTACGAGGCCACCATCACCCTGATACCAAAACCAGACAAAGATGTCACAAAGAAAGAAAACTACAGGCCAATATCACTGATGAACATAGATGCAGACATCCTCAACAAAATACTAGCAAACAGAATCCAACGGCACATTAAAAGGATCATACACCATGATCAGGAGGGAGTTATTCTAGGAATGCAAGGATTCTACAATATACTCAAATCAATCAACGTGTTACACCATATTAACAAATTGAAGGAGAAAAACCATATGATCATCTCAATAGATGCAGAGAAAGCTCTTGACAAAATTCAACCCCCATTTATGATGAAAACCCTGCAGGAAGTAGGCATAGAGGGAACTTTCCTCAATGTAATAAAGGCCATATATGACAAACCCACAGCCAGAATCATCTTCAATGGTGAAAAACTGAAAGCATTTCCACTAAGATCAGGAACAAGACAAGGCTGCCCACTCTCACCACTATTATTCAACATACTTTCAGAAGTTTTAGCCACAGCAATCAGAGAAGAAAAAGAAATAAAAGGAATCCACATTGGAAAAGAAGAAGTAAAGCTGACACTGTTTGCGGTGACATGATACTATACATAGAGGATCCTAAAGATGCAACCAGAAAACTACTAGAGCTACTCAATGAATTTGGTAAAGTAGCAGGATACAAAAATAGTGCACAGAAATATCTGGCATTCCTATACACTAATGATGAAAAATCTGAAAGTGAAATTAAGAAAACACTCCCATTTACCATTGCCACAAAAAGAATTAAATATCTAGGAATAAACCTACCTAAGGAGACAAAACTCCTGTATGTAGAAAATTATAAGACACTGATGAAAGAAATTAAAGATGATACAAAAAGATGGAGAGATAAACCATGTTCTTGGATTACAAGAATCAACATTGTGAAAATGACTCTACTACCCAAAGCAATCTACAGATTCAATGCAATCCCTGTCAAACTACTACTGGCATTTTTCACAGAACTAGAACAAAAAAAAATCACTATTTGTATGGAAACACAAAAGACCCCGAATAGCCAAAGCAATCTTGAGAACAAAATCGGAGCTGGAGGAATCAGGCTCCCTGACTTCAGACTATACTACAAAGCTACAGTAATCAAGACAGTATGGTACTGGCAAAAAACCAGAAAGATAGATCAATGGAACAGGAGAGAAAGGCCAGAGATAAACCCATGCACATATGGTCACCTTATATTTGATAAAGGAGGCAGGAATGTACAGTGGAGAAAGGACAGCCTCTTCAATAAATGGTGCTGGGAAAACTGGACAGGTACATGTAAAATTATGAGATTAGAACAATCCCTAACACCTTACACAAAAGTAAGCTCAAAATGGATTAAACACCTAAATGTAAGGCCAGAAACTATCAAACTCTTAGAGGAAAACATAGGCAGAACACTCTATGACATAAATCACAGCAAGATCCTTTTTGACCCACCTCCTAGAGAAATGGAAATAAAAACAAAAATAAAAAAATGGGACCTAATGAAACTTCAAAGCTTTTGCACAGCAAAGGAAACCATAAACAAGACCAAAAGACAACCCTTGGAATGGGATAAAATATTTGCAAATGAAGCAGCTGACAAAGGTTTAATTTCCAAAATTTACAAGCAGCTCATGCAGCTCAATAACAAAAAAATACAAACAACCCAATCTAAAAATGGGTAGAAGACCAAAATAGACATTTCTCCAGAGAAGATATACAGATTTCCAACAAACACATGAAAGAGTGCTCAACATCATTAATCATCAAAGAAATGCAAATCCAAACTATAATGAGATATCATCTCACACCAGTCAGAATGGCCATCATCAAAAAATCTAGAAACGATAAATGCTGGAGAGGATATGGAGAAAAGGGAACACTCTTGTACTGCTGGTGGGAATGTGAATTATTACAGCCACTATGGAGAACATATGGAGGTTCCTTAAAAAGCTACAAATAGAACTACCATATGACCCAGCAATCCCACTACTGGACATATACCCTGAGAAAACCATAATTCAAAAAGAATCATGTACCAAAATATTCATTGCAGCTCTATTTACAATAGCCAGGACATGGAAGCAACCTAAGTGTCCATCATCAGATGAATGGATAAAGAAGATTTTGGACATATATACAATGGAATATTAGTCAGCCGTAAAAAGAAATGAATTTGAGTTTTTTGTAGTGAGGTGGATGGACCTAGAGTCTGTCATACAGAGTGAAGTAAGTCAGAAAGAGAAAGACAAATACCGTATGCTAACACATATATATGGAATCTAAGAGAAAAAAATTATCATGAAGAACCTAAGGGTAAGACGGGAATAAAGACACAGACCTACTGGAGAATGGACTTGAGGATATGGGGAGGGGGAAGGGTAAGCTGTGATAAAGTGAGAGAGTGGCATGGACATATATACACTACCAAACGTAAAATAGATAGCTAGTGGGAAGCAGCTGCATAGCACAGGGAGATCAGCTCCGTGCTTTTTGACCACCTAGAGGGGTGGGATAGGGAGGGTGGGAGGGAGGGTGATGCAAGAGGGAAGAGATACAGGAACATATGTATATGTATAACTGATTCACTTTGTTATAAAGCAGAAACTAACACACCATTGTAAAGCAATTATACTCCAATAAAGATGTAAAAAAAAAAAAAAGCGTAGGAGTTTTCTTGCAGCAGCATTTCAGTATACAGTGTTCTTTGTAGCTGTCAAAATGCTTTTGAAGGAAGTGGCTTTCTCATGTATAGATCGCAGCCAATTCAGGGTGAGAAGAGACTAGCTTATTTATTTTTAAATATTTCTCAATATCCAATGCAATGTTTTGCATATAGTGAGTATTTTAAAAAAACATACTGATTTTAAGGGTTTTTATTTTTTTCTAAAACAGATATTCCCCCTACCCTATTATTTGGTGGACTAAAAAGTGGATGAAAAAATTGAAATCTCAAGGTCAGTAATATGGCTTCAATTTTTTAAAATATACCTCATGTTAGTAATGGTTCTATAGATTTATGCTTTTTGGTAACTGAAAGAAATATGAATGACAATTATAATCAGCCTCAAAGGGGTTTTATTAAAAATAACTGTTGATCCTACCATAATTTGATGGTATTGGAAGACGACAGAGATATAGTGTGGCCAATGATTGGCAGGGTTAACTGGCAGCTCCAAGCCAGGCATTCCATCATGTCAGAGCCCCTGCAGGAAGCAGGCAACAAAATCAACAATCACTTTTCCATGTACAGCACTTTATCATTCAAAGACATCTCTCAAAGTAATACTTTACAAGACTGTACAGCGACTGAATGAAACAGCTAGCAATACCAAGCAAACAACTGAAAGCTAAATAGGGGAAAAAGTGATTCATATTGATTTGATTGAAAAGAACAGAACATCTTTGGGTTGCGGATTTGGAGAAAAAGTTGTAAACTAGTCCATACATGAGACCACACCTTGGGATGTTTGTTCAATGATCATTTCAGTTGAACTATGCAAATAACATCAGGAGATTCTCAGGTTTAGCAGAGAGAGTTCAGAGAAACAAATGGAAGAAAAACTTCCAAAGCTCTTTTTTTGGTCAGAGAGAGAGTAAAAAGTAAACGAATCACCTAGAAATTGTTATGACCGCTCTAAAGTTGTTCTTCTGGTACAAAAGCTGGAGATTTTAAGTACAGCAAACCAAAAAAGACAAAAAAAAAAAAAACACTGCCTATGCCTTTATTTACATTTAGAGATAAAACAGTATGGTTAAGAGCATCTATCAAAACAAGTATTCTCCCCAGATAGCACTTAGTAATTGTGCATTTTATTGGTGACAAAGAATATACTTCTGTTTTACAGACCTAAATTGAGCAACTTAAATTCAAAGCTATCCAAAAGAGCAAATCAAAGGCATGGCCCTTAGACTTTAGTATACTTGCTTTAGTGCAAGATTTCTCAATCTAGATTTTACTGACATTTTGAGACAAATAATTGTTAGGGCGTGGGGGATTTGGAGGCTCTCCTATAGAGTGCAGGATGTTTAGCAAAATCTCTGGTCTTTTCCCATTAGATGCCAGTAGTATAAAGGGTCTGCAGATATTGTCAAATAGCTTTTGGATGGTGGGGGGAGGGGGAGGGGGCACAAAATTTCCCTCTGTTGTGAAACCACTGGTTTTAGTGTCTTGGAAGATCAGTTTTGTTGAGCTATTTTTTCTGACATCCCAGTCGTAAGTACTGCTGCTGACTTTGCCAAGACTTTAATATGGCTAATTTTATAAGCACATTTAACTTATCACACCATGTTGTGATTACCAACTTCCTAGTGTGCTGCCTCACCTAGACATAAGGACTGCAAAGGCAGACTCAACATCTCCATTGCTGATTATGGATTCCACAAGGACAACATAGGGCTTGGCACATAGGACTTAAGCAATAAGCAGTAAGTATGTATTTAGTGAATTAATTACATTCTTTGCCATATGTAATAAGTTCAAGTACAAAAATTAAGAACACAGCATGGACAAAATAGTTTGTAAATGTAGGATATGCATATTTGTTTTACAGAGAAATAGCTTAAGGCTCTAATAAGCTGCACAGCAACTGAAAGGTAATTCATGGTTATAAAAAGGCTGAATATAATGGCTAAATTTATCATCTCTTTGTTCCTAAGCATAAACATCATATTATCCTCCTGAGGCAAGGTGGTATTAACTCAGGCCCCCAAAAGTAAATAATTTCAATAAAAATAGATTGGTCATACTCATGCCATTAGAGAATGTAGGAGTATACTGTTATAGTTATGTTAACCTCTTTTATAGTGAAACTCACAGCATCACTGTGGGGCAAGTCAAATCATTTTATCAAGATTATAAAACATACTCCAGAGGGAAGTGTTATCAGTTTATTGTAAGCTTGCAAGTAAAAAATTATAGAACTATATGTCTTTGATGAGGTCTTAATTTCTTTAGTTTGTTTAGGGGATAAGAAAAAAAATGAATAGCTCACATTTTCTCATATAAAAATGTAAAATATAGCTACACAATATAATGCTTTATTTTGAAATTGTACTTCTACTACAAAAGTTAACGGTTATGAACTCTATTTTTCTATAGACCTATTTTCCTTTTCTTGAGTTGAATGAAATCTTAAAGAAAAGATTTTTTGTGTGTCTTTTGATGATAACTGAAAAAGATTTCTCTTGTACAGTGTATTCTCTCAAAGATTACCCTTCTTATCCTAGCTTAACTTTAGGCAGGTAAATTCATGCTGTTTATTTTTTTTTCTTCTTCCTAATAATTCTTCTAGTAATGTGTGGCTAACCATATCATTAAAACAGTATACTTTATAATATTTGTGGACTATCTCTTAATATTTTTATGGTCCTTACCTTTATCTTTTTCAAATTTAATTGAAAAACTTCCTTAGGATGGCTCAAACAACCAACCTACTTTTAAAGCAATTTTGTTTAGCATTAAATAATTCACTAATTTGTTTTTCTCTTAATTTTTATTTAGATATAGTTATCTCCAAAAGTCCTTTTTATGTCTTTGTACAATTTTATAGCTAAGATAATTTTAAACCATTGTTACTCATTTATTAAAAAAATTGTCCCTGTATTTTTTTTCAAGAGATAATTGGTTAAGCACCTATTATAGTGTGATATTGTTTTGTAGAAAGATAAATTAAATATAGCTTTTGTCTTTTAGGTGGTTATGTCTACTAGTTTATCTAATAATAAAAGTATAAATGTTACAGCTTGAATTTTTTAAACATTCAAATGTGCCAGGCACTACTGTGGACATTTGATATATGTTAACAAACCTGGAGAATGTTTTAGCCGCTGCAGCATTATCTTTCTCCTACATTAATAGATTGGACTTATTTATAATGATTATAAATCATTTGGCTTCAGCCAGCTTGAAAGTTTTAACCCCTTGGTCTATAGTAGTTCCTTGTAAGTTCATAAAAGCATCAATTAAATGCTAATAGCTAGCCTTTCATCCACGGTCTAGTATATTACCTAAAACACCTATCATCTCTGTAAGTCTACAGAGACTAAAGTATGGGGATTGTAAGTTACCTAGGAAATTTAATGTCTACTTATTTAATCACATGTATTTTCTATGTTTATTATATATGCCAGGCAGAAATATTAAATATGTTTAAATATGTTTAAAGTGATTAGAATACATGAATAAAAATTATGTTCAAACAAACCAATATTTGGAAAATAAATCAGGGAACGACAAAAATTTGGATGCACAAAAGGGGAAGTGATATCATAGAAAAGTTAAAGGGGACTTCACAGAAGTGGTGATACTGAAAGACATAAAAAATACAGGTGGAAGAGACTAGATGGGAAAGAGAAAGCAGCATGAAGATACAGCATGAATAAAACAAAAGTATGTGAGAGTTCATGACCAGGTTTGGTAAAGAAAAGTAAAAGTTATACAAGAAGTTGTACAGGAACAGTTATAAGATATAAAGCCCTAAAAATAGTGAATCCTTAGAATGAAAGATCTTTTGAATTTTAATCCATCCACAATGTGAAATTATGCAGACTTTCAGACAGTGACATGATCAAATCAGTGTTTAAGAAAGATAAAGTGTGGTAGGTTTAAATGGAAATCAACTGGGTTGGAGAGGAAAACCAGAGAAGGGTGACAATTAATAAGTGAAGTGAACATATGTTTCTTGCCCATACAGCATATCCTGATTCCCCCTTCCTAATAGTACCCTGTTGTTCCACACTGAGGAATCACCTCTCCTCCATTGTGGAACAAACAGGTAATCTATATGGAATTCCTCTCTGCCTGATGCCAGCAGTAGGTTCTGACTAGTGTAAGCCCCATATTCCTTTGCACTGCAATGTTTCTGAGAAAGGCTATTCCCAAGCTTAAGTTAGTAAATGCATGGCACTTTCCTAATCTTAATGATTAGTTGTTCATGATAAAATCCAAAGAAACTCAGGAATTTTGCACAATTATTAGGTGAAGGAGTTTTCTTTTTTTTTCCTCTCTCTCTTGATGTGAAAAATGAAATATGCAATCCTTCAGCCTGAGTATGAATCTTATACCTAGATGAGCTCAGGATCATGAGAACTGCTTAAAAACTGAGTCAAAGGTTTCACCAAACTGTGTCTGAAGCTTGACATTTCTTTGAGACTTTCTGTGAGTTATTTTCTTGTAAATAAAGTTCCATATTTATTTTTTAAGTATTGCCATAATCTTGAGATATTAGGAGTTCATGGACAAGATAGACCAACAGTACACTAATTCAATATTCAATTTCGAGATTTAAAATATTTGGGCCAGCTGTCTGAATATATAATAGTCAAATCTTGAGTTTGTGAATAAATATATATACAAATGTTATCTTAGTAGCTCAAATATTTTCATTAGTGAAATTTTTCTAGTGACTGCACTGAATAAAGAAAGCCACTTCACAGAAACTTCTTAAAGTAGTGTAAAACCACTGCATGACCCATAAATATTCACGTAACATACATAATATACACAAACACAGACACACATAAATTAAAGCCCAGGGAAGCCTTAAAACTATTTGAATATTGTCTCCATGTTCTGTTGTTCAAACATGTCAGAACTGGTGATCCTGGCTTTTCATAAGAGTTATTGTTTTGATCCAAAATTGCCTTTCCAATAGGATTTTCTTATGAGGATTTTAAGACCCCAGTATTTTTAATTTTAGTTCAGAATGTTAAAGATAATCCACTGTACACTAGGTTCCAACTACAGAAAGTAATTTTAAGAGACAGGTCCAATAATGAATAGATATAAGTACAAATTCATGACAATTATTTTAATAAGAACAGAGTGTTTCAGACAAGATGTCTAACACAAAGTTGTGATTCCTTCCCTTGAACCCAACCTCAGAGATTCTACAGATGGAGAGGTAGTTCAATAGGTACCAGAAATCACCTCAGAAAACCAGAGAAAACCTTGGGAAAAGAGAAGGAAATGGAATCTTGTAGTGGAATGAATGTGGAGCCTAAACTGAGGTGTACCAGGGCCACAGATGGGGGACGCATTCAGTGAAGGAGTTCTCCCAGCTTTTCCCTGGGTGCACTGGAGATCATTCAGTGGTTTCTTCTGCATATGAAAGCAGCAAGATCTGCCGAATGTGGTGAAAAATCATCAAGGTTGTGCCAGGGGTGGAAAGCAAGCATTAAGCTTATAAAGACCTATTTGTCCTCAAGAATTTTCTCTTCCTCTACTTCTTTCCAGGTCTAGGCTAGGCAAATCAAAAGAGAGTGACAATTGGGAAAGTGCAATGGTTTCCTAAAAGGTAGACTTCTCTGAGTGATGGCACAAACTAGAAGTTGATTGACTCCAGATAATAGCAGTATATGCTCTTTACACCAAAATGAACTTTTTCAGCACAATCAAAGGAAAAAAAAAATAACTAGATAACTTTCTATGATGGGAAAGTAAAATCATGCCAAGCAATATCAAGTGCTGGTGAGGAGTCGGGAAAATGAAAAAAATTATTGTACTCTTGGTGGGACTGCAAGCTAATGGAGATATTTTTGGAGAGGAATCTGGAACTAATTGGTGAAATTAAGGATATGTATATCCTGTGAAATAGCATCTTACTCATTGTTTGCTTCAAACAGTTCACAGTGGAAAAATGTACAGGGTATTCATTATTATATTTTTTGTGGCAGCAGAAAATTGGAGGTGTGTATACACATATATACAGTATATACATACATTATATTGTATTTATTTATTTTCTTAATGTTTAGTCATAGGTTATCTACATACTTAGGAGTATATATATGTAGGTAGAGAGATAGATAGATAGATAAAAGTAAAGCCTTAGAATTACATATAGGGCCATCAACGTGTCTTAAAAGTCACTTTTAAAGAAGAAAGTACAATTTAATAGATGAAACGCACCTTACCATTTATATAAATTTAAAACATACAAACACCATCTTATATATTTTTTAAGGATATACTTAAGTTGAATTGGCAGCACATACAATCCATATATTGAAATGGATATCTATGAGTAGGAAAAGGAATAAAAGTTTGGCTAGATAGACGATTTGTGTCAATTATGATTACAGCAATTGCGTGCACTTCAGTCCAAAGACTTGAAGCTAAATCCCAAATCAAAACCAAAGCTGAAGGTAAAGCCCTAGAGCTGTGGGAGCTAAATACCATAATGTACTTGTGACTTAGAGAAGGGTTTACTGAATTCTAAAACCTTCTTTTAAATAAGTAGGCAAGGTCTATATGGCTTTAGTAAAACAAAGAAACATTATGTGCTAGGAGACTGAGTCCCAGGGATGAGCATATCTGAGGATCAGCTAGATGTTTAGTAAGGGCAGTACTGCAATGCAACATTCTAATGCTAACCATCAACACTGACTGAAAATTTAAGGGCACAGTCCCAGCAGGACTGCTTGCACTTCAGACAACAGTCACAAGTTCAGGGATCCAGAGGTCACCCACACTTCTGACCAACTGGCTGCTTCAGTGACCCTTTCAGGTTTGATAATTCTCTAAAATGACTCACAGAACTCAGGAAAGTGCTGAGTTGGAATTACTTTTATTATAGAACATAAAAATCAATACTAGTTAAAGGAAGAGATAATTGGTGAGTGAGAGGTATTCCCAAGTAGAATTGTGACATGATTAGCACCCTGGAAGTTGGAGTAGACTGGGGAGACTGGTGGCATACCTCCAAATTAGTAGAATTAAAGTTAGTACAATTAAAGTGAGATCACAAGGCACTACCAAGGGGCATCAAAAGAAGAGGCTAAAACCAGAGCCATTTAAGAAAAAGAATCAGAAATTCAAGACAGATTGATTTAAGGATAATACTGAGATCCCTAGCTTGGGAGCTGTTCAACCCCACATCAATGTGCAGGTTTGCTCTAAAAAGATGTTTTTGCTTAGGTCAGAGAAAAGCATTTGTTTCATAAATATATGGACAAAGTTAAACAGTTTGCATTATCGATTTAGAAAACAGACTTGGGAGTTTTAACGTGCCGAAAGAGTTCCGCTTTGGGGAGAACCATTCACAGGATAGTACCTTAAACAATGATGTTCTTTTTTTTTTTTTTCCTAACTGCTGAAGGAGCCTCCTCTTGGCATTCTGCTTTGTATTCTGACAGCTTTAGCGTTACCGTCTTGTCAGCTTCTGCAGAGGGACAGGCTTTATGGGTAAAAGGACATCATATACCAAACATAAGTGACCACTGGAAGCATAACACAGTCATTTTTTGAAAAGGACCATAAGATTCGTTTTAGCTACTTATACACAGGAAAGGGTTCTGCAGAAAAGCAACTTTGTTGCACCTTCTTAGAATTCTTTTAACAACGACACCAACACTGCCTTGCAAAAGATGTAAAGAAGGGAATTCTTCCTCAACTAAAAAGAAAATCTAGGATTTGAATTCTTTTGAGGGATAATTTGAGCCCTAGAAGGAAAGATTTTTTTTGTTTTTTTTTCCAAAATTGTTAACATAAATAACGCCCTTAGCTTATAACAGCTGCATACCCCTATGCTGAGAATGAATGCATTATGCAGCTTTGGAGTGCAAATGCATGTTTATCAGAGATCAGTACAAAAACTGAGAATGTTCCAAGAGCCAGACAGCTGGCAAGACCCCTGAGAGAAAGGGTAAGATTTCCTTTGGGAGTAAACTGATAACATATCTGTGGGGATGGTGGGGAATACCTAGCATTAATATGCTTAAAAATTGCTGTCGTGCTTGCACTTTTACCAGCTAAGGATGCAGTGTAAGTGCCAATCAAATCAATGTTTTGTGTTCATTTCATTTCACAGCATCTAGACTATACGTAAGTGAAAAGATGTGAGATTACATAACAGTACCATTTTAAATCAAAAATCAATAATTAAAAAAATTTTATATAGAGGTTGTCTTTAGAGCTCAGAACATGTTTTCAGATGTTTTTTTAAAGGCTTAGTTTGTTCCTGAGATTTAAACTACATTGTAAGAAACAAAGATTCTCACTCAGAGACTACAATTGACGCTTCCCCTCTGAGAATGCCTTCCAGGACACAGGCAACAAGATAAAGCCCCAGCTTTTCATGCCTTGTTCCTTCCTACATTTTCATCCTGAGCCTTGATAATTCTGTGTTATCCATTCTCTTTAAACATTATTTTCCAGGACTTTTAACCATGGATTGTAACAATGTAGAGGAAATAAAATTTTCAACACCAGTTCAATGATGGGTGTGATAGTACTAAAGCCACTAGAAGTCATTTTTCATGATTTATATTATATTTTGAGAGCACTCTATGCTGTTACTGCCAAACCATATTTTTATGTTAACTAAAATAGACATATATAAAGGTAAATGAACTTTTTTTTTTCATGGTCTGATCTAGTTCTACATTTTATAAAATCTTACTTATTAATTTGTTCATTTGGGGCAAAGTTCATACCATCATAATTTTAGACCTATTTTGGTATATGTTACAAAGATTTTCATATGTTTGAAATTTGACATTGGATAATTAATCATCACTTAACTGCACATTAGAAGGTAAGAGCTATATGAGCCATCAATGGCAAGCTTCCTATTTCAGGTCAAAAACTGAGCAAGATCATTTCTATCTTTAGAATTGGACATTCAATTTCAATGTGTATTCTATATCAGCATTTTATGACAATTTAAATTTCTTGATATTCCCTAAACATCTCATGCACATTAGCATTGTACCTTTACTTATGCTTTTATTTACCTTACAGAATAGCCTTTCCATCTGGCAAAATTCTACCATGATCTAGATCAAACGTCATCTGTTCACTGTGGGTTTCCTTCTCACCAAACTTATCTCTGACTTCTAATTTCTAACAGCCAAAAATTGTTCCATTTGCAATCACAAGAAGGAAAAGGAACTAGCGTACTCTTACTTACTCTGTACCTCACTATCTGATAACATGTTATCCTTCTTATACCTGAGGCTCCTGAATTTTATGTGGTTAGGTAACTTGCCCATGGTGACACAGAGAGGAAAGAGCAGGGCCAAAATGTGATGTGAATTGATAGAAAATAGAGCAAGTTTGTGCTCCTCATATATACAAGAAGATGGTAGTTTTAATTTATTTAGCCAAATTTCAGGTTACTAACTGAGCCTGCTTTTCTCTTATACTGTCTGCTGGGTAAAGTGTTATTTATAGGCTCCTCTCTCTCTCTCTCTCTCTCTCCTCCAACCCTTAAAACTGGGAGGTTAAGCTGATTTTGTACTTTTTAAGAAGATGACAAGAGAGTGCTTCCATTACTGTCCTCTTTAGACCACCTTGGACTCAGCAGATAAAAGTTATGGTCAGATTTGAAATGAAGTCTTCTGATAGAAATGTGGGGAAGATGCAAGAGGTCTCTTAGCTCTTTAATAATAAAATCCAGTCAAGATTACCTGAGTTTCCTGCACTTCTATATTACT
The DNA here is from genome assembly GCF_003676395.1 of Aethalodelphis obliquidens. Taxonomy (NCBI): domain Eukaryota; kingdom Metazoa; phylum Chordata; class Mammalia; order Artiodactyla; family Delphinidae; genus Aethalodelphis; species Aethalodelphis obliquidens. Next base: position 6,068,427 of record NW_020838012.1, on the reverse strand, counting down.
TTGCTTGGAAGTCAAATCTCCTTAATAATACAGTAACATGCAGATTTTCTTTGCCAGTGTGCCTTAACTTTACATCTCCCTCAAGGAAACAGTATTGGAGAAAACTTGATTGGAAAGATACGATTTGTGAATCCCTGCATCCCTTGGCCAAATATAGTCTAAAAAGTATTTGAATTCAACCATTACTTCCAACACTCCTACTATGCAATAATAACCCCAATATGCACTTGTCCCCATCTTATGTTATACCCCCATCAGGTTTTTGAGGTTCTACTGATTTTTATATCTCAGTATATACCCTAGTGACTGACAGATAAATGTATGAACAAATTCAACTGGAATTGAAGTAGATTTATTCTACTTCAGGTCAAATTAATATATTATAAATTCTGTATGAATTACTTATTAAGTATATAGAGGAAGTAGAATATAATGTGTTCTTTCTGTATAAAGATGATTCAGTTTCCTTCAGAAAAGTCTTTTCCACTAGTCATGAGGATGAACTGAAACCTATATATTCCTTCCTTTGTTCTGCTTGTGGCCAGTTGCAATTATTTGAAACATATAAATAAAGTAAGGTGTACAGTGTACATTCATGGAACAGAATGGCTATCTTTGTATGAAGCGTGCCGTCTCATATGGTGGATGAACCCCTGAGCTTGGCTTCATTAACACCAAGATCTAATGAGCTGAGATAATGGGCCCAGATTATAACACCAGCAGGGATCAAACCTAACTTAATTTGGTTATTCCTTGTTTTCATAGAACTGATGTTTAAAGTGAAATATCAGGTATATATATTTTCAAAGATTTCTGTCACAGTTCATGCATGTTCTGGTGTTTGGGCCTATAAAGTGAACCTCAGCTTATTATTCACTTATACTTATTCATTACTGAGCTGCTGCCAGAAATGGTATTTTCAGGTAGGTATAGTCCCATTAATAGAGTTGTGGTTAGGTGGTCAGGTGCCAATAGGTCAAGAAAAAGACAAGTCTTAACAGTATAGGAGACAAGCAGAAATTCTGATTTTGGAAACATAATTAGCTTGAGAAGACAAAATATAATAATCAGTGACTTTGACCCTTCTAAGCTGCTCTAAAGTAGCATAAAACTCCAAAATCATTTGATCTAATGATTACCTTACCCCCACTCAAGCAATTAAAAAAAATATATATATATATTTTGGAATATATATATTTGTATATATATATATATATATATATATATATATATATATCAACAAAACTAGTCAAGTGGTGACAAACCATAGCAACCTTCGGGCCATATGTGGAAATATGGCTCATGGCCTGTATTTGTAAGTTTCTTTATCTGTTGTCTATTGTTGCTTTCATGCTACAAAACAGACTTAAGTACTTACAACTGAAACCATACGGTCCTCAAAGTCTATAAAATATTTATTATCTTATCCTTTGAAGAAAAAGTTTGCTTAATGCTAAACTTTTAATAGTCATTTAATAGATATTAGCCAACTAAAAATTTAAGTTTTAACTTTCATCAGAATGACTTACTTTATCCCTGTAATGAGAAATGTGTAGAGATCTGTTTCTAGGACTTCAGTGCCGGTCTCTATGCCTTCTAGGTTGTTAATCATTTAACTTCTTTTGGTCTTAATTCCTTTAGCTATAAATATCTTCCATTGGGTTATATATTCTCTGGAATATTTTCTGTGCTTTAACTTTGTAAATTTAGTTTTGAGAATTTTAAAATATAATTCTTTAATTACCTTAGAAAACAACAATCTCCCCAAAACTGTACTATCTCTCTGACAATCCATCCTTTGCAATATGGAAGGAGGTTTGGGACTTCACCACTAACACCCAACACATAGAACAGATCTGAGAACCCAAGTGTAGCACTTCTGAAGTTTGTTATGAGACCCAGAGGAGTAACTTGGATGGACTAAATGGATTATAAAGGGAGAGTACAGCTTACTACCAAGTTCTACAAAACTCATATCTCCTCTGTCAGTATTGACTTTGTATAGATTCTACTCATATTTCTTAGTGAAGTCACTAGATGGGCTGTCATATGCTCATCTCCCCTAGACTTCCCAAACTATTATCCTCCATGATAGAGATCCAGCTTTCTTTCTATTAACTTCTTTGCTATAAAACTGCAAATATTCTAGGTTCTTCCTCATAAGATGGGATGGTTAGCATATGGTAAGGTAAGGGCATGGAAGTTTTATCCATCTCACCTAGATAGAGGCTAGTTAGGGCTGCTTCTAAGGCTCTAATATAAGATTTGCATATTTTCCTTCTTTATTTCGTATGTCTACTCAACAGTGGAATTGTAGATGAATTAATGGAGATGAGGATACAGCAGTATAATAGTGAATGAAGAAAGAAATTGAGAAATATCATTTCATTTTAATAATTTTACACCTTAAAAAATTAACATGGGGAACTGAATCCCCTGTTAGCCTACATATGAAAATTTTCACCACTTATAGGAACCAAGAGTCTTGATAAATTTTTGACTATTGTTTAGTAAATCAGCCACTGTATTTCATCTTGTAATTCTGTCATCTTATGTATTTTTGCATTTGGGAAGAATTAAAATCATGTACAAATGCCTCAAAGGCCCCATCTTTGCTCAGATATCCCCTTCTTCTTAATCCTTTGTTCAAGATCATTAAAATTTGTCTTTGCCTGAGCAAGGACTAATGAGATTTGGCTTTGGAAGTATCCTGGAAGACCAAGTGAAAACACTCAAAATTTAGGTCACTCTTTCCAACCTATTTCACTCTTTCCAACCTGTTAGAAATTGAACAGTGGAGTGTACCCAGCCTCCTACTGTCTGTACCAACCACAAATGAACATTGTTAGGTTGGTGGTCAGAACAATATAAACACTTTTTTGTTCTTAGACAGAGGAAGTAAAGTAATAAGAAATATGAATAAAATTTAAGTATATGGCTTTTACATTTCTTTTAATAAGAAATGAGTTTCTGTCTTTCAGTGTCTCAAAATTTCTGCCTCACTGTGATTAAGAGTCAAAGGCCATTCTGGCTCAGAGTCTTCCACTACATTAAATACATTCCAGCATAGGTATTCATGAAAGGATGCTAATCTCTTTGCTTATAGAAGTTTAATTTTGAAAACACATTTAGTATGATAACAATTCTTAAAATATGCCGTATGAAATGAGGAGATTATTTCACCATTTGCTATTAAAATCCATCCATAAGATTAGTTGATTTCTTTTTCCCCTTGATTAACCCAGGCCTTAGAGTTTAGAAAGAACCATATAAAAAAAAAAAAAAAAAAAAAGAAAGAACCATAAACTGGGAGCTCAGCTTTTCTAAAATTTTCACAAAAAGGGTCGTAATAAATCTGTGAGATTGACACCTGTGTCCCAGATACCACTTGAGAGCATAGAACAAGGCTATAAGCAATAACAATAAAAGATGGGTATTAATGTGAAGCATTAGCATAAAGAGTCTATAAAGCAGCTGTTCACAGAAAAATGGCAAGGGGATAAGATGGGGTATACCAATTCAAAGACAAAACCATAGAATAAAAAACTGAAAAAGGAAGAGGTCAAATTCAGTAAAGGGCTTGGGAGTCCATGAAAAATCCAAAGGTGTCAAAGTAAAGCCAAGCATCAGGGAGAAATGGTAATAAAATTGAAAACAAAAATTCAGGTAAAGCAGATGGCTTAAAGAAGGAGTTTGGTTAAATATTTAGTGATTAATTCCATAGTTACATTATTTAAACTTGAAAAAATTTTAACACAGTTCATGCAGAGAGTGACACAGAAGATAGTAGGGGCCTTGTATATCAGAAACAATTTTTTGTTTTTATTTTTCAATTGCAAACAAAAAATATATATTGAATGTTACTCAGAAGTATGAATTAACTAACAGAATTTAGGGAAAATTTGAACCACCAATGTGTAGGATGGATAAAGATAATGGAGTTCCCTGATCTAATTTAGTTAGCAAAAAGCCATGAACAATTTTTTTCAGTGTGTTACCTTTAAAATTACTTAGATCTACACATTTTCATTCTTATATATTGTGAGATTTAAATTCCCTAAATAAGAATTTATAGTGGCCTACCCTACCTCTTATGCCCAGACCATGAACAACAATTTCATTGTCATTTCAAGAAAAAAACTTAACTGTAGCTCCCTAAAGGAAATTCAGCTGTATATTATCAAAAAATGAAACATCTAAGGGTTTCTGGAACAAGAAATAGAAAAGATACAGTAACTCTTTTTAAAGACTTTTTTTTTTTTTGACATAGACCTTTTTAAAAGTCTTTACTGAATTTGTTACAATATTACTTTTGTTTTATGTTTTGGTTTTTTGGCCAGGAGGCATGTGGGATCTTAGCTCCCTGACCAGGGATCGAACCCTCACCCCCTGCATTGGAAGGCAAAGTCTTAACCACTGGACCTCCAGGGAAGTCCCTGGTGACTCTTGGTATTGAGATAGTATTCTACTATCATCAGAATTTTCTTGAGTCCTTGACCTGCCTGTAATGCAGTCTCATATCAATAACATTTTAATAACCCAGAAGATTCTAAGGACAAAGGAAACCCACTTCTGCATATCCATATCTTTTTGTTTTAACAGCTTTTTTGAAATTTAATTGATATATGATAAAAACTGCACATGTTTAATGTATACAATTTCATGAATTTAACACATGCATGCATCCATGATACACCATCACCACAATCAATGTAAAAAACATTCATCACCTCCAAAAGTTTTCTTGTGCCCTTCGTGTGTGTGTATGTGTGCATGTTTTGTTTGTTTTTGTTTAGTTTTGTTTGTGGTAAGAACACTTAACATGAGACCTACCTTCTTAACAAATTTTTGAGCAAAGAGACACCTCCTGGATCCCACCCCATTCCCAGTTAATACCCTTTAAATCTAGGTCCAATACAGACAGTAGAAAATTGAGTGGAAGAGAGACATGATGCCTTGATCCAGAGTCAAAGCTAAGTAGACTTTAGAAACTTTGAGATTCTCCTTTGTAAAGGACAAAATGGAAATACTATATATACATAAATATAGTGTTGATAATGATGTGTGGGTGTTTATTTTCTTACTTGGCAAAGGACTCATGTAGCTGGCGTTATAATGCACGATTATGATGGGGCAACTAAAAATAAACACAACAAAAATCAGCATTTTAAAGCAGACATCTAGACATCCAATTTATGTCAGAATACAGTAAAGCATTATGTTCACTACTAGTTGTGCTTCTCATCTTAAACAAGACATCCATGACTCTGATTTAACAGAGAGGAGAATATTAATTGGAGAAGAGACAGAAAACAACTTGAAATTCTAGATATGAAACTATCACAATATCTATTTTTCTGGTATGCCATGATTGTGGTCATTGTTTTCTTCTCCTTTACTGTATCCTGTATTCTAAAACCTAAATAGAACCCTCTCAAATTGGCATATGGAATGGAAAATCCCCGAGGCAGTTCTAGCTAAGGAAATTTATGGTGCTCCACAGGAAGCTTCATGATGCTATGCAAGGGCAGTAGATACAGAAGCTAGGCGGCCTCTCTGTCTTTGTATGTAAAGCTAATATGCATTTAAAATAGAGACCCATTATACATCATTTGTCCACTTTGGGATTCGCAAAGACATGGCAAAATATCTCAGTTTGCCACTTTTTGGTTCTGTAGGCCATTTCACATTTTTGTCCATATTACTGTCTGTAGGCAGAATGGAGGCAATACCATAATATGTCATTCTCTTAAATGGTGAAGGACTGTGTGTGTGTTGGGGAGTGGTGAGCTGGAGGATAGTTTTAAGAATTTAAAAGAAATAGTGATTCAATATTTTACTAATATAATCTATACACATAATTTTGTATGATAATATCGAAGATCAGATCTTATGAGAGTGATGCATTCTTGTCTATTTTATTTTAGTTGATTTTCATAAATCCAAATAATTTTGGCAAATTTCACTTTAAAATGCTTCATTAAATACATTCTTTATTTCACAATCAGGGCACCTACTGTTATATTTAATTATATGATTTAGTTAATGAAAATTAATTGTTTATTTTGCCTTTACAAATATATGCTGCTTAGAGTCACTTTGCATTTTATTAGTTAGTGAACTTTAATACACCATTTTCTTATTTCAGTGAACACCCAAAGATAAAAATAAACAAGGCTGTTAATTTTTCCTTGTTGGCTCTTGTTTAGACACGCCAGCTCTGTGATCCCCTACTACTCTGAGTCAGACATGGGAAAGCTTATTGTGCAGATGTTCCTGATATTTTACATATTAGAATAATCTCCACAGCCAAGAGGAACTAAAATGTTAATGCAATTAAATTCTTAATTTCAAATCCAAATATTTTACTTCCCTATAATAAATCCTACTCATTAAGTATGTAGCACATATGGGCAGAAATAATCCTCTCTAATCTAAGGGTCTCCAGGGTACTTACTTTACCTTTTTTTATTCTGATCATCAAAATATTATAATAGGCTAAAAGTATACATTTGTATACTATTATAACTGGGGTGGTGTATTAATTAGTAACTTCATAATATTTATCAAAATGATAAAAATTATTAAGAATTATTGAAATAAGGCACACACCCTGTAATGACCCACATGTACATTCATTCACACATGTAAACATACACTTATATATACATACACACACAATAATTTATATATTTGTGTCTATTATTTACAGGTTTACTATGTGGTGTGATACTGATTTCCTAACAAATTTCCAAATAATAGGCTGTTTATTTGAGGGGTGGGGTTGGTGTTCAAAGCTGGATTCTCTAAAATCTAAGATTCTGGAATTCTCATTTGAGTTTTCTGTCATGTTCTTGCCTAAACTGTCTGCCCTCACTATTCTGAGGTTATTAGCATACTGTTTTAAGCACTTAATGTGACCTGCTGAGTATTTCTTGGCCTCTCTTTTATGCTCTTATAAAGAAAAATTTACTACTTGTAATGTTGAGGTTTTCTGTCTCTTTAACCTGTTTTTATGTCATTTCCAGCCACTGAACTATTTCTGCCAGTTAAGTACTTTATATCTCATTTAGATATAAGAATCAAAACTTGTTTTGCAAAATGGTTGGACCTTGAACACATTATGGTAATTGAAATAAGTCAGACAGAGAAAGACAAATACTGTATCATCTCACTTATATATGCAATCTTATAACAAAAAAACAAACAAACTTATAGAAATAGAAAAAGAGATCAGAGTACTTGTGGTTATAAGAAAGATAAGATTCTTTTCATAAGAAAACGTCCAGAGATGAAGAGGATTGGAGGAAGGTAGTCAAAAGATACACATTTCTAGTTATAATATAAGCACTAGGGAGTAATGTACAACATGGTGACTATAGCTGACACCACTGTATGATATATAGGAAAGTTGTGAAGACTTCAGTAAATCCTATGATTTATCAAAGGGAGAATATGTTCACTTTTTTTCTTTCTTTTCTTTTTATTGTTTCTATATGAGAAGATGGATGTTAACTGAACCTATTGTGATAATCATTTCTCAATATATGTAAATCAAACCATCATGGCATATGCCTTAAAATTATACAGTGATGTATGTCAATTATTTCTCAATAAAACTGGAGAAAAACTTGTTTTGGATCTGAACTACAGAACAAATCATTTCAGCAAGTGAACAGGCTAAAGTTATTTATGTGGTAATGGATTAGAGTTGGAAACATTGGTCTGACTTCATGTTTAGCTTTATATAGACACAGGTGGTTACTTAGAGACATACTTACAGATGTGTGTGTATATACATTGGCTAGTATAAATACATATATTTTTTTCTGTCAGTTGAGAGATACTAAAACAGTCCAATAGCAGCAAGCACATCTGACATAAAAGTACTGGTTTCTAATACCACTGTCCAATAAGAGGAATTGTCCTCCTTGGAGAAATGGCTAATTCTAGTGTTTGGCCAAGCAATACACACGATGAGGCTGGAGTGTCTTGTACTGTCAGAAAGTAAAGAGTGCTCAAAACACATACACACACACAAATCTTGATAGGGTATGTCAAAGGCATATAGGAGCCAACTGAAAGAGCTCCTAATGGCCAAAGCTATAACAATAAAGGAAGTAATATTGTATTATAGCCCAAAGGATAAAATAAATAGATACGTATTAGCCCATCTTAATAAAAATAAACAATTGAATAAACAAAGGTAAAGAAGAGACAATGTCATCCTGAAGAATTCCAAATTATTGATGTAGAAAATCTGTGGTCAAGGAAGGTGGGGGAGATAACCTCCAGTTCTTAGGTGTAGCCTGCACATTGCAGTCTCCTGCAAAGAATTAACAGTGTGTAAAGGGAGAAAAGGAAGTAACTTTGCAGTGGAGAAACCTGACCAACACTCCCTCAGCCAGATGATCCAGCCCATCATCAAATCACAAATCCTGTTGATGGCATGCACCCCTAATATGATGTTTTGAAAATGATTCTTTACCTCTGGGGTCTCCCTTATAACCCATACCCGCAGTTGTATCATAAGAAAAGCATTAGAAAATTTTCAGTGGAGAATATCCTACAAAATAACTGACCAGCACACTTCAAAACTGTCGAGGTTATAAAGAATAAAGTTGGAGGAACTGTCACAGAAAAGAGAGAGCTAAGGAGACATGACCCCTAAATGTAGTGTGGTAACCTAGATGGGATTCTGGAACCGAAAAAGCTCATCAGATTAAAATTAAAGTAATACAAATAAACTACAGAATTTAGTTGATAATAATGTATCAATGTTGTTTTATTAATAATCACAAATGTACCATACTAATGTAAAATGGTAATAGGGGAAACTGGGTGTGGAATATATATTAACTTTCTGTATTTTCTTCTCAATTTTTCTGTAAATATAAAATGAAAATAGTCTATTTAAAACAAACAACAACAATAAATAAACAATTATTCCCCCAAGACTACCCTCAACAAGTCATCACGTCCTCACCCGCGGCCATGGCACAGTAGCGTGATACTTCCTGTATCATCCTGGAGCATCATGCAATTTCCTTAGAAAGCAACACAGGTAAGAGTTTCAAGAGCACTGATAACACATGCTAAGAATGTGTGGAAAATAATTGGAAAGTGATGAGTGTCAAGTATTTACCATCATAGTTTTCAATATAACTTATTTCATTTAAATTGTACTAACAGCTGAGCTTCACAACTGGCCCACAAAGTATCTGAAAATTTGACAAGTGGCTCTGGTTCCAATAAGAGTAAAATTTTGTTCCAATAAGAGTAAAAGTTGGCTCCAGCACATCACAGTAGCTTGGGAGTCTGCGTGTGTGTGTGTGTGTGTGTGTGTGTGTGTGTGTTTGTGTGTGTGTGTGTGTGTGTGTGTGTTGCATTTGATTAAGTTATTACTCAGTGATTTTTAAACAAACAACTAAATACTGTAACATAAAATTTTAATTTTAAGGAGTTTCTAAGATTTTAATTCCTTTTTAAGAAAGCACATAATGATTAATCCATTTAGTCCCAAAAGTAATTACCAGGCACTAACCTTTGTAAGGTATCCTCCAGTTGCAATGGGAAGAGAGGGAGAAAAATAAAAGTCTCCTTAACCTCAAATAATCTGTTTCTCCAAAAGCAGAGGCAGACATGAACTTGGAGGGAAGAAAATGGTACGGAGAAGAAATATAAACAGCCACAATTTCTATAAGTGTTTCAAGACAGAGATGGCGAGCATGATCTTACCCCACTATACATATGTAACAATGCTCAGGACATACACCTTCAGTGAAAAAGCCCTAAAGTGGAATTGTTTCAATGAAGTTTGGTGTAAGCACCCCCACCTCATATTTTATTTCCCTTTTCTCCTTATATTACTTATTTTCCTTTTCTGTATTTCATCACACCCAATAAACCATAGTGTATCATCAAATTTCACCTCTACCCTTGATCTCTGGCATAATCACATGAAAATATACACAGAGGTCAAACATAAATTCTCTGTATTTCTTGGACCAGGGTTCATGGGAAAATGTAACTCAAGGAATGTTTGTATTGTCTTGTTTTCCAGTTTGTCCTTCTAAAACTATTGAGGTCTACTATCAGAATTTGGTAGTAATTCTTCTGCCATAATTAAAGCTAATTCAGGAAGTATCTTATTGAAACTAAAGTGCTCACACACACACAAACACACAAATTATGTTGGAAAAGGGGACATACATAAAATCTCCTAATAGAGAAGTAAGCTACAGCTGCCTCAAAAGAATTAGGACCATAGCATACACAGTATACTCTGTCTGCCGTAAAGTCGAGGGCTGTGTTTCACCTCTGTGTTGACTACTGCAGGTCAACAATTTCAGGATAGGGCTCTACTTGAAGCTAATTTTACTACCTAGATTCACTGGCCCAACATACATTTACTCAGTGCATACATACATACATACACACATGTTTATTAAAATGTTAAGTTACTTTTATCTTGCTTTCTGTGGCTTGCAAATGAAGGACTGGGGTGCAAAATAGCATTTAATAAACCTCTCCCTGACCCCTAAATGTTCTTATAATCAAGATTAACTATTAAAAAAATTTTCTAAATATACACATACTGTTATGGGTTGAATTGTGTCCCTCCAAAATATTTTGAAGTCCCTGTGAATGTTCCCTATTTGGAAATAGGGTCTTTGCAGATGATCAGTTTAAGGGGAGGTGGTCCTCATTAGGGTGAGCCTTAATCCAATATGATGGTGTCCTTATAAAAAGGGAAAATTCAGACATAGAGACAGATAAGTATACAGAACACCATATAAAGATGAAGGCAGAGATTGAGTGATGTAGCAACAAGCCAAGAAATACCAAAGGGTACAAATCACCAGAAGCTAGGAAACAGACATGGCACAGAATTCTCCCTCAGAAGAAGCTAATTTTGCCAACACCTTGATCTCCGACATTATCCTTCTGAACTGTGAGAAAATGCATCTCTGTTGCTTAAGCCTCCCAGTTTGTGTACCTGGTTATGGCAGTCCTAGGAAATTAATATGCATATAGATAAATGATAAATGCAGGCCAGTAGGGAAAATACGAAAATAAATGAAAAAGACTTTGAGGAAGTACTTAAGATATAACTTAAGCAATGTTACTAGAAAATTGGATACTACTAGGTGAGTGTTGTGGACAGGTCAGCAGGACAGGAATTCTCAGGAGATAAGGTTGGAGAGGGACACACATTCAAGTGTCCCTGGGACATCCATTAATTATGTTATATCTTCATAATGTTCAGTGTTTTTATTTTGTTTGTTTACTCTCAAATGTGCACTGGTGTACACACCAGTGTACACCATATTTAAAATGGAAACCAACAAAGACCTACTGCATAGCACAGAGAACTCTGCTCAATATTATGTAACAATCTAAATGGGAAAATAATTTGAAAAAGAATAGATACATGTATATATATATAACTGAATGACTTTGTTGTACACCTGAAACTAACACAATATTGCTAATCAACTATACTCCAATATAAAAAGCTTTTTGGAAAAAATAGTACACGGGTGTAAATGATAAATTATAAGGTTGTCCTACATAGAGGTCACAATAGGAAGTGTAGATCATTATACATGAAACCAGAAGTCAGAGTCTTTTTTAAGAAAGAGAGTAGAATGATGCTTCATGTGTTAAAATAATTATTCTATGTGCCATATGGGGAACAGGTTAGAAGAGGAAAAGGTAGAAACAGGAAAAAGAGTTAGAAGACTGTATAACAAGTGTGAAACTCTCATGGATTCTAAAAGAAGCAAAAAAACTCCCTTTCTGTCTTGTGAGACTTACAGTCTGTTCATTGAAACACAACAAATTTTAATTAAAAAGTAAATTTAAATCTGTTTTAATAGAAGTATTAGCATATATTTCTGTCACAATAAGAAGTTCCCGGAAAACATGACGCTTTTTAAATCTCTCTGGCAGCTCATAAAGATATTTCCCATTTTGATTTATGAAGTTTGTCATTGCTCTACATTTGTGGGAACTGATCCATGTCAATCTAATGCCTATTAATGTTTGATTAACTCTCCTCATTATAGATACTAACTATCCTAGAGTCAGTACCTCTTCAAACTAGAGACTCTTTAGTGGCTCTGAGACCAAAAGTAACCTGTCCCTTTACTGCTACAGTAGAGTTTATCTCAGTTTTCATTGCTACCTCTTAGACCACCCAGGGCCCTTTCTCAACTCCTTCCAGACCCCTCCTTAGTCACTGCTTGATGGTCAACTGCAGTGAACTTGAGCCAATTTCCCCCTGTGCAAAGATGGAAAGTGTTCCATGAAGCTATTACTTCAGCGTCTTTTTTTGTTTCAACCTGTTCCTTTCCTGGCATCGCTCCTTGTCCTTACTTTTGCTTTCCAATCACTAGTCTTAGAGAGTTAAGCCTCTGCTTTCAGCAGAGTCTCTCAGCTCAGGTCTCTGCAAAATTTTACAGCCAGGATCATATTATGGTGCACTTTTTTCCCCTACTCCAAACTATCCACCTGATCTGAAATGAAACAACGTGTGAGCACTCTGTACATGTTCTATATGTATATAAATCATTTAATTATTGAGCAGTCAATCTTTGCACATATGGAATAGAAAATATGTATCTTTAAAAATCCAATATAAGGGTGGAGAGTAAAGATGGCAAAGGAGTAGGAAGATGTGGAGTTCATCTCTCTCCACAGATGCATCAGGAATACATCTATAGATGCAACAATTCTCACAGAACACTGGCTGAACACTAGCAGAAGGCCTTGGACACCAGAAAGGACTACAAAGATCCCTGCATAACTGGGTAGGATGAGAGGAAGTGCGACAGAACCTGTACCCCGGGGCAGGGGACCTGAAGCAGAGGAGAGATTCTCGAACTTGGGGAAAACCCCTCTCTGATGGGGAAATCGATTGGGAGAGAAGGGAAGCATTTGAGGCTGTCAGCAGACGGTGAAGCGGCTGATCAGTGGCAGAGAGGACAGAGTGAGAACTACACAGATGGTCCATACTATAGCCCTACATGACTGGGACATGTCTTCACAGGTGTGCAAGGCAAGGCGGCTGGGAGCTGGAGCGTGGGGATTGGAGAACAGGCCCTGGGCAAGAACTGCTGCTGGCTGTGGGGAGACGGACTGAGGGGATGGGAGGGAGGAAATCCACAGTAGGGAATGCCTATGGAGGAAGACCAGACTGCCATGGAAGCAGGGCTCTACAGCTGAGTCACACGCAGGGGGAGGAGCCACTATTGTAACCTCTCTCTCCCCACATGCTCCACCTGCCGACAGACAGTAGAAAAAGCCACCTCAGGGCTGGCCATCATGCACCTGCCCCAAGCAATAGAAAAAGACCTCTCAGAGCTGGCCTTTGCACGCCTGCTGCCAGGCACCAGAAAAGCCCCTCACTAGGGCCATATATCTTGCACCCGTGGCCACCAGCTTCCCTGTGCATTGTGTGCTGCTGGGGCTCCCGCGATCCAAGCAGTCATACAACCTTTGTGCCCTGTCCTCACTGGGGCAGACCCAAATGCTCTAGGGCGACCCCAGGAGCAGGCTCCTGTGGGTAGACCACACACAGAGGTGGGGATAAAACCAAGCTGAACCTCAGATACAGGGAGAGTAAGGAAGAGGATCAAAAATGTTTCCATCAACAAAGTGGCAGGGGTTGGGGGTGGTGGTGTGATGAATTGGGTGATTGGGATTGACATGCATACATTGATGTGTATAAAATTTATGACTAATAAGAACTTGCTGTGTAAAAAAATAAATAAAATTAAATTTATAAAAATGTTTTCATCAGCTGCACAAGCTGCAGATTAAATCCCCATGATCAGCTAGGTAGACCCTGTGTCTATGAAATATCTGAGTAGACAATGAGTGTTCCCACAAATTAAAATGTCTAGCTATGGCAGCTGTGGACTTTGGGGGCAAGCACATGCAGGAATTGTGCCAGGTTAGTGTCTGAGAGGTCCCCACAGGACCCACAGCAGTTCCAGGGACCAGCCCAGAGTCAGAGGAGAGCCTCTTGGGCAGGCGGAGGTGGGCTGTGCAAGAACACTTATAGCTGAGAGCCCAGGGAAACATAATTATTACTAATATTTTTATTTTGTTTTGATTAATTCTGTTGTTGGTTCTGGTTATTTTTTCTTTGTTTTACTCTTTTTTTTTTTTTTTTAGGTTTTGTGTTTTTGTTAGTTTTGATTCTAATTGTTTGATTTCATTTTGGGGTTCTTCTGTTTGTCTGGTTGTTCTCTTGCTTTTTGTTTTATTTTGTTCTGTTTTTGTTTCTTTTGCATGTGTGTATGTTTCCTTGTTTCTGTTTTGGTTTGTTTGATTTTGTTTTTATCATTTGTCTGGGGTTGTGTTTGTCTTTTCCTTCTTTTTCATTAATATATTTTTATTTTACTTTTTCATATTTCTATTTCTACCTTGCTTTTTTGTCTTCTTTCCCTTTTTCTTCTCCTGTTTTTTTCCATTTCTGTCGGTTTGTTTTGTCTCTTTGCTTCATTCTTCAGTTAGCACTCTGCTTTGGTTTTGTTTTTGGTTTTCTGTTTTTGTTAGTTTTCTTTTTAATTGTTTTTGTTCTTTGGTTTGTTTGTTTCTCTGGCTGTTCTTTTGCTTTTTGTTTTATTTAGTTCTGTATTTCTTTCTTTTGTGTGTGTGCATGTTTCCTTGTTTCTGTTTTTGTTTGTTTGATTTTACTTTTTACCATTTGTCTGGAGTTTTGTTAGTCTTTTTTCATTTTTTTAAGCTGCTTTATTGCCAGGATCAGCGACTTGCAGGGTCTTGGTTCCCCGACCAGAAGTCAGACCTGCCTGAGGCTCTGAGGAAAGAGCACCAAGTCCAGAACACTCGACCAATAGAGAATTCCCAGCCTCAGAGAAGATTAATCACTGAGAGCTCTCATGGAGGTATCTATCTGAATCCAAGACCCAGCTCCACCAACTGCCTGCAGTTCCCAGAGCTGGAAGCCTCTCACCAAACAACAAACAAGACAGGAACACAAATCCACCAGTCAGCACGCAGAGTACCTAAAGTCGTACTAAGCTCACAGAAACCCTAAAACACACCATCTGATATGGCCCTGCTCATCAGAGAGAGAAGACTCAGCTCCACCCACCAGAGCACAGGCACCAGTCTCTCCCATCGGGAAACCTATGCAAGACACTAGACCAACCTCACCAGTGGGGGCAGAGAACAGAAACAAGAGGAGCTACAACCCTGCAGCCTAGGGAAAGGAGACCTCAAATACTTCAAAGTAGACAAAATGAAAAGACAGAGAAATATCTTGCAGACAAAGGAGCAGAATAAAAACTCACAAGAAAAAATAAATGAAGAGGAAATAGGCAAATGAATCAGGCAACAGAATTCAGAGTAATGATAGTAAAGATGATCTAAAATCTCAGAAACAGAAGGGAGAAAATACAAGAAATGTTTAACAAGGATGTAAAAGAACTAAAGAGCAAACAAACAGTAATGAACAACACAACAATTGAAATTAAAAATACCCTAGAAAGAATCAATAGCAGAATAACTGAGGCAGAAGAACAGATAAGTGAGCTGGAAGATAGAATGGTGGAAATAACTGCCACAGAGTAGAATGAAGAAAAAACAATGAAAATCACTGAGGACAGTCTCAGAGACCATTGGGACAACATTAAGCACATCAACATTTGAATTATAGGTGTTCCAGAAGAAGAAAGAAAGAAAGAAAGGGTCTGAGAAAATATTTGAAGAAATTATAGTCAAAAACTTCCCCAACATGGGAAAGGAAATAGTCAATCAAGTCCAGGAAGTGCAGAGAGTCCCTTACAGGATAAACTGAAGGAGAAACATGCCGAGGCACATAATAATCAAACTAACAAAAATTAAATACAAAGAAAAAATATTAAAAGCAGCAAGAGAAAACCAACAAATAGCATGCAAGGGAATCCCCATAGGTTAGCAGCTGAACTTTCAGCAGAAACTCTGCAAGGCAGAAGGGAATGGCAGGATATATTTGAAGTAATAAAAGGGAAAAACCTACAACCAAGATTACAGCAAGGGTCTCACTCCAATTCAATGGAGAAATCAAAAGCTTTACAGACAAGCAAAAGCTAAGAGAATTTAATACCACCAAACCAGCTTTCCAACAAATGCTAAAGGAATTCCTATAGGAAGGAAACACAACAGAAGGAAAAGACCTACAAGTACAAACCCAAACCAATTAAGAAAATGGTAATAGGAACATGCATATCAATAATTACCTTAAATGTAAATGGATTAAATGCTCCAACCATAAAAACACAGACTGGCTGAATTGATACAAAAACAAGACCTGTATATATTATGTCTACAATAGACCCACTTCAGACTTAGGGACACATACAGACTGAAGGTGAGGGAATGTAAAAAGATATTCCATGCAAATGGAAATCAAAAGAAAGTTGGAGTAGCAATACTCATATCAGACAAAATAGACTTTATAATAAAGACTATTACAAGAGATAAGGAAGGACAATTTATAATGATCAAGGGATCAATCCAAGAAAAGATATAACAATTGTAAATATTTATGCACCGTATATAGGAACACCTCAGTATATAAGGCAAATGCTAACAGCCATAAAGGGGAAATCGACAGTAACACAATAATAGTAAGTGACTTTAACACCCCACTTTCACCAATGGACAGATCACCCAAAAAGAAAATAAAAAGGAAACACAAGCTTTAAATGACACATTAGACCAGGTGAACATATTGATATTTATAAGATATTCCATCCAAAACAACAGAATACACTTTCTTCTCAAGTGCTCACAAACATTCTCCAAGATAGATTACATCTTGGGTCACAAATCAAGCCTAGGTAAAGTTAAGAAAATTGAAATCATATCAAGCATCTTTTCCAACCAAAACTTTATGAGACTAGGTATCAATTACAGGAAAAAAAACTGTAAAAAATTCAAACACTAGGAGGCTAAACAATACACTGCTAAACAACCAAGATATCACTGGAGAAATCAAACAGGAAATCAAAACATACCTAGAGGGCTTCCCTGGTGGCGCAGTGGTTGAGAGTCTGCCTGCCGATTCAGGGGACATGTGTTCGTGCCCCGGTCCGAGAAGATCCCACATGCCGCGGAGCGGCTGGGCCAGTGAGCCATGGCCACTGAGCCTGCACGTCCGGAGCCTGTGCTCCACAGCGGGAGAGGCCACAACAGTGAGAGGCCCGCGTACCGCAAATAAAAACACACACACAAAAAAAACAACCCAAAAAACAAAAAACATACCTAGAAACAAATGACAATGAAAACATGATGACTCAAAACCTATGGGATGTAGCAAAAACAGTTCTAAGAGGGAAGTTTATGCCAATACAATCCTATCACAAGAAACAAGAAAAACCTCAAATAAACAACCTAAGTTTACACCTAAAGCAGTTAGGGAAAGAAGAACAAACAAACCAAAAAAATCCCCAAAGTTGCCAAAAGGAAAGAAATGATAAAGATCAGATCAGAAATAAATGAAAAAGAAATGAAGTAAACAATAACAAAGATCAATAAAACTAAAAGCTGGTTCTTTGTGAAGATAAACAAAATTGATAAACCATTAGACAGACTCATCAGGAAAAATGAGAGAAGACTCATATCAACAGAATTAGAAGTGAAAAAGGAGAAGTAATAACTGACACCACAGAAATACAAACATCATGAGAGAGTATTATAAGCAACTCTTTGCCAATAAGATGGACAACCTGGAAGAAATGAACAAATTCTTAGAAAAGTACACACTTCCAAGACAGAACCAGGAAGAAATAGAAAATATGAACAGACCAATCACAAGCACTGAAATTTAAACAGTGATTAAAAATCTTCCAACAAAAAAAGCCCAGGGCCAGATGGCTTCATAGGCGAATTCTATCAAACATTTAGAGAAGAGCTAACACCTATCCTTCTCAAACTCTTCCAAAATATAGCACAAGAAGGAACACTCTCAAACTATTACTATGAGGTCACCATCACCCTGACACCAAAACCAGACAATGATGTCATGAAAAAAGAAAATTACAGACCAATATCACTGATGAACATAGATGCAAAAATCCTCAACAAAATACTAGCAAGCAGAATAAACAGTACAATAAAAGGATCATACACCATGATCCAGTGAGGTTTATTCCAGGAATGTAAGGAATCTTCAGTATATGCATATCAATCAATGTGATATACCATATTAACAAATTGAAGGATAAAAACCATATTTTAATCTCAATAGGTGCAGACAAAGCTTTCAACAAAATTCAACACTTATTTATGATAAAAACTCTCCAGAAAGTGGGCACAGAGGAAACCTACCTCAACATTAAAAAAAAGCCATATATGACAAACCCACAACCAATCATTCTCAATGATGAAAAACTGAAAGTGTTTCCTCTAACATCAGGAATAAGACAAGGGTGCCCACTCTCACCATTATTATTCAATATGGTTTTGGAAGTTTTAGCCATGGCAATCAGAGAAGAAAAAGAAATAAAATGAATCCAAGTTGTAAAAGAAGACATAAAACTCTCACTGTTTGCAGATGGCATGATACTATACATAGAAAACCCTAAAGATGCCACCAGAAAACTACTAGAGATAATCAATGAATTTGGTAAATTAGCAGTATACAAAAGTAATGCACAAAAATCCCTTGCATTCCTATACACTAACAACAAAAATCAGAAAGATAAATTAAGGAAACACTCCCATTTACCATTACAAGAAAAATAATAAAATACCTAGGAATAAAGCTACCTAAGGAGGCAAAAGACCTGTATGCAGAAAATTATAAAACACTGATGAAAGAAATCAAAGATGATACAAACAGATGTAGAGAAATACGATGTTCTTTGATTGGAAGAATTAACATTGTGAAAATTACTATACTACCCAAGGCAATCTACAGGCTCAATGCAATCCCTATCAAACTACCACTGGCATTTTTCACAGAATTAGAACAAAAAATTTACAATTTGTTGGAAACACAAGGACTCCAAATACCAAAAACAATCTTGAGAAAGAAAAAAGGAGCTGGAAGAATCAGGCTCCCTGACTTCAGACTATTCTACAAAGCTACAGTAATCCAGGCTTTATGGTACTGGCACAAAAAACAGCAAAGTAGATCAATGGAACAGGATAGAAACCCAGAAATAAACCCATGCACATATGGTAACCTTATCTTTGACAAAGGAGGCAAGAATGTAAAATGGAGAAAAGACAGCCTGTTCAGTAAATGGTGCTGGAAAAACTGAACAGCTACATGTAAAAGAAGGAAATGAGAATACTTCCTAACACCATACACAAAAAATAAATTCAAAATGGATTAAGGACCTAAATGTAAGGCCAGACACTATAAAACTCTTAGAGGAAAACATAGGCAGAACACTCTATGCCATAAATCACAGCAAGATATTTTTTGACCCTCCTTGTAGAGAAAAGGAAATAAACACAAAAATAAATAAATGGGACCTGATGAAACTCAAAAGCTTTTGCACAGCAAAGGAAACCATACACAAGAGAAAATGACAAGCCTCAGAATGGGAGAAAATATTTGCAAATGAAGCAATTGATGAAGGATTAATCTCCAAAATATACAAGCAACTCATGCAGCTCAATATCAAAAAATAAAACAACCCTATCCAAAAATGAGCAGAAGACCTAAATAGACATTTCTCCAAAGAAGAGGTAAAGATTGCCAAAAAACACATGAAAAGGTGATCAACATCACTAATTATTAGAGAAATGCAAATCAAAACCACAATGACATATCACCTCACACTGGTCAGAATGGCCATCATTAAATAATCTAGAAACAATAAATGCTGGAGAGGGTGTGGAGAAAGGGAACCCTCCCTGCACTGTTGGTAGGAATGCAAATTGATACAGCCATTGTGGAGAACAGTAAGGAGGTTCCTTAAAATATTATATGATCCAGCAATCCACTACTGGGCATATACCCTGAGAAAAACATAATTCAAAAAGATACATGCACCACAATGTTCATTGCAGCACTGTTCACAATAGCGAGGACATGGAAGCAACCTAAATGTCCATCGAAAGATGAATGGATAAACAAGATGTGGCATATATATATACAATGGAATATTACTCAGTTATAAAAAGGATCGAAACTGAGTTATTTGTAGTGAGGTGGATGGACCCAAAGTCTGTCATACAGAGTGAAGTAAGTCAGAAAGAGAAAACACATACCGTATGCTAACGCATATATATGGAATCTAGAAAATTTATACTGATGGTCCTAGTGACAGGACAGGAATAAAGATGCAGATGTAGAGAATGAACTTGAGGACACACGGTGGGGAGGAGAGGCTGGGACATAGTGAGAGAGTAGCAAATATACACTACCAAACATAAAATAGATAGCTAGTGGGAAGCTGCTGCACAGCACAGGAAGATCACCTCAATGTTTTGTCATGACCTAGAGTGATAGACTAGTGAGGGTGGGAGGGAGACTCAAGAGGGAGGGGATATGGGCTTATAAGTATACATATAGCTGATTCACTTTGTTGTACAGCAGAAACTAACACAACATTGTAAAGCAATTTTACTCCAATAAAGGTGTACAAAAAGAAAAACAAAATCCAAATAAGAATTTTCAGGTTACTACAGATGGTCCCCAACTCTGGATGGTTCGACTTAGGATCTTTTGACTTTATGATGGTGTGAAATCAATATTCATTCAGTAGAAATCTTACTTTGAATTTTTAGCTTTTCCTGGACTAGGGACATGGGGTTAGATACTCGTGATGTTGGGCGAGAGGAGTGAGACTTAGTTCCACCAACCATGTGATCAGGAGGGTAAACGACCGATAAATTTACAGCCATTCTGTTTTTCACTTTCAGTACAATAGCCAATGAATTACATGAAGTATTCAACACTTTATTATTAAAAAAAAAGCTTTGTGTTAGGTGATTTTGCTCAACTCTAGGCTAACACAAGTGTTCTAGGCTAAGCTATGATGTTCAGTAGGTTAGGTGTATTCAGTGCATTTTGACTTAAAATATTTTTGATTTAGGGTAAGTTTATTGGCATGTAATCCCATCATAAGTGAACGATGATCTGTAGTGAAAATTAAGAGAAGAAACGGAACAGTACCCAGAGACCACAAAATATTTGCAGAAGGAGATGCTGGCAATGAAATCTACATCAATAGGCTTCCTATTTAATGATTAATCATCTACTTATTTATCTTTCCTCATAGACTGCTATCTTCTTTAGGATGAAACTCTAGATACCAAAAATCACCTCCATAGGATTTGGAATAGAGTAGGACCTTGATACATATGGATTAAATGAAAGACAGGAAAGAAAGCAAAAAGGAAAGTGAATCACTCCATATAGTATATTTTCCTGTGCTCTGATAGTCTCCATCCTATAAAGTTCCACACTGTAAACCACATTATAATGTAGAGTTACTACTAGGCTGTAGGGAGAGACAGGGTACATGGCGGTTTTGTTCACAGTTGTATCTTCTCTTAACACCAAACATGCACCCAATAAATATTTAGTGACTGAATGAGTCTAATATAGATCAGTATAGAAGACAAAAAATGTTAATTCTCATGAAAAATCAATCATGGGAGAAGAAAGGATTCAATTAGATTCACTTTATTTCCACTGACTGAATCTTAAAGTATAACTCAATTGACCAAGGACAATTTTAAGCATATAGACTAGAATCATTGTATTTTACTCCCTTAACAATGTTTTATTGAAATTTTTTGATGAAAGACTTGCATTCTATTTCATTGTGTATGATTAAAAAATCATATTGAAGTATAACTTTATAGAACAATAAGAGTGATGGGCACAGTTTATAGTTTTACATTTTAATACAGTTTAAAAATAGAAACTATTTATAGACTATCTATCTCCATTAATGTACTCCACTTGTTAAATATGATTTTGGAAACTACTTAGTCTTTACTGTTTTCCAAAGATAAAAATAGTGTATAATTGATTACAATTATGAGATTGTAACAATTGATGGGATAGCTAAATAAAGGAAGCATATTCTAAGTTGCTTGAGGGAAGATCTTATTCTTCATACAAGAAAACATGTAGTCTCCCATAATTTTCAACATATGTTCTATTTGTAGCTCAATAACATTTAAACAATGTTAAATTGAAGTCAATAAGATAAGTAGAAGCATCTGGTAAATACATGTCAGATATATTCATTGGAAACCATTTTTAAAATTTTTACCCTCCTATATTGAACTACTAGGACTTGGTCTTCAGGGTAGTCAACCAAAGGCAAAAATTTGTTAAGTATCTTGTATCTGCATTTCCTTTGGAAAAACTATTATATTTTAATTAAATCTACTCTGAAATAGTTCTTATATCTTCTTTGTATTTCAAAACCTTACAATTTTAAGAGCTTAGAGAGCAATGATTTGGTGACATGTCCCTCAATTTGGGTATGCCTGGTGTTTCTTCATTATTATATTCAGATTATGTATTTCTGGCTTAAGCAACATCAAAATAGTATTTGATCCTTATCAGTGTATCATATCAGGAGAATCATGATACCAGCTGATTCTATTACTGGTGATATTGCACTTGATCTATTGGCTAAAGTAGCATCTGCCAGATTTCTTATCTATGAAGTTACTATATTCTCTTTGATATTAATAATTAATTTTTGAGGGGGCAGATTGGGTCTACATGATTATCTTGTATCTTGTCAAACTTTCACTTACACATTTTGGTATCAATTAATGATTATTGACATAAATTGACTGATATAAGCCTTTAATATACTTGTGTATCCAAGACTAAAACAAAAGTGAAGATTTAAAATAGTGATACATAATATAAATAATATATAATGCCAATTCTTTTTTTTTCTGATGATGCCATTGTGTCTTAGGAGGTAATAGATGAGCTAACAGTTGAATGACAAGAAGGACACATCATGAAAAATCTGGGAGCAGAGATTTCCAAGCAGAGAGAACAGCAAGACCAAAAACACTATGGAAGAAAAGATGTTGACATTTTCAGCCATAGAAGGAAGGTCATTTGATGAACCATGGAAATGGAGGAGAAGTGAGGAAGAAGATGAAATTAGAGATGCAGGCAGACCAGATCATGGGCAGCAGGCATTGTAGGTCTTGGTAACAATTATGAATTTTATGCTAAATTCCATAAGTGAGCATTGGAGCAGAGAAATGATATGGACAGTATAAACTACTTTTCCTTAGAGAAATATATATATATATATATGCACAATCTATTACTAATGTATTTATTTGGGAAGTTTTTAAACTGCTCTTAAATACCTACTTTACTATTGGATTTAGCTTAACTTCAGGAAAATATTTCTTTAAATTTAGATATTTGCATTATACATAGTCATCAAGAATAGACAAATGTGTGTATTATATTTTGACCTATAAAATATCAATAAAATTTTGGAAAATAAATGTGTTCCTCAATTAAATCATCAGTGGTGCAGGTATAGGTAATGACAAACACATGCAAAGAACAATTTTTTAAAAAAGAGATAAAAAACCAAAATCTTCAGAACACTTATTTTTTAAAACCTTTTCTATTCTAGATTTGACAGTGTCAGACAATTTTACTGTTCTTTTTTGAAGTTTCTCCAGAGACACGTACATTACGTATTAGTTAATATAAGATGAAGAATGACAGGTTCCCGTATATCCTCAGAGCTATCACACTTTCCTGGGTCAACCAAGGTGAGTCTTTTCTTATCCATCATATGATTTACAAATCTAGGACATAGTTACTTCACTGCACTTTTGGTGCTGTCTCTTGTCTGGTGATCATATATTTCACAATTAATTGGAGGGTTATTATCAGCTTCAGTGAAATTTTAGAACTTCTGGTCCAGTGTACCATCCCAGGAGAACAGAGAGCATGTCATATTGTACAGATAACTTTGTAATTATTTAGATTTACCATAGCACAATCTTTACAGCATGTTGCAATTACTGAGCATGACCACAAAATAATGTCCTCTTTTCCCACAGTTCCTCCAGCATAAATCAGACTAGAAAGCCTAGAGTTATCATAACTTAGTGTATAAATTAAATAAGGTCTGGTATCAAATTTCCATAAAATTACACGGTATACTGCAATATTTTGTATATTCAAAATACTTTCCAAACCAAGGTCAATCTTCAGGGATTTTTGCCCTTTTTTTTTTTTAGCAAATAACCTTCTTATTACAAAAGAGTAAAAATCTCACAGTTCTGCAGGATAATTTAGATGTTACATCCCAAGAGAAAATATGCCAAAGATCCATAGATTTCTCATGTCTATGAAAATTTTGTTTTTCTAATTAGAGATTCTGAATGCTTTATTGAAATCGGACTCCTATGCAAGAAGAAAAAAAAAAAAAGGAAACTGTTAAACATGAGCAAGGTAATTGTGGAAATCCTTTCAGAAAATATAAACAAAATCCCTTTATTATTTGACTTATCTTTGCTGAACTGGAGAAAAAATCAGTGTAGGTGATTCTGTGAAGGGTAATCATGTCTTATCAGCAAAACAAAGATGAGAGAGGAATCCAGATCCAGTTCTAGAAGACAAGTCTGATTTTCTGACCTTCAAGTTGGAAAGCTGACTTGGCTGTATCCACAAATGAAAGTCCTCCATATTAGCAAAAGCAAAAAATATCTACACTGTAGGGAGGACCATTATGTGTGCATCAAGGATCCTGCCCTCCCACATTTCCTCAAAATGTCAGTCACCTGGAAGAAGAACACACGTTTGTAAAGCTTCCATTAGCCACTGCATGGAGAAGAAAGCATGCCAGGGAGGCAAAGAAACATTTTAACTCATACAAATTTGTGTAGACAAGGTGGAAAACTATTAAAAAGACTTGGATCCAGATCCTGATTCTTCCAATAGCCAAATGTGAAAGCTTAAGCAAATGACTCAACATATAATGTGAAGTTCAAAATAACCAACTCGTTCGTGATGCAGATGGAATGCAATGATGTATAAAATGTGCTTGCAAGTTAGTAGATATTCAATTTAATGTTACCTTCCTGGTCTACTTCATTATCTTATGTTTTTCTCTCATAGTAGAAATGGGAGAAACCAACACATCAAGTTCCAACTTTATTTGACAACATTTATTGGGTACTCACTATGGCAAGATCCATACTAAATTCTGAAGGTAGAAAAAGACAGGAAGAATAATACTAAAATAGAATATCATTTCTGAAATCTACCAAAGTACGACACTCAAGGTAAATTTCATATAACACATTTACGATTGCTGGCTTTTCTCGATGTGAGAGAGTATTAGTGCCCTTCTAATTTTGTCCATGTATTCATGAACTTTGACCAATTGTATTTCAATTCCACATATATATTTTCCTTATACATGTCAGATTGTAATTATACATACAAGGATTCTGGAGTCAGGATTGACCTTAAATGAAACCCTGCCTTTTAAGTGCCGATGACCTTCGGCAATTTAAACGACCTAAGCCTCAGTTTCTGCTTCTATAAATTGGGGCATATTTATCATTTTGGGTATTAATTGAGATAATATATTCAAAGTCTTTAGAAAACTGTGAACTCATAGTAAGTGCTCAATAAATATTGGTTACTTTTATTATCATTATTACTGTTATTTTTGTAAGGTCATAATAAGGAACATAATGTATAAGTTTTTTCAAGGATAATCTCCTGGGAAGATTTTCAATATATAAGCTTCATTTACCTTTCTCAAGAACTAGAATAAAAATTCTTGGAATTTTCCCAATATACCATTGCATTAATTGGCCGGGGTGGGGGGTAAGCATTGCAGAAGAACAGCATAAGGAGAACTCTTTATAAATAATTCTTCCCTAGAAATTATTCCAGTAGTATTAGTAGAATTCCATAAAAGTAGTACCTACCTACCTAATGAAAGGTTTATATCATAGAAAGAATAAAAAGGAAAAGAAAGCCTTCTAAATGTGACAGTTGTTACAAAACTTCCCCAAGTTTTTTTTTAATAATAAGCAGTAATATTTTATAAAGTAACATTCACTTTTATAACTAATAAACACATTAGATTTGACTACAGAAGAAAAGCAAAAAATAGCATTATAAGGTATTGAATAATGGAAATTTAAGGTTCCTTTGCCACTTGGAAAAATGCTTGGTAACAGTAATCAATCGTTTATATTTTATTATTTGAAAGGACTTTCATAACCTATGTTGTTTTCACAACAACCCCATGATAATAATCAAGTTATGGAAAATTGTGTTGCTCAACACAAACAGCTAGTGGCTGGTGGAGCTGGCTTAAATTCAAACCTTCTAGTAATAATTCCATTTTGTTCCTGTTAATGCTTCCTCCCTGCTGCATTTCCTATTCTAGGAAAATAAGATGTAGGATCAAAGTACAGTTTTTGTATCCTGTTCTGGTAATTCTATCCTGAATACACCTTGATATTTCAAACATTGTATAAATTTTTCTTGAATTAATATATACGTGATTTTCTGCAGAGTTTAAGGGAGTTTAAAAGAATAGAAGTTGATGATAAGCAGTTTAAATGTATTTACTGTATTTTAAAATAATTCTGTACGTTAGACTAAAAAACACATGCTTTTTCATTGGAAAGTTAATTCAGTAGTAAGGATAAGTAAGAAAATCTTTTTCAACTCTGAATATACAGGAATACCGGCTGTCTAGTTTCATTAATCTGGTCATGTAGAATTTGTCCTCAGAGCACAATACAAAATGTGGTATTTCTCCCAGAAATTTTTCTGAGTTTCAGAACATCCCAGAATTATCCCTGATATTCTGTGATTAAAAGAGCATAAGCATTTAGCTAAGAAGTCTTCTTATCTATATTTTATCCTGGCCAATTTAAACTCAGTTATTACAGCTAACAAAGCCCTCTGAAACAAAGTTGTGGATGAGGTTCTCAGTTTTGTAGATATCCCTGAGGCCTAGATGATGATATAGCTAAACTATTATTGGCCCACCTTTCTCCAGCTATCATCTGTGTTGCCTACATGTAGAGAGAGTTTCTGGCACCACTAATTGTATCTTACCTCCAAAAATATTCTTTTGGAATAGTCAACACAGCTAGAAGCAAGATGTAATGTCACAATGTCAGAAAAGTCATAAGATCTATTCTAAAGCGTATGCCATGTCAGGACTAAAGTTAAAGGGACAGGAAGTTAGGAAATGTTCTTAATAGAGCACTGTATCTTTTCAGCTATGTTATGTGCCATCAGCTTTTCTCAGGGCAGAAGAAAAGAAGTGAGCTGTGCTTTGCTCACCTTTCAATAATACTGCTCACCTGTGACTTTAATGCCTGTATGTAGTAAACACCATTGTTTTCACGGTACACTGTATCCCAATTACCCATGCTCTTATTCAATGTGTGGTTATCTAGGTTTTTAATTTTTTTCTGTCAGCTTTTTGGGCCATTTTACATGTCAAAGAGTTGAATCAAAGACTAACAAATTTGTAAATCTCCCCTCTTTCCTGAGAGTAACAATAAAAGGACTGATAGATGAAAAGATTAGAACTCTTGGGTGAGTAAGGTTGTTTGGTGACCTGTATTACAAGTTTTTCAAGATAGCAGAAT
Organism: Aethalodelphis obliquidens; assembly: GCF_003676395.1. Classification (NCBI taxonomy): domain Eukaryota; kingdom Metazoa; phylum Chordata; class Mammalia; order Artiodactyla; family Delphinidae; genus Aethalodelphis; species Aethalodelphis obliquidens. Next base: position 6,040,806 of record NW_020838012.1, on the reverse strand, counting down.
CCCTTTATGCTCAGAGAAACAGAACTTTTCTTCATATAACTAAGAATCCAAAAAGTAAAATCTCCCTGCTCTCATGCTTACAACTGAAGAAAATTAAATTTAAGCTAGCTTCATTTTGGCCTATATGCAATGGTGTTTCATTACAGAAATACAGAGTATTCGAATTTGGTTGTTTAATACAGAATTATACCATTTAATCACCTCTTGTCTATTTTTAGCCTTTAAAAATTAGACACAATTTAAGAGAGTAAGATTAGGTAACAATACCTGAGATAACAAGATCACCATAACTAAACTAAAAAATATACCTGAACTTCCACCTGCAACCACAAACCTCAGATTCTATCTGTATATCCCAGAGATATTTAAACTCAACAAACAAAAAACACTCTTTGCTGATGAAAAGATGATCTTTCTGTATTCTTCACTTCAAACGATAGTACCCTTATCCATCCTAATATCCAACCTAGAAACACAAAAAAACATTCTTTGCTCTTTGTGGTACCTTGTTTTTCCACATTTGTCATTGAATAATCCAGATGAATTTACCAAAAATTCTTCAGAAATTAAACCCATTCTCTCATCCCTCTTTGCATTAACTTCCGGTTTTATCACTCATCACTTAACTGATCTCTTTGCTTTAATTCTGCTTCCCAGAGATATCTACCTAAAATATGAGTCCATTTAGTCATTCTCCCTCAAACAATGCCTACAAGACTCATTGCCTAAAAGCAAATTATATTCTTAATGTCCATATGTTAGTGCATCTATAGTGTATCTCCTGTCTAGACTCAGATCTCACCATTACCTTCTGTGCCAGCCATGCTCTGCATAAAAGACCATTTTATTGAGGGCCTGGCTACCACTTTTTCTTGGCTGCAAACTATTATGGAAATAAAGTTAAAATGCAGTAGCAGGTTTAGAGAAATCTACAGTGGTGGATAGTGGCTGGTGTTAAAATAGAATGTTAAAGGTGGTCTTTGTCCATTCAGGCTGATAAAACAAAATAATACAGACTGGGTAGCCTATAAAAAACAAAAGTCTATTGCTTACAGTTCTAAAGACTGAAAGTCCAAGATCAGAGTGCCAGCTTTGTCAGATTATTTTCCTGGTTGCAGACTTTTCACTGTTTTCTTATATGGCTGCTGGGGTGAGGGAGTTTTCTGGGGCCTCTTTGACACTAATCCCATTCTTAGGCTTCACCCTCATGACCTGTCACATCCTGAAAAACCCACCTACTAATATCAGCACATTTTTAGGGTTAGGGTTTCAGCATATGAATTTTGGGGGACACAAATGTTCAGACTTTAGAAAGGGTCTGGGAAAAGACATAAGAAGTTTGAAATTTAAGAAAATATATACATTAATTTCCTGCCAAATGGTAAACTAGGAAATTCTGCTTCCTCCCTCCTCAAATTTAATCCTAGAAAAATGGTTGAAAAAGGGTGGACATGGATATGAAGAGATAATAAAACACTGTGAGAAAATCTGAGAAGGTTCACCTAAGATGGTGTTAGAGGTATGAATACAGCCTGGAAGGAAAGGTGGTAGGAAGGAAGAGTTAGATTGGAAAAAGGTGGTTTTAGCTTGCTATGCTTTTCCCTTTCATTGCCTTGAAATAAAAATTTTCTCTTTATCAAAAAATTGCCTTCCCTAAAGAATTGCTTTTATTCTGCATTGCTTGAAATAATCTTTACTTATCTATTTTTTATTACAGACATTAGACATATGCAATATCCTAGATCTAAAGTACGGGCGAGAAGACATTATCAGATCAGCACAAAATTTTATTAACATGAGAAACTCATGACTATAGGTAAGAATTGATCAGTTGCCTCCAAAAATTGACCTCTCTACTCACTTCTCTCAAAACCCTCAGTTAGACTTCCATAGGTGATTAACTACTAGATGAATTGTGTTACCATTGTAAACTGATAGAAACATATATATTATACAATAGCTTTCAGACATTGGCTAAGAAGCAGTGGAGAACTCTGATGTTTGAAAGAAGGAGTCCCTGAGAGAAGAGCCAGACAACTGCCCTGGCTTAATCCCTGAAAGCAACTTCCAGGCAATTGTATCAGGGAGGTGGAACAAAACATCCTTATAGTCTTATGTGGTTGAGGAGACAGATATATGCATTCAGAGAAGCTGAAGTAACTAGAATTTGTGGAGCAGGCTCATATTGAAGAGAGGGATACACAGAGAGCAAAAGATCCACATATCTACAGACAAATACTCTCAAGGATTTAACTGAATAATGATCTTTATATGCATGAGAAAGGGAAAGACCACTGGAAAGTATGAGGTCAAATAACTTCTAGAGCTCATTACAAATGACTGGAAATAGACAGTGCTCCTATCAACCAGAGGGGAGAAAACTTGTAATACAGGGGACATTGGATACATTTCTCAAAAGGTTATTACCTTATTAGTGAAGCTAATCTAGTCCCAGAATAAACATTGCTCTGAATTGGCCATACTAAGACTTTAAGCAAAGATCAAAAGGACCAAATTAACATTTGAGTTACTTAACTGCACATTAGACCAAAATTTAATGCTGTTTAAAGAAATATCACAAAATCTAGTACCAAAGAATACAAAATGCCCAATTTCTGGCACCCAATTTTAAAGTTATCAGGCATATAGAGAAGCAGGTAATTATTGCCTATAAACAGGAGTAAAACTGTTCATATAAACAGATCCAGAAATGTGAGAGATATCAGATTTAGTAGATAAGGACCTTAAACAGTGCATAAGGCTATCTATCTTTCTATAAATAGTAAGGTCAAGGATATAGAATGCTACTATTCTCCAAAGAAATTGGCAATATACAATATCTTGGTTCTAAAGTGCTGATTGGAGAGGCAATATCTAAGTAGCATAAAGATTTAAAGAAGAAAGGAACATTGATGATAAATATAGTGGAAGATTTTTTTTAAATGGAAATGGAGCTTGTAGAGATCATTTTTTAAAATATATGATTAGCAGTAGATTAGACTGCAGAAGAAAATATCACTAAAGTTAAAGGCAGTGAAAATGATATACAAATGTTAAAAAAGACTGAATAAGTATGAACAGAAATGTATATGGGGCAACATGAAGTGGTATCATTTATATATATATATATATATATATATATATATATATACATACATATATATAATTGGAGCCTCAGAAGGATGAGATTGCAGAAAAAAATATTTTAGCAATGATGATTAAAAATTTCTCAGTTCAATGAAAAGTATAAACTCATAGATCCTAGAAGTTCCACAAACCAAATCAGAAGAAATAAAAATAATATAATATCAAGGCACATCATAATAAAATTGCTTGAAACTAGTGATAAAGAGAAAATCTTAAAAGCATCCAGAAGAAAAAAAAGAACTTCATATGGAAAGGAACAGATCTAAAAATTACAATATACTCCTTGTTATATTTTATGCAAGTAGAAGACAATGGAATAGCATCTTAAAAGTACTGATAATAGGAACAAAAATCTGTCTAACTAAATTCTATACCCAGAAAAATTATCTTTTGTTAATGAAGATAAAAAACTCTGAGTTAACTGCTTCTTCCAAATGTTGCTTCTACCAAAGTTTGCTCAGTGACATACGGAATGAAGGATATGCCTGGGCTGCCAACAAAGAAGAATGATTAGCAATGATTTTGTGGCACACAAGTCTCTCTATCCAGAGATTCATATCAATTCTTTTTCTCAAATCATTTCAACAAATAAAGACAAGGATCTCAATTTAAATCTTTCCATGAGACACATTACCAGGTAGAGTAGAAAGTTTTCCTGGGAGAAACTGAATTTACAGGCTGATAAAAAAGATATTTGAAGAGTAATACTATCCCTAAAAAGTTGTTCAAAACAAAATCAGCACAATGGAGAACATATATCGAGTGAACCAAAATTAGAGGAAAGAAAAGACCTAGAATTAGAAATAAATGTAATAAAAATGTAAGGAAATAGAGGAAATGTTATTAATATCAAACAAGAATAAGAAATATTTTTTAGATCAAGATAATATGGAAAGTTATTTAAAATAAAGTACCCAAAATTGAGTAAATAGTAGTATAAATATCAAAAAAGCACATCGGTGAGGTAGGTAATCAGACTGAGAAATTTCAAGTGGGAAGCAGAAAGGAATAAAAAGATACAACATACATAAAAAACATAGAGGAGGGCTTACCTGGTGGCGCAGTGGTTGAGAGTCCGCCTACCAATGCAGGGGAGACGAGTTCGTGCCCTGGTCCAGGAGGATCCCACATGCAGCGGAGCAGCTGGGCCCGTGAGCCGTGGCCGCTGAGCCTGTGCATCCGGAGCCTATGCTCCGCAGCGGGAGAGGCCACAGCAGTGAGAGGCCCACGTACCACAAAACAAACAAACAAACAAACAAAAAAACATAGAGGATATAAAAATGTAGCGTCAATTTCTCAGTAAAAGATTTTCTAGAAGAAGAGAAAGCAAGGGTAGTGGTGGTGAAGGAAGGATTTTATATTTTTTAAAAAGATATAAAATTCCCAGAATTAACCAAAAAAGAAAATTGTTTTTTAAAAGGTAACACTGGGCTTCCTTGGTGGCGCAGTGGTTGAGAGTCCACCTGCCGATGTAGGGGACACAGGTTCGTGCCCCAGTCCGGGAAGATCCCACAGGCCGCGAAGCGGCTAGACCCGTGAGCCATGGCCGCGGAGCCTGCGCGTCCGGAGCCTGTGCTCCGCAACGGGAGGCCACAAAAAAGAGAAGGCCGCCCAATAAAAAAAAAAAAAAAAAAAAAAAAAAAGGTAACACTAATCATACTATGGGATTAAATGATTATTCTTTTATCATATGGTTAAATTAAGAGATTATGAGTCATCAAAGAGGAGAAAAGGACATTGTTTTATATGATATTTCAATTGAAATTAATAGTCTAACAAATGACATTATGATTTACCAGTAGACCATAGTTTTTAAAAGAGTTATCAGCAATCATACATATTTTTCAAGGTACATGGGTGCCTAAATGTGAGTATATAGGTATTTATCATTTTCTGCCTTGATGGAAAACTGTCTTACTCAACTATTCTGAAGCAGACAGATAATAATTGTAATTCTTAGAAAAACGAGAAACCTACCTGTCATTTCTAGTGTCTTACACAATGCTTGGAACCTAATAGGAAGCTAAATGTTTGTTATTATACAAAATTATAGTTTCCCTATGTCAGAATAATTATACAAATATTTAAAAAATAAATGAGTTAAATAGTCATAAATCAAGATCATTGGTTGTTGAGTGTCTGCCGGACAGTCACCAAAATATTGAACACTTATATTGGTTATATTCTAATCTATATTAAAGGCTGCTAGGTTCACTTACAAGCAATTCTACAATGTATTGTCCTAATTCAGGATTCTGTAGTATGAAAGTTCATCTGCCAGTCCTATGTTTTCAAACTACAGTGTTATTTCTCCATATTCCTTAATAATTACTTTATTTCTCACTGAATATTATAACCTTTTTATAGAAAGCCCACAAAATTGATTTGTCCTTTCCTAAAATATAATCTGTCCATGGGACTCCAGGTACTAATCACATCACAAGATTCTGGAAGATATATTCTTTCTCTTCCTTTTCATCTGTTTATTTTCTTCTGTATTAGACTAATATTTACATACTATTTTAAACTTTATTTTTACAATTTTCTGTTACAGTTCATCAGAGATATATATTTGGTATATGGGGATAGGTAGGCAGTATTGACCTGAGAAGAACTTGTCATAGAGAAGGAGGTGAAAGCACACTAAGCTTGGCTACTAGAATTAGCCAGTTAAAGTGGCAAATCCAGAAAACAATGCACAGAGCACTAAAAACTGGAGAACAGGAAGAAAGAGAACTTGAGGTGATAGAGACAAAACAAGGAGAGAAAATTTTCAGAACTGGGAGATGGGTGCATATATATTCTTTTCCCAGGATGGTAAAGAGATGGTCAATGGTGTAAGGAGATATGACCAGGTAGAGTTGATCTTTAACTATATCAACCTGCAGTAGACATGTTCTACTTCTGGTGGTCCTGGTAATAGGTCTGGTATTATAGTGATTTCTGTATAGTGAGAAAACCATCTGAAGTTGAATAAACAATGAGAGAGCTCTACATTGGGAGAAGATATGAGAAGGAATTTAAGAGTAGTATGCAGTGTACAGAGAGAATAACACCATGAAAGAAAAACATGTTCCTGAATAATTATTTAAAATATGAATTTATACCTACAAGCTTCAGATAAAGCAGAAAGTTTTGCATCTTGATGACCTGCTTCTTATAGCACTGACTCTCATTAAAGTTAGTGTTAAGTTGTACATCCTATAGTAATTTAAACAAGTTATAGCCTAATCTACTCCACAAGATGGCTGCTTAAAGTGGAATTCAGAAAATCAGGGAGCAAGAATTGCTCCAGGTAGGAGGGTCAGAGCTATAAATAAACCTGCTGCTTGGTTTGCCCTCTTTGCCACTATCATCCTGCACTTGGGTTCACTGTGGTGAGGAGAAGAAAAGAATTCAACACACAATATATTTGTTGTTTTTTATATAATATTCATAATTTATTTGTAAAACTATTTCTAAAACAATAAAAAACTAAACAAAATAGATAAGTAAATGAAATATATTACGCTTGATTTGCTTTCTCCCAAACACATCCCATCAATTAATTACTTTTTATTGACAAAAAAATATCTAACTTCCATTAAGGGAACTCTTTCAAACCTCAGGGGAAAGAAGAGATAGTCCTTAATTTTTCAATGATATAATTTGAAGCATGATAGGAAGTTAGAGAATTGGGGATAGTGTTATTAAGTACATGATTTTCTTTCAATATAGGGAAGATTTCATTAAGCTGAGTAGCAAATCCATCAATCACAAGTAAAAATTCAGTTACAAATGAAGAGTTTATCATATGTTAAACTCACATAAAGTTGATGAACAATGTGATTATTGAAGCAGTTTAACAGATTTCACTTTGTGAAAGAACATAAGCATTAAGTTTACATTTTCAGTCTGCACATCAAATATAATAAAAATACTTTTTGACATATATAAGTGGCATGGGGAGACAATGTTCACTCAGCCTGTTTTTTAGTACCTTTCAGTCAGCTCATGTTAGGAAATATCAATTTAAGCTGTGCTTACCATTTATTATGAGTCAATCACTAAGCAGTGTGTGAAAAATGTTCTCCCCAAAAATAAAATCTAAACATTACTTCCATTCTCTTTGAGAAAATTGATTTTTTAAAAGCATGTGTATGTTTCACTTGAAAAACTTTTACTGTCAAGTGGAAATGAAACATTTCTCTCCAGTCAAATATGAGAAATTAACAGAAAATCTTTCACAGATCCAATACAATGGTTCATGTCTGTACTTAGAAAAAAAAAAAAAACTTACCTAAATTAAAGATGAAACTTGCATGTATGAAATTTGACAACATTCTAATACTTTACATTACAATATCCAAGATCATTATGAAGTCACTACAAATTGTATTTAAAAAATTCTGAGGAGAAACACACAAACATACACACATAAACACAAAGACACGTGTTTTTAGAAGAGATTATTTTCAGTACATATTTTCCCTTAATAACAAGTATATACACTCTTTATTGCCTTCATCCATTGTGCATGGGGTATTAAAGAGTGAGGTTTATGGAATTTACAAACTTAGAATGTTGAGGTTTCACTCTTGTAAATCCAAGCAATTAAATAACCATTTTCATACATTACTACCTTCTTTCTCTCACCTCTTACCTTGTAACATGTTCCAATCTCCCCCATGTAAAAATCCAACATCTTTCTATTCTTTGCCCTCTTCAGGAGCAACTTACCTACCACTTTCACTTTACTTCCAAATGTATTGAAATAATATATATTCATTCTTTCCATTTTCTCATCTTTCAATTGCTTCATCAATGTAGTGTCTGCCTCTCTATTGAAAGGTTTCCTTTCACAGTCTGACACAATGTCCTATTTCCTGAATTCCATGGTGCTTTCTTGTTCCCACCCTCTTTTCCCTTTAAGTAGCAAGTGGCAATTTCTTCTGGATCAACAATTCTTTTGCCTCAAAGACTACATTATCCTTCTTAGTTTTCCTCTCACTTGTCAGAACATTTAATACCCTTACTAGTTTGTTTTTGTTTGTTCATCTCAAATGATTTGGTTCTTTTTCTGATATACTTTAAACCACAGTGTATCCTAGCCTCACACTTTATTAACAGATCTCTGAGTATTTGCTTTGTTGTGTTGGGAAAGGCAGTTTCCACATTTCCACTACAGTGCTAAAAGCCCCACACCACTACTCTCTGCTAGATTCCAAACAGAACCTGAGGCTTCGTGGCTTTATCAGGAGAAGAAAATAGAAAAGAACTGAGAGACTAGGGAAAAGGCCTATAGTCTAGTTACCATCTTCCCAGAATCTCCTTGCTTTACTCCTTTTGAGAGTTCTCCAGCAGGTTTTTCTCTTTTACACCAGTGTCCTCAACTCATCTGCATTCCCCACATGGATGAAAGCAATGTATTTCTGAAGAAGAAGAAGGAGGAGGAGGGGGAGGGGAGGAGGAGAAAAGGACCATAAAAATTGCTACCCTCGGGGCTTCCCTGGTGGCGCAGTGGTTGAGAGTCCGCCTGCCGATGCAGGGGACACGGGTTCGTGCCCCGGTCCGGGAAGATCCCACATGCCGCGGAGTGGCTGGGCCCGTGAGCCATGGCCGCTGAGCCTGTGCTCCGCAACGGGAGAGGCTACAACAGTGAGAGGCTTGCGTACCGCAAAAAAAAAAAAAAAAAAAAAAGAAGAAATGCTACCCTCTATTCCTTATATCAAAGCCCTAAATCAGTTGCTACTGATAAAAGAACAGGAAAAACAAATGGTTATTAAATTTCAAGGTATGGAACTTATCTCTTGAATTCTGGATCATCTTACACATATACTTTACCATCTTCTAGCCCAGGTCTTCTCATTCCTTATGCTATTCCAGTTGTTTCATTACTATTTTGCCTTTACAGAGCTACCCCATTCATCTTCTTCTCAACCTGAAAATTCTGTTATAAACAGCTGTCTTGCCTTTTACTCTCCCTTGAAAGAAAGCATTAACCACAGGTTCCTATCTGCCCTCCTAGTATTCGGTTTTAAGTAGATATTCATTACATGCTTAGTGTATGAATGAATGAATGAGTGAATGAATGAAAGTACACTTAAAGCAAATGGAAACAATTTTGAATGGGAAAGTAGTTTGATATAGTAGTTGACTGTCGTTATATTTTCTAAGTGGGATATAAATAAAGCTTTTCCAATTCCATTTACAAGTAGTCACCAAACACGACTCACATATAATTCAAATGAAAGTGTCAAAGTAAAGCACTATTGCAGTTTTATCTCTAATATGCCAGGTTCCATGAGGTGCCAAGAATTTGACAAAATATTTAAGCACATATACTCAACTTTCTAGCAATTCGTACATAATATTAGTTGAAATTTGAAGTAAACAATCTTATAATAATAATATAGGATGAACCATGGTTATAAATAACTTACGTACTTGTAAAATAAAATAAAAATTTCTCATAGGTAATTAATATTGCTGGTGAGATAAATTATTCATCAATATCCAATATTTACAGGTAGATACTAAAATCTTTTCAAATGTATTGGACTTATACCCAGAAAAATATGTATATCTGAGTAGAAATCATCATAAAGAATAATCTGCCACTTTCATATGTTGTTAACTTAGGGAAACATTGTTATTCTTTCTCTTGCCAAGAGATTAGGAAAGACTTCATTAAATACTGGATTTGAGCTCTGGGAGGTGTCATCAACTCAGCAATATATTTGCTGAGTCATCAATATACACACAGTTAAAGCATTAATTTCCCCTTGAAAGTATTCTTGGAAGCTGTGCTATTTCAGAAACAGAAGCAAAGTCAGCTGAAAATGTACAGTAGAAATCACCTTTAAGTGGAAATATATTTAAAAAAATCAATTTTGAGTAAAGTGTTTTTATTTATTATAGGATAGAATTTAATCCAACTGGGCTTTATTAAGCAAATTTAATATATTGCTTGATCCTACATATTTTTCACATTGAAATGTTAGTCCTGTTTTTACTGTTTGAACTATTGGAACTAATCCTTTGTCTCAGAGGGTTTAACTAATGCATTCTAAAGCACTGACTTGCAATATGTTGTCATTAATAACTTTAAAAGGACAAGGCAGCCAAACCTGCTGAAGTTGCACATTTTTACTGCAAATTTGAAAGCTAATTCACCTGACATAAAAGATAATCAAAACCTGAGGAGACCTTCAAGATGGCAGAAGAGTAAGACGTGGAGATCAACTTCCTCCCCACAAATACATCAGAAATACATCTACATGTGGAACAACTCCTACAGAACACCTACTGAACACTGGCAGAAGACCTCAGACTTCTCAAAAGGCAAGACATTCCTCATGAACCTGGGTAAAGCAAAAGAAAAAAGAAAAAAACATAGACAAAAGAATAGGGACAGGACCTGCACCTTGGGGAGGGAGCTGTGAAAGAGGAAAAGTTCCCACACACTAGGAAGGCCCTTCACTGGCAGAGACAGGGGTTGGCCAGGGGTGGGGGTGGGGGGAAGCTTCAGAGCCACAGAGGACAGGGCATCAAGGGTGCAGAGGGCACAGCGTAGAGATTCCCCCAAAGAGGATCGGTGCTGACCAGCACTCACCAGCCTGAGAGGCTTGTCTGCTCACCCTCCAAGGCAGGTGGGGGCTCAGAGCTGAGGCTCGGGCTTCGGAGATCAGATCCCAGGGAGAGAACTGTGGTTGGCTGCATGAACACAGCCTGAAGGGGCCTAGTCCACCAGAGTCAACTGGGAGGGAGTCTGGGAAAAACTCTGGAACATCCTAAGAGGCAAGAGACCATTGTTACGGGGTGTGTGAGGAGAGGGGATTCAGAGCACAGCCTAAATGAGCTCCAGAGACGGGCATGAGCTGCGGCTATCAGCACAGACACTAGAGACGGGCATGAAACGCTAAGCCTGCTACTGCAGCCACCAAGAAGCCTGTGTGCAAGCAGAGGTCAATACTGACACCTCTCCTCCAGGGAGCCAGTGCAGCCCGCCACTGCCAGGGTCCCGTGATAAAGGGCCAACTTCCCTGGGAGAACGCACGGTGCACCTCAGGCTGTTGCAACATCATGATGACCTCTGCCACTGCAAGCTCACCCTGCATTCCATACACCTCCCTCCCGTGAGCGTGAGTGAGCCAGAGCCCCCGAACCACCTGCTACTTTAACCCTGTCCTGTCTGGGCAGAAACAGATGCCCTCAGGTGACCTGCAGAGTCACCTGCAGAGAGGGGGCCAAATCCAAAGCTGAACACCAGGAGCTGTGTGACCAAAGAAGACAAAAGGAAATTTTTTAGTGTTAATTTTTAAAATTAAAACTTTTTATTTTTTTTATTTTTAATAATTATTTTTAATTTTTACTTTAATAACCTTATTTTATTTTATTTTATTTATTTATTTTTTTTATCTCTCCCTTTTCTTCTGACCTGTGTGGCTGACAGGTTCTTGGTGCTCCAGCCAGGTGTCAGGCCTGTATCTCTGAGGTGGGAGAGCTGAGTTCAGGACATTGGTCTACCAGAGACCTCCTGGCTCCACGTAATATTAAACAGCAAAAGCTGTCCCACAGATCTCCATCTCAATGCTAAGACCCTGTTCCACTCAATGACCAGAAAGCTACAGTGGTGGACACCCTATGCCAAACAACTAGCAAGACAGGAACACAACTCCACCCATTAGCACAGAGGCTGCCTAAAAACATAATAAGGTCACAGACACCATAAAACACACCACCGGATGCAGTCCTGCCCACCAGAAAGACAAGATCCAGCCTCATCTACCAGAACACAGGCACAAGTCCCCTCCAACAGGGAGCCTACACAGCCCACTGAACCAACCTTAGCCACTGGGGGCAGACACCAAAAACAACGGGAACTACAAACCTGCAGCCTGTGAAATGGAGACTCCAAACACAGTAAGTTAAGCATAATGAGAAGACAGAGAAACACATAGCAGATGAAGGAGCAAGGTAAGAACCCAACAGACCAAACAAACAAAGAGGAAATAGGCAGTCTACCTGAAAAAGAATTCAGAGTAATGATAGGAAAGATGATCTAAAATCTTGGAAAGAGAAAGGAGAAAATACAAGAAACATTTAACAAGGACCTAGAAGAACTGAAGAGCAAACAAGCAGTGATGCAAAACACAAAAATGAAATTAAAAATTCTCTAGAAAGGATCAATAGCAGATTAACTGAGGCAGAAGAACGGATAAGTGACCTGGAGATAACCTAATAAAGGCCATATATGACAAATCACAGCCAACATAGTTCTCAATGGTGAAAAATTGAAACCATTTCCACTAAGATCAGGACAAGACAAGGATGTCCACTCTCATCAGTATTATTCCACACAGTATTGAAAGTTTTAGTCACAGCAATCAGAGAAGAAAAAGAAATAAAAGGAATCCAAATCGGAAAAGAAGTAAAGTTCTTCCTGTTGGCAGCTGACATGATACTATACATAGAGAATCCTAAAGATGCTACCAAAAAACTACTAGAGCTAGTCAATGAATTTGGTAAAGTAGCAGGATAAAAAATGTATGCACAGAAATCTCTTGCATGAGTCGGAAAGACATCAAAAAGAAAATACTTTTTTCATTTCCAAAAAAATAAAAATGCTTAGTATTATTGGAGTCTCAAAATTGCTTTACGTTTTCCCTCAGAGATCCCTCTTCTGGTTAGAATTATTTATTTATGTCTCATGATAGGCTGTTCATCTCTTGTAAATATGATCAGTGGAAATAGAGTCAAAAGATAAAAATGCTCTAAATTATATTTAACTTTCTTTAACCTGGAAAATATCATTTGGTTTAAAAATGTTTGAGAACCTTCATTTAAACCTTGAAAATATCCTCATAGTAGGTAGTCAGTATTATGCTCTAACAAAAATAGATTATTTTATTATTCTTGGCTGCCTTATATACAGCACCTTTTTGTAGAAGTGATTTTAGCTACATTATTATGTAATTACAATTGTGAATAATCTTGAATAATATGTATGTTATATATATGTTTTTTTAACATTTATTTGTATAAACAAGTGTATGTATAACATTGCATTTCAATATACATATAGCAAAACCTATAAAGAACAAATCACTTATCTAACAAGTGTTTATAAAGCACATCCTCTCTGCTCAGAGCTGCACTTGGCACTGCAGATTTTCCTGGGGTCAGAATGTGGCTTTTGGTCTGGATTATGCTTGTTTTGGGGTTTTGAAATTACTCTAGCTCCACCCTCATGATCCACCTTCTTGTTTCACCCTCCTCCCTAATTCCTTTAGGGCCTGTGAAGCTTTAGCTATATCATCTCTCCAGAAACACCATACATGTGTGTTCAGAATATGTGTTTATTTTATTACTTGCTTGGAATTTTACACTTCCCAAGTTCCACTGGCTTCTGAAAAAAATGCGCATATTAAGTTAGCACACAATTTTACTTAATATACTTTAACATCTATGAACATACAAACTAAATTAGATCTTACCTTTGTTTTCACTAAGGTTTTCTCTAACTTACTTTGTTGGAAGTTATTTTAAATTTCAAAAAACTTGACATGTGTATGGTAAGGTTCATGACCTACTTGTATGCCATATTTTATTAAAATGAATAATCACTCTATAACAAAACAAGTCATCCTCAGGAAGAGGTAAAGTTTGCTGTGAAGAATATACAATACACAGTTGCATTTCAAATTCTTACTTCTTCCTGCCTTAACATTTCATAATGACTCTTCTTATTCTTTTTATTATTGTATCAGTGGTTTTCTATTTTATTTTACTTTTGCAATTATTTATTTTAACATTGCCTGTGTTTAAGGATATCTGACCAATAAAGAAACAAGTATGTATTAAAAGCTATGTGCTTTTTGATTACCACAATATATATTTCAGTAAAAAAAAAGTTAAATAATGACAATAGGCAGGATTTAAAAACAACTATATATATTTATTCTTCAAGCAGTTATTGCACTGAAATTATAGTACCCTGCTTTGAGAATGACCTTCCTTAATCCTTTTTCTATAAAATCCAGGGCATTCCTCCAAACAATATATTCATATACACATCATAATCATATACACATGATATACATGATAGACCCAGTTGTATAATAAAGACTCAGTTAACTATCTCAAAAACATTTTAAGATTTTAGTTAACTGAAGAAATAACATTAAAAATGTTTAACAACTAGTATGGAATTGATTTCAGCAATTCAGAACAGAGGCTGTAACACAGCTGTACTGGTGCAGGCAATCTTGGTCATCTATATAAGATAACATTTACTGCATCCTTGAATATTAATGTAAAAAAATAAAAAGGTAATTCATGTTTACTTGTAAACATTTTAATTCCCTTTTTGTAATAATGAAAAGAATCATATTTTTCTTTAATATTTTTCTTAAATCTTTATTCACCCTTCTGCCTGTGAAACACTATGCAGCCAGGAGTTTTCATGCTCAAGGCAACCAGGGAAATGATGAAAGGAATGGAAGGAAATGATAGAACCATTGGTTTATATTCACTGGTTGTTGTAATTGTATGTACCTAAACAATAATTCTATGTTATCATTCTTTTCAATTCCAGAGTTAGAGAGAGACACTGAAGTTAACAGGCTAATGATGGTTCATTTGCAGTATTCTAATGCTTCTACCACCCTTATGCTATGGTGTCTTCTAAAGATAGAAGCACACACATGGATGTTATGTTAATATGATCACACATAAAATGTATTACAAATAAAAGTTTTGTTTTACTTTAAATATTACTTTTGTAAAAAAAATTAATTAGTGAATATTCAACCCACATTTATAAGTTTGTGCATGTACAGTACATATATAATATTTGTGTGTGCTGAATTGGGTGATTGGGATTGACATGTATACACTGATGAGATTTCCATTTTATGGAAAACGTTTCATCAGCATAATTTTAAAAGTGACTTTTTCACACATTTTATCAGTTATCCAGCTTGATGTGGAATACATTATCATGAGGTTACTATGTCTACATTTGTCTCCAAAATAGACTTATGTTTTTCATACAGAAATTTACCCTTCATGGGCAAATGGAACTTGCACCTGGCTGGGAGATCATGACAATCCATACCTTACCTTACAAAGGGCAAATCACAATCTGAAATAAAATTGTCATTTCCTCTTTTAACTGGCTAACAGAACATGTATAATAAACACAGAAAATACTACCTAGTGCTGCTGCTGACGAAAAGAGGACAAGGAGCTCATATTTCTCTCCATGCCATCTCTCAGTGTTTAGAAAATTTGAAAAGGGACAAAGGGATAGGATGAAAGGAAAGTAAAATGAGACAAAAAAATCAATTTTATAAGAATGACTTTGTTCAATATTTTATGTCTTAATTTCCACTCCTGTAGTTAAATTAACAATTTTTTGGTTAGGGAAATAGCTGTTTCTTTTAATACAGAATAACTTAGTGGACTATTTTTTCTCTGTGATGCTCATGTAGAAAAAAATTTTTTTTAAAGTAAACACCTAGAAACAGATTGCTAATATTTTGTTTATTAATATGGTCAAGACAATTCAGCATTCTATGCTTTACAGGTTTTCAAAAATTTGCATTAACATATTATATCATTTCAAATGTGGCAGTGTGAAACGGTTGCTCACCTTTTTCATCTTTTATGCATTACTGGTTACCAAAAGTTTGGAAAACCCTTTCATGTTTATGGGTCACGTGTTAATAATCTTTTCTGTGATAGGCCATGATAACAAACCACCACCAAAATCTCAGCAGCTTACGGTGACAAAGATTATGTCTTAAACATGTCAGCTTTTATTCAGCCTTGGCAATGTTCCAGGCTGTGACTCTGTGACTCTGCCCCAGGATGTGGCTCTGTTCTATGTTGTTAGGTGCCAGGAGTCTACTCTAAATATCTTCTTCATTCCAGGATCTAGAAAGAGGGAGCAGCTCATATTTGGAACACACTCTTCTTATGGAACAGGAAGAATGTGAGAGAACTAGCATAAACACTCAGCTTTTCGACCATCTGCTCATATGTGGCATAGGTCATGTCCAATCACATATAGATGGCCAATGCAAGTTAAATGGCCAAACCCAAAATGATTGACATGGGAATGTATACCTACAAATTCACTTGGCCGTGAACATGAATGCACAATACAATTTCAAAGAAGGTAAAGTACAGATACTGAAAGCAACAATATAATCAATGAGAGGCCACATATATTCTCCTTTTTAAGAAATGACTTTTCCTAACTTTTGCTTATATCCCATTAGCCTTCTCACCTTTTCTTGTTTTCACATATTCTGGATACTAATCTTTTGTTGTTTTTGTATTTATATGTCTTTTCACATTACTGTCAATTTATTTTGATGGACAAAAATCTTTAACACGAGATATTATGTTTCATAATAATTTATTTTACCATTTACACATCTTACATATTGTTTAGTTCTCCATTTCCTAACTTTAGTTTATAAATATGTCCTTATATATTTTTCAAGAGATTGTGGAATTATCTTTAAATTAAAATTTATACACTTGGGATTGATTTTTTTGCGTCTGATGTAAGATAAAGATCAAATTCCATTTTGTTCCATATAAGTGTCTTAGCATCATTTATTGATAAATCTATAATTTCTCCTCTGTGCTGAAAGGATAAAACTTCCAACAAAGCTGTCCTTCAAAACTGAAGGAAAGAGGGACTTCTCTGGTGGATCAGTGGTTAAGAATCTGCCTTCCAATGCAGGGGATGCAGGTTCTATCCCTGGTCAGGGACCTAGATCCCATGCGCATGCTGCAACTAAGGGTTCGCATGCCCCAACTAAGGAGCCCTTGAGCCGCACCTAAGGAGCCAGCCACCCACAACTAAGGAGTCTGCCTGCTGCAACTAAGACTCAGCACAACCAAAAAAAAAAGAAAAAAGTAATAATTTAAAATGAAGGAAAGATAGACTTTTCCAGACAAATGAAAACTGAGGGAGTACAGCACCACTAGAGTGCCTAATAAGAATAGTAAAGGAAACTTTCAATTTGAAACAAAAGGATGTTAATTGGCATCACGAAAACATTGAAAGTATAAAGCTCGCTGTAAGTATGTAGTCAAATTCAGAACACTCTAATACTGTAATGATGGTGGGTAAATCACTTTTAACTTCAATGTAAAGTTTATATTTATTTTAACTTCAGTAAATCAATATAACTAGGTACCAGAATAAAAAGTCAACAAGCAAAATGCACTTGTATATACTAGCAGCAAAAAATTAGAAAACAAACTAAACAATTTAAATACCCTTTAAAAAGTTTCTGAAAATGTGTAATACATAATAAATTTAACAGAAATTATGCAAAGAGAAACTGAGAATCTCAGTAAAAGAGAAAAATAACATGGTTTGCATTGGAAGACAATATTGCTAAATGAAACCCCACTAGAAATTAAAATACAGGTTCATAACAAAACACAATATCAATTTTTTTGTAGAAGTTGAAAAAATATATTATAAATTGAACATGGACATGCCAAAAAATTCAAAACCAATTTGGAAACAAAAATACATATGGAGAACATATAATACCTGTTTTCAAGAATTACTGTAAAGCTACAGAAATCAAGGAAAACATCTTATGAAGATCAATGGAAATCAATTGAAAGAAATGCAGAGTCTAGAAAAAAATGTTTGATAGATATAGATAGATAAATAGACAGATATATAGTTGACTCTTGAACAACTCAGTGGTTAGGGGCACTGAACCCAGTGCACTGGAAAATCCAAGTACTGCTATCTCTGCCTCAAAAACAAAGGAATTGAAAATGACTGACCCAAGTGCTGAAACAGTCTGGATAGAATCAGGACTCAAACCCTAGTTCTTATGATTCCACCTATTGTGATCTCTAATGAAACAAACTTTTCCCATTCTGAGTTAATTTAAAGATATGTAGGGCTTCCCTGGTGGCGCAGTGGTTGAGAGTCCGCCTGCCGATGTAGGGGACACGGGTTCGTACCCCGGTCCGGGAAGATCCCACATGCTGCAGAGTAGCTGGTCCCGTGAGCCATGGCCGCTGAGACTGCGCGTCCAGAGCCTGTGCTCCGCAGTGGGAGAGGCCACAGCAGTGACAGGCCCGCGTACCACAAAAAACAAAAAAAAAAAGATAAGATATGTAAAATAAAAATACAGTAACCAAATTTATTGAAAAAAAATTATGGATCCATGTAGTTCAAACCTGTGTTGTTCAAGGGTATATATGTGTATATATATGTATATGCATGGACATATAGGCACACACACACAAACATACCCCTCATATACATCATATATATATATCATATATACAGCGATATGTATATATATATTCAACTGATATAAATGTATGTATGATATAAATGGTATATGATATATGTGACATGATATATATTGTGTGTATAAATATATATTTTTTTCAGCTGATTTTTGGCAAAGTTGTCAGAGAAGCTCAATGAGAAAATAAAGAAACAAAAATGTGCTACAACAACTGAATAATCCTATGGATAAAATCGAAACTTTATTCTTCATAACATATGCAGATATTATTTTAAATTAAATGCTAAACATAGCTTCTAAAAGTAAATGTAGATTATGAAAATATCTTCAACAACTTGGAATAGGCAAAAATGTCTTTGAGATGACATATAAAACAGAAAACATAAAAAAAGATTAAATTTTCTTCCTCAAACATTTTTATAAAGAAGAAAATACAGTAAATCTAAAGAACTATTAATGGAATACAGAGACAAGTCAAAAACTGGGAGAAAAATATTTCCAATGCATGTATCTGACAGACAACTTCTAACCAAAGTACACAAGAACATCTGCTGAAGAAAGAAGTGACACTTCTCAAAAAGAAATATGAACATGGCAAGTGAGCACAATAAAATATTTTCCAAATCTCTAATACAATGACAATTAAAGTTAAAACCAAAATGAGTTACCCCTTTACTTAGACCTGGATGGCTAAAAGTAAAAAGACTGATAGCAAAAACATTGTTGAGAATTTAAAGCAACTATATACTTTCTTATATTGAAGGTACACATGTTTGGAAAAGTTTGGTAGTTTCTTGTAAAGTTAATCTGATATGTACTCTCCCTTTCCTTCTCTCCTTCTCTCTCAGGTTTGATTCTGTTACTTTGATTCATTAGAGAACCTTTACTGCACATCATCTCTGTTTTATATATGTTTAGGCTAGAAAATCTGACTTGAAAGGAATATTGCCTTTATGCCTAAAAGGGGAGAAGTTATTTAGGATCTAATTTTGGGCAATTGAGTTCTGCATTTGGTTCTTAAATTAGAAAAGCTATGTGCTTATCTCATATGCCAGTGACAGTAAGTTAAGGATCAGTTGTCATTATCTTGAAGTTTCAAACCAAGCCAGATATTTTTGAGAATGTTGGACCATTGGAATTGCAAGTAAGTGAAGGCAAACGGACCTAATTGCAGTTTTGAGCGATTGGGTTTTGAAAAACCCTTTTCAGTATAAATTGTTGACCCCTTGAGTAAGCAAATTCTATCAAACAAATCTAGACATTTAGAAATTCCAATCATATTCCAGTGTATGTTCTGTTATGCCAGTATTATAAATATCCTATGTTTGGGTTCAATGGCCTATGTTTGGATTCAATATTAATTTCCATGTATTTATTCTGCTGTCACTCATGTCCTTTACTATTACTTTCAGCAGTCAAATTTTTACATCTCAAATAGAAAAAAAAATTCATATTCCAAACTGTTAATAAAGGAATTTTAAATTAACACTTTAGGTGGCAAAAATTGGTGCTTCAGAGTTTCAGGAGACAATTTAGGTTCCAGTGTAAAAATTACGTTGAAGGTAAAATATAAATAGATGTTTAATTTTTTTAAATTTTATTCAATTAAAGGAGATAACATTCTTAAATGACTTATCATACAGCAGATGGTCTAAACTATGCTTCATTTTACATATTTTACTTATCAAACATTAAAAATGTTTTTCCTGATTCTGCAAAGAAAACAGAATGTTTATTATGAAATCAGCAAGGTTATTGAAATTAAATACATTTGAAGAATTAGTGTGAATAATTTTTCTAGGAAACAACAGAGCTCTTGTTTACAGTTGAGTCTGGACAGAAATCCTAGCTTTTTCATTTGAATACTTGAAAATGCTGTTTTATTAAGTCTTAGGGTACTCCTTTATAAAAGGAGAATACAGTGTCTTTCTTTAAGGTTGTCTTCAACTATACTTTAAAGAAAATAAATTTGAAGTACCTGGCACAATTTCTGACATGGCACAGAAACTGGGTAACTGGTAAACATGAGAAATAGTACAGTTGTAATATTATATTCATAATAATATTTATTGAAAAACACTGTATTGCTTTGCCTAAGTTTATAAACACGAAACTATAGAAAGTAAGAAAACTTTCAGTCATACTCAAATGTTTGTGTTACTGTTTATGCTGTTTTTTTATTCTCAAATTCCTTCTCAAATCCCTCCAATATTTCTGTAAGTCATAAAACGTAACTGCTCTTCAACACAAATCTTAACCTTCACAATAAACATTTCTATATCCTAAATTTCTACTCCATATTGCTTATAACTACTTGCATACATGCTTGCCTCACTGACAAGATAGTAAATACTGCCACTGCAAATTAATATTGAGCCCAAACATAAGCCATTGGAATTTTGTAATATTGACATTATACAACATAAACTATTAAGAATATAAGTGAAATTTCTAAACGTCTAGATTGTCTGCTTATTCAAGGGGTCAATAATTCATATTGAAAAGATGTTTTCAAAATCCAATCACTCAAACTGCAATAAAGCCTGCTTGCCTTCTTTTTCTTGCAATTCCAATGATTCAAATTTTCTCAAAAATATCTTAGTTTGAACCTTCAAGATGATGGCAACCAATCTTCAATATACCTTCACTGACATGAAATAAGGACATAACTCTTCTTTCCCAGTAAACCTAATTTGGTTCAGTAGTCTATAGTATCTATACATAACCCTTTGTAACTGAAAGAAAAGAGATCTCATCTGCAGCTCCAAGAATAGGATGCTGATTAGTTTTAGCCAATTAGTCTACAGCCTTCCCCAGTCCACTATTATGGCACAAAATGTGGAAATGTGACATAAATACATCCATAATAAAGGGAAGATTTATATTACAAGCTTGGGTAAAATTACTTTCTTTCTTTCTTCTCTTATTTGACAAGAAAAAAGATGACTTCAATGCCAATGGCCACTGGTAGAGACCTTATGATAATGAAGAGGGCACCATTAGAACCACTGACTGACACTGGTGCAGCAGAGCTGAGAGAATGAGTAAATCTGATTCCTAATTACATCCACTGATCACACAATTCCAAGATCCAATTTTAGCTTTGGACTTCCAATTTGGTAATTTTTTAAAATAAATTTCTTTCTTATGTAAGAAAGTTTGTGGCATGATTTAAGTTATTTCAGCCAAAAGTATTGTTCCAGAGACAGGCCACAATTAATACTATCATTTGTCAGAGCAGAATAAAATCTTTCTGTTATTAATTAAAATAGAACTGTATTTCTTTTCTTCATTAAAGAAATCTGTGGTTCTGTTGGATGCTCCATCTTCCTTGTGTGATTCCTTCCTTGTGGCATTTTCAAGATTATGTAGTGATCTGAGCTAGCTACAGGAGCTCTAGCAATCATATATACATTCCATGTATAGGGGAATATATATTCCACATATATATATCCACAGTATAGGGGAAGCAAGATAGGAAACACAGGCAACACTCATAGTTGAATTAGATCTCTAGACAGATCTTCCTGAGGTCTACTAAAATATGTACTTCATTGGTCAGTAATTGATAAACTTCTAACTAGCAGTAAAGGAGGATAGGAAATATGGTCTTTATTCTGAATATTATTGTTCTTAACTAAATAACATAGTTCTTTCACTAAAGAAGAAAAGGAAAATGAGTATTGGGAAACAACCACTCTGCATGGAGACAAATATAATTAAATTTTAAGACAATGATTCCTAACATTTTGTTTTTGATGACGAGAAACACTTTTTAATAGCAAATAGTTAAATAACCCTAAACATGACATAAATAACTACTGATAATGTGGATAAATTCATTTGTGAATACTTTTGAATAAATGTTCAACTCCTTAAGCATCTGAAATCAACAGTGTCATTAATCCATACAATAAACCTATTTAAATATACCACTGTATCAATACTGTTAAAAAATAGACAAATGTTTTAATTAATGTTGATTAAGCTAAAGATTAATGGTATTAATAAGGGGAAAAAATGTGTTTTTTTAGATGGTAGGAAACCCTTTGTAATAAGGTGACATTTCAAGGCCATATAACAGCACAACTGTAGAAAAGCAGCCAGTGGTACAGACCATGAAGTTGTAATGTTTTAAATTATTTTTATTGGAAATATTTTTTTTAATTTAAAAGAAAGTTGGGATCTAGAAAAAATTTAATGTAATCTGAGTTATAATCTCCCTAATTTAAGCTCTAAACATTATCAACATTTTCATGAGACGTTAGCCCTGCTAATATGATTTTATTAATAGCTGGCCCCAGGAATTGTATTGACAATAAATCCTAATTATGTTACAACTATAACATTTGTTTACATTGCATTGATTTATATATTTCAAGAATGAAAAGTACTGTATTTCTATGTTTTTTACTGCCACTGAATTTTCTAAAGAAATTTATTTCACACAGCTACAAAAACTCAGGTTGCTATTTGATTAGCTAGAATTTAAATGTTATTAAATAAACTGATAATTCCACAATCATAAAAAAAAATGTTTCTTCTAGGAAAGGGAAAGTAGCACTCTTGACCACTACAATTGTTATTACTTATAAGAAAACATTTTTTGTTTACCAGCATCTTTCAACAAGTGTTTTATTAATCCTGACTATATGACAAAGATCTTGGAAGTGAGTATTCTCTTCCCCATGTTAGAGATGAAGGTTGTGAACTCTGAATGCTGCCCTCAATTGATTCAGCTCATTATTTTCTGCTGCAATTTGAGTTCCCCGATGCAACTGGAATCTAAAAATCAAGATGCCAGTCACATTTCTCTTGAAACAGTTGCAATAGTACAGCATTTGGAATTTTTAAGTAGCATAGATTCAGTAATATATAGTTAAGGAAATTAAGGCTTTTCCTAGATCAGAAAATTATTTTTAATTTATTTTCTGGATAGGTCAAGAAGAGTAGATATTAAATCTCACCTCCCAGGACCCATAGTAAGCCTGATAATTAGAAAAACACTTTCAGGGTTAGAAAAGACAACATATGCTGTAAAGGGAACCACTTACCAATTTAGTACTTGTCTAGCTATTGAACATATATTCATCTGTCCTTGTTAAGGTCTCTCAAACTCAACTTTCTTTGCACCTTCCTGGAAAAAATATTAGTTAATGCCACTTCCAATTTTTGCTGGATTTCTGTAGTAACCCCTGAACTTGACTTACTTGCAAGTCACTTTCTGCTTAAAATATATTCTCTCTCTGTAACCAGAATAAACTTTTTTTTTTTTATTGGAGTATAACTGCTTTACAATGTTGTGTTAGTTTCTGCTGTACAATGGAATGAATCAGCTATATGTATACCTATATCCCCTCCCTCTTGGACCTCCCTCCCACCCCCTGGTCCCAACCATCTAGGTCATCACAGAGCACCGAGCTGAGCTCCCTGTGCTATACAGCAGGTTCCCAATAGCTATCTATTTTACACATGGTAGTGTATTTATGTCAAACCTAATCTCCCAATTTGTCCCACCCTCCCTGTCCCCCTCTGTGTCCACATGTCCGTTCTGTACATCTACGTCTTTTAAAGCATGGATCTGAGCATAAAACTTCAATAGTTTCATTGCCCAGAATGGAGTCCAATTCTTTAACATGTCACCAGATTGGCTGTGACTACACCTTCAATCTCATCTCCCACACTTCATTCCAGCAATACCAAAATAATTTTAATATCTGTAATGCACTGTACTCTCTTAAAATTCTTGGGCTTTGCATTTGTTGTTTCCTTTGCCTTGGGTACATTACAGATCTTACTGCACTAACTCACAAGGATTGGGCATTATATGACTATCCTGTATATAAATGAAAGAATGACTTTCTTCATTTGTAATCTTGACTTAAAAGGAGGAAACATCTGTAAATTTGCATCCATATTATGTTTGGCTAGCTCTTGATATACCATCTTTTTCTCCTTGTATGTTTAAATTCAATGCAAAATTGAATTTGAAATCCTCAATACAAAATTAAGGGATTAAAATAGTTAGCAAACTTTTAATTATCTAAAGTTGTCTGCTAAATTTAGCCTAAAATATTCTGTGTTGAGGTAAAAATTCACTTATTCTGTGAGTGAATTATGAATGTCTAATTGATTTAATCTGCTGCCAACAGTATTCCAGTTTTATTGTGTAACCCTGAAGTCCTGGTGGTGTAGTGCAAGGGAATCAGCAGGTCAGCAATCCAGGAGGCACACAACATAAGTGGTTTTACTCCCAGATTTAGAGAAATACTCTTCTCACAGAAGCCGTATGGAAGATTACAAGCCATCTTAGAATTGATCCCTGTTATGGAGCTTGAGTTAGATGATCACATGTAAAGCTGGAGTCCTTTAGACAGAAGCCCCAACTCCAAGTGGTACATGTAATAACCAAAGCAAGAGAGCTGAGTTCTATAATAAATGACCATTCTTGACAAGATTACCAACAATACAAGATTGTTTTTAGTGTCTCCTCTATCCTCTGTTCATTTATAGCTTAAAGTCAAGGGAATTCTTGGAAGTAGAGCATATGCTTCCACAGACTCTCAGTCTGTTACTCATTGACTTACACACCCATTCACACATACTTACAATGCTTTTCATATTTCTTAGGTCATTTGAAAAATTTAATTTCCCCCATCATTTTACTGCAGAACAATAAAGTCTTTTTTTAGATAATCAAATTTTAGGAAGCACTAACAAGACTAATAATAACATCAAAGCAAGACAAAACGCAGTCAAACACAAAACAGAAACTTAAATCAACAATTAGTTTTGTGTAGCATTTTTTTCCTTAAGTAATGTTACATTTAAGCTGCATGTTACCCCCTTATTTCACATTCATTTGCCATCAATAATTGAGTGTACACATATGTATACACAAGGATATTGATTGAGACACTATATAAATTACTTAAAAAGTTAAACAATCCACCTAAGTGTTAAGAGAGGCACCAGTCCATACATATAAATATACTAATACATTAATAGTACTACTTATAATAATTGTGCATAAATAGGAATGAGGCAAAGTTTTAGAATATTTCACAGGTTTTTGGTAGCAAAGAAAACAACATATATAAAAAACTATATTTTCTTTAACAAACGGAATAAATATTATGCATAGGAACATACATGTGCATTTAAATATGTGTAGAAAAAGAACTAGAGAAAGACACACACTAGACAATGACAAAGGGTAGAGATATTCAAAGAGGGAGTAAAAGATGACATATATATTTCGTTCTTTACAGTTCTTTATTTTTTTTTTTTTATTTTAGCCATGGCAATGTATTTATGGTTTACTTGGGCACTTAGAAAAAGAAGATTTGTAAGTGTACATCACATTTCCCAAACTAAGGTTACAAATAAAACAACATTCAAATTTTGTTTAAGCTTGAACTTTGGAAAGTAACATTGTAAGAGCTCTGGTTATGTTATTTAAGTTCTAGAACTGGATTTCTTATTTGCATTTTTACTTTAACAGAAAAAATACCAAGATTTAGCCTCTGAAGAGTGTTGCAAAGGAGACCCAGCATTACTAAGCCTTAGGTAACAGAATCAGAAACAATGACTATACACTGATTGAATCCATTCCTGATATATTCAGTTCATACATGTCAATTCTTGGTAAATGGAAATTTTATGGTATTCTTTATCAGATTTGTGTTATTACAAATGTTGTCTTATTGTGATAGAGAAATCTGTAAGAGTATCACTGTGAAATGTGATGCACATGAAAGAATATATTTCTTTTTAATATTTAGCATAAATGAATAAAAACTGAATTATAAAGAATACCCATCATTGTCTTTTTTGTAAGGTAAATACAAATCTCATTTTTAGGCTAACATTTCATCTATTTTGCCTGTTTCAAATGTTGTCAGTGTTTGATCAACATTAAAGGTCATGCTTATTTGCCAAACCAGATGAATCCCCACCAAAATTATTTTTTTCTATTTTTTCTTTTTAATTTTTATTGGAGTATAGTTGCTTTACAATATTGTTGATTTCTACTGTACAGCAAAGTGAATCCTCTATGCGTATACATATATCCCCTCTTTTTTGTATTTCCTTCTCATTTAGGTCACCACAGAGCACTGAGTAGAGTTCCCTGTGCTATACAGTAGGTTCTAATTGGTCATTTATTTTATACATAGTATCAACAGTATATATATGTCGATTCCGATCTCCCAATTCATCCCACCCCCTCTTTCCCCCTTGGTATCCATATGTTTTTTTGATATCTGTGTCTCTATTTCTGCTTTGCAAATGAAACAATCTATACCATTTTTTTAGATTCCATAAATATGCATTAATATATGATATTTGTTCTTCTGACTTCACTCTGTATGACAGACTCTAGGTCCATCCACGTCTCTACAAATGACCCAACTTCATTCCTTTTTATGGCTGAGTAATATTCCACTGTATATGTGTACCACATCTTCTTTATCCATTTCTCTGTTGGTGGACATTTAAGTTGCTTCCATGTCCTGGCTATTGTAAATACTGCTTCAGTGAACATTGGGGTGTATGTGTCTTTTTGAATTATGGTTTTTTCTGGGTATATGCCCAAAAGTGGGATTGCAGGGTCATATGGTATTTTTAATTTTTTAAGGAACCTCCATACTGTTTTCCATAGTGGCTGTATCAGTTTACATTCCCACAAACTGTGCAAGAGGTTGCCTTTGCTCCACACTCTCTAGCATTTATTGTTTGTAGATTTTTTGATGATGGCCATTCTGACTGATGTGAGGTGATACTTCATTGTGGTTTTGATTTGCATTTCTCTAATGATTAGTGATGCTGAGCATCTTTTCATGTGCCTCTTGGCCATGTGTTTATCTTCTTTGGAGTAATGTCTAAGTCTTCCACCCATTTTTTGATTGGTTTGTTTTCTTTGATATTGAGCTGCATGAGCTGTTTGTATATTTTGGGCATTAATCCTTTGTCAGTTGCTTCATTTACAAATATTTTCTCCCATTCTTAGGGTTGTCTTTTTTTATTGCTTATGGTTTCCTTTGCTGTGCAAAAACCTTTAAATTTAATTAGATTCCATTTCTTGTTTTTTGTTTTTATTTTAAATTAGTCGAGGAGGTGGGTCAAAAAAGATCTTGCTGCGATTTATGTCAAAGAGTGTTCTGCCTATGTTTTCCTCTAAGAGTTTTATAGAGTCTGGCCTTACAAAGAGTTTTATAGAATCTGGCCTTACAATCATATCTTTAATCCATTTTGAGTTTAGTTTTGTGTATGGTGTTAGGGAGTGTCCTAATTTCATTCTATTACATGTAGCTCAATAGATGCAGCTACATGTAAAAAAAAATTCCCTACCAAAATATTAAGGAAAAACATGTTCTAAAAGGGGACATGGAGATGTCAGCAAAGGAAGAATTTGAATAACCCAGCTCCTGAAATTAAAATCAAAAGTGCAATAAAATGGATAATCAGACACATACCTGTCAAATTTTCTGTATGAATATGGTAAATTTCAGGGAAGAAATATCAATGCCACTTTCTGATACTCTTTTCTCATTCCTAGTAAATGAATACAAGAAGATATTCTCAGATCTCTCATTCCCACCATCATATTTTATGCTGAGAGCTGTTGAAATGATCATAGCAAATTCGTCTCCAGGCAATCAGCATGAAAATGACTGAGTACTGCACATAGCCTAAAGGAAATGTGATTCATCTCACTCATTTAAAACTGCTAGCAAATCATGGTTTGACAGCATTGGTAAATTTCTCAGCCATCCCTTTACTTAAAGAATGGGAGATTATGGGAAAGAAATCAGTGAGAATATAAACCCTGTGCGGGC